>NC_074675.1:53398402-53535902 GCF_029448725.1 Salvelinus fontinalis
GATAGCCCTCAACTCCCACCAAGCTTTTAGCCATCTATTTTGTTAAGGGCTGTATCTATAAGAGACAACTCTCAAGTCAGCGCTGTGGGTAGGGAACCAAATGAAGTCTGTTTGATAATAATAAACTGGGAATTATCCGCTTGTCAATTCATTAATGGTTTCCAGTTTATGTTCCCATTTCATTAATCGCGGCCTGGCTTTCTCTCGGTTGACACATACCCACAGTGCCCCATTGAATTCCCAAACAATAAAATTAACTGTCTGGGAAGAGACAGACCCTTCATAGTCCCTACTGTAGTTTATAGTTCCCTACTGTAGTTTATAGTTCCCTACTGTAGTTTATAGTTCCTTACTGTAGTTTATATTTCAGCCACTACTGTAGTTTATAGTTCCCTACTGTAGTTTATAGTTCCTACTGTAGTTTATAGTTCCCTACTGTAGTTTATAGTTCCCTACTGTAGTTTATATTTTAGCCACTACTGTAGTTTATAGTTCCCTATTGTAGTTTATAGTTCCCTACTGTAGTTTATAGTTCCCTACTGTAGTTTATAGTTCCCTACTGTAGTTTATAGTTCCTACTGTAGTTTATATTTCCCTACTGTAGTTTATAGTTCCCTACTGTAGTTTATAGTTCCCTACTGTAGTTTATAGTTCCCTACTGTAGTTTATAGTTCCCTATTGTAGTTTATAGTTCCCTACTGTAGTTTATAGTTCCCTACTGTAGTTTATAGTTCCTTACTGTAGTTTATAGTTCCCTACTGTAGTTTATAGTTCCTTACTGTAGTTTATAGTTCCCTACTGTAGTTTATAGTTCCTACTGTAGTTTATATTTCCCTACTGTAGTTTATAGTTCCCTACTGTAGTTTATAGTTCCTACTGTAGTTTATAGTCCCTACTGTAGTTTATAGTTCCCTACTGTAGTTTATAGTTCCTTACTGTAGTTTATAGTTCCCTACTGTAGTTTATAGTTCCCTACTGTAGTTTATAGTTCCCTACTGTAGTTTATAGTTCCCTACTGTAGTTTATAGTTCCCTACTGTAGTTTATAGTTCCTACTGTAGTTTATAGTTCCCTACTGTAGTTTATAGTTCCTTACTGTAGTTTATAGTTCCTACTGTAGTTTATATTTCAGCCACTACTGTAGTTTATAGTTCCCTACTGTAGTTTATAGTTCCCTACTGTAGTTGATCGTTCCCTACTGTAGTTTAGTTCCTTACTGTAGTTTATAGTTCCCTACTGTAGTTTATAGTTCCCTACTGTAGTTTATATTTCAGCCACTACTGTAGTTGATCGTTCCCTACTGTAGTTTATAGTTCCCTACTGTAGTTTATAGTTCCTTACTGTAGTTGATCGTTCCCTACTGTAGTTTATAGTTCCCTACTGTAGTTTATAGTTCCCTACTGTAGTTTATAGTTCCCTACTGTAGTTTATAGTTCCCTATTGTAGTTTATAGTTCCTTACTGTAGTTTATAGTTCCCTACTGTAGTTTATAGTTCCCTACTGTAGTTTATAGTTCCCTACTGTAGTTTATAGTTCCCTACTGTAGTTTATAGTTCCCTATTGTAGTTTATAGTTCCCTACTGTAGTTTATAGTTCCCTACTGTAGTTTATAGTTCCTTACTGTAGTTTATAGTTCCCTACTGTAGTTTATAGTTCCTTACTGTAGTTTATAGTTCCCTACTGTAGTTTATAGTTCCTTACTGTAGTTTATAGTTCCTACTGTAGTTTATAGTTCCCTACTGTAGTTTATAGTTCCCTATTGTAGTTTATAGTTCCCTACTGTAGTTTATAGTTCCCTACTGTAGTTTATAGTCCCTACTGTAGTTTATAGTTCCCTACTGTAGTTTATAGTTCCCTACTGTAGTTTATAGTTCCCTACTGTAGTTTATAGTCCCTATTGTAGTTTATAGTTCCCTACTGTAGTTTATAGTTCCCTACTGTAGTTTATAGTCCCTACTGTAGTTTATAGTTCCTTACTGTAGTTTATAGTTCCCTACTGTAGTTTATAGTCCCTACTGTAGTTTATAGTTCCTACTGTAGTTTATAGTTCCCTACTGTAGTTTATAGTTCCCTATTGTAGTTTATAGTTCCCTACTGTAGTTTATAGTTCCCTACTGTAGTTTATAGTTCCCTACTGTAGTTTATAGTTCCCTACTGTAGTTTATAGTTCCTTACTGTAGTTTATAGTTCCCTACTGTAGTTTATAGTTCCCTACTGTAGTTTATAGTTCCCTATTGTAGTTTATAGTTCCCTACTGTAGTTTATAGTTCCCTACTGTAGTTTATAGTTCCCTACTGTAGTTTATAGTTCCCTACTGTAGTTTATAGTTCCCTACTGTAGTTTATAGTTCCCTACTGTAGTTTATCGTTCAGACACTATTGCATTTTCATGTACTGGTTAATTTCAGGAATCATGTCTGGCAGCTTGAAGGTTCAACTCGTTTTGCGTTTCTTTTGAGTTTAAGTCGTCGCCGCAAGTGCTTGAATAATAGTCATAAAGGTAGTTGGACGATCTTTGTACTGAACGTGTGATAGGTGAATGAAATTGACTTAGACTGTTTCTCCAAGTGTGACAACAAAGACAAAGGTTGTGGTCAAAATTCGGTGTACTCTTCATTTTGAAGAGGATGTGCTCTTTAGTGTTACAATACAATTTATTTGAGTAACAACATTAACTTGTCAATGACACAAACATATACCATAAAGATTAATACTGCACATTTTTTAATACAATGATAATATAGTTCTTTGCTGCATTCCACATCATGTTCAATCTTTAAAAAAAATAAAATAAACGTTTGAGTAATTTCCCCCCTCTGTCTCAAGAGCCCTGTGTTTCTGTCCACAGGCACCTTTCTGCAATGGAACCAGTGTCCTTGTGATCCTTAACAGGTGCTTAGTCTCCTCAGAGAAAGTGACCCACAATCCATTTGGCAATGTCTCTCATTCAAAGGGCTAGAAAAGTCACTGGCTCTCAGTGGTAGGAAGACAACATCTTCACATCCTCAAACCAGACCTATATTCCATTGTCCCTGGTGTAGACGTGCCATATTTAGTCTAGTTAAGCATCAATGGTGCTCCACAAAAAAACAAATGCTTTGAACTGCACATATTAAATATCACTTTTTGGGGGGGGGGGGGGGCCTATAAGCATCAACAAAATAAATCTACACAGCAGTAAATACACAAAGCACGATCGTGACCTCTCAACCTGGAGATTAGCATGTCATTCAATATTCGGCACAGGTTATACAGTCTAATAATTCACTCTCTTTAAAGACCCCCAAATTTAAGGTTATATTTGATATGACACATTTTCCCAATTAACACTTGCTTCAAACATGGTACAGTAAATACACCACCTGCATATGGTGCCCCGTGCTGGACAAAACAGCCACAGAACCCAGGCATAGCGTTTTGTGTCTGACTGTCTATTGAGAAACACCACATAGAGACTCACAGCTATGTGGCTGCAGCAAACCAATGACCATGTCACTTCAACACATCCTGCTTTATAGATGAATGCAGGGAGATACCCAAGGTCCTTTCAGAATACACTGTATATCTTTCACCTTCTCTCTCCCCTCTCTCCTTCCATTACGTGTCCGTAGATCAAAGGGAGACATGGTGTGCCAGGCAGTCTGGCAGATGAAGACCCCAACATCAAGGCCGCTGTGAGCGGTAAGTCAGTACGCCTCGCCTCTCCCCTCTCCCACCATCGCCAAAACCCCCTCCATCCTCCACGTCATTCCAAACCATCATGTTCCACAGATCGGCATCAGATCTAGGATGACTAATTCTGTGTGTGTGTGTGTGTGTGTGTGTGTGTGTGTGTGTGTGTGTGTGTGTGTGTGTGTGTGTGTTGTGGGTGGAGTATTCAGAATAAAAAAAATGCCATTTGAAAGACTGTACTGTATACACAGTACGGTGTGTACTGTATGTGATGGAGTGGCCATATATTACATCTCTATACTGGTCCTCCTCCTGAACCCTGCTCCGATACTAATCATGACTTTCTAAACCCTGCTCCGATACTAATCATGGCTTCCTAAACCCTGCTCCGATACTAATCATGGCTTCCTGAACCCTGCTCCGATACTAATCATGACTTCCTAAACCCTGCTCATATACTAATCATGGCTTCCTAAACCCTGCTCATATACTAATCATGGCTTCCTAAACCCTGCTCCGATACTAATCATGGCTTCCTAAACCCTGCTCAGTAGTTAGTCAGTTACCCTACAATACACAGTCAGTTACCCTACAATACACAGTCAGTTACCCTACAATACACAGTCAGTTACCCTACAATACACAGTCAGTTACCCTACAATACACAGTCAGTTACCCTACAATACACAGTCAGTTACCCTACAATACACAGTCAGTTACCCTACAATACACAGTCAGTTACCCTACAGTACACAGTCAGTTACCCTACAGTAGTTAGTCAGTTACCCTACAGTAGTTAGTCAGTTACCTTATAGTAGTTAGTCAGTTACCTTATAGTAGTTAGTCAGTTACCCTACAATATACAGTCAGTTACCCTACAATATACAGTCAGTTACCCTACAATACACAGTCAGTTACCTTATAGTAGTTAGTCAGTTACCCTACAATAAACAGTCAGTTACCCTACAATATACAGTCAGTTACCCTACAATACACAGTCAGTTACCTTATAGTAGTTAGTCAGTTACCCTACAATACACAGTCAGTTACCCTACAGTAGATAGTCAGTTACCCTACAGTAGTTAGTCAGTTACCCTACAGTAGTTAGTCAGTTACCCTACAGTAGTTAGTCAGTTACCCTACAATATACAGTCAGTTACCCTACAATATACAGTCAGTTACCCTACAATACACAGTCAGTTACCTTATAGTAGTTAGTCAGTTACCCTACAATACACAGTCAGTTACCCTACAATATACAGTCAGTTACCCTACAATACACAGTCAGTTACCTTATAGTAGTTAGTCAGTTACCCTACAATACACAGTCAGTTACCCTACAATACACAGTCAGTTACCCTACAGTAGTTAGTCAGTTACCCTACAATACACAGTCAGTTACCCTACAATACACAGTCAGTTACCCTACAATACACAGTCAGTTACCCTACAATACACAGTCAGTTACCCTACAATACACAGTCAGTTACCCTACAGTACACAATCAGTTACCCTACAATATACAGTCAGTTACCCTACAGTAGTTAGTCAGTTACCCTACAGTACACAGTCAGTTACCCTACAATACACAGTCCGTTACCTTATAGTAGTTAGTCAGTTACCCTACAGTAGTTAGTCAGTTACCCTACAATACACAGTCAGTTACCCTACAATACACAGTCAGTTACCCTACAGTAGTTAGTCAGTTACCCTACAATACACAGTCAGTTACCCTACAATACACAGTCAGTTACCCTACAGTAGTTAGTCAGTTACCCTACAATACACAGTCAGTTACCCTACAATACACAGTCAGTTACCCTACAATACACAGTCAGTTACCCTACAGTAGTTAGTCAGTTACCCTACAATACACAGTCAGTTACCCTACAGTAGTTAGTCAGTTACCCTACAATACACAGTCAGTTACCCTACAATACACAGTCAGTTACCCTACAGTAGTTAGTCAGTTACCCTACAGTAGTTAGTCAGTTACCCTACAATACACAGTCAGTTACCCTACAGTTTTAGTCAGTTACCCTACAGTAGTTAGTCAGTTACCCTACAATACACAGTCAGTTACCCTACAGTAGTTAGTCAGTTACCCTTCAATATACAGTCAGTTACCCTACAATAAACAGTCAGTTACCCTACAATACACAGTCAGTTACCCTACAGTACACAGTCAGTTACCCTACAATAGTTAGTCAGTTACCCTACAGTACACAGTCAGTTACCCTACAGTAGTTAGTCAGTTACCCTACAGTAGTTAGTCAGTTACCCTACAATACACAGTCAGTTACCCTACAGTACACACTCAGTTACACTACAGTAGTTAGTCATTTATCCTACAGTAGTTAGTCAGTTACCCTACAGTACACAGTCAGTTACCCTACAGTAGTTAGTCAGTTACCCTACAGTAGTTAGTCAGTTACCCTACAATACACAGTCAGTTACCCTACAGTAGTTAGTCAGTTACCCTACAGTAGTTAGTCAGTTACCCTACAGTAGTTAGTCAGTTACCCTACAATACACAGTCAGTTACCCTACAGTACACAGTCAGTTACCCTACAATACACAGTCAGTTACCCTACAATACACAGTCAGTTACCCTACAATACACAGTCAGTTACCCTACAGTACACAGTCAGTTACCCTACAATATACAGTCAGTTACCCTACAGTAGTTAGTCAGTTACCCTACAGTACACAGTCAGTTACCCTACAATACACAGTCCGTTACCCTACAGTAGATAGTCAGTTACCCTACAGTAGTTAGTCAGTTACCCTTCAATACACAGTCCGTTACCCTACAGTAGTTAGTCAGTTACCCTACAATACACAGTCAGTTACCCTACAATACACAGTCAGTTACCCTACAATACACAGTCAGTTACCCTACAGTACACAGTCAGTTACCCTACAATATACAGTCAGTTACCCTACAGTAGTTAGTCAGTTACCCTACAGTACACAGTCAGTTACCCTACAATACACAGTCCGTTACCTTATAGTAGTTAGTCAGTTACCCTACAGTAGTTCGTCAGTTACCCTACAATACACAGTCAGTTACCCTACAGTACACACTCAGTTACCCTACAGTACACAGTCAGTTACCCTACAATACACAGTCAGTTACCCTACAGTACACAGTCAGTTACCCTACAATAGTTAGTCAGTTACCCTACAGTACACAGTCAGTTACCCTACAGTAGTTAGTCAGTTACCCTACAGTAGTTAGTCAGTTACCCTACAATACACAGTCAGTTACCCTACAGTACACACTCAGTTACCCTACAATACGCAGTCAGTTACCCTACAGTACACACTCAGTTACCCTACAATACACACTCAGTTACACTACAGTAGTTAGTCATTTATCCTACAGTAGTTAGTCAGTTACCCTACAGTACACAGTCAGTTACCCTACAGTAGTTAGTCAGTTACCCTACAGTAGTTAGTCAGTTACCCTACAATACACAGTCAGTTACCCTACAGTAGTTAGTCAGTTACCCTACAGTAGTTAGTCAGTTACCCTACAGTAGTTAGTCAGTTACCCTACAATACACAGTCAGTTACCCTACAGTACACAGTCAGTTACCCTACAATACACAGTCAGTTACCCTACAATACACAGTCAGTTACCCTACAATACACAGTCAGTTACCCTACAGTACACAGTCAGTTACCCTACAATATACAGTCAGTTACCCTACAGTAGTTAGTCAGTTACCCTACAGTACACAGTCAGTTACCCTACAATACACAGTCCGTTACCCTACAGTAGATAGTCAGTTACCCTACAGTAGTTAGTCAGTTACCCTTCAATACACAGTCCGTTACCCTACAGTAGTTAGTCAGTTACCCTACAATACACAGTCAGTTACCCTACAATACACAGTCAGTTACCCTACAATACACAGTCAGTTACCCTACAGTACACAGTCAGTTACCCTACAATATACAGTCAGTTACCCTACAGTAGTTAGTCAGTTACCCTACAGTACACAGTCAGTTACCCTACAATACACAGTCCGTTACCTTATAGTAGTTAGTCAGTTACCCTACAGTAGTTCGTCAGTTACCCTACAATACACAGTCAGTTACCCTACAGTACACACTCAGTTACCCTACAGTACACAGTCAGTTACCCTACAATACACAGTCAGTTACCCTACAGTACACAGTCAGTTACCCTACAATAGTTAGTCAGTTACCCTACAGTACACAGTCAGTTACCCTACAGTAGTTAGTCAGTTACCCTACAGTAGTTAGTCAGTTACCCTACAATACACAGTCAGTTACCCTACAGTACACACTCAGTTACCCTACAATACGCAGTCAGTTACCCTACAGTACACACTCAGTTACCCTACAATACACAGTCAGTTACCCTACAATACACAGTCAGTTACCCTACAGTAGTTAGTCAGTTACCCTACAGTAGTTAGTCAGTTACCCTACAGTAGTTAGTCAGTTACCCTACAATACACAGTCAGTTACCCTACAGTACACACTCAGTTACCCTACAGTACACAGTCAGTTACCCTACAATACACAGTCAGTTACCCTACAGTAGACAGTCAGTTACCCTACAATACACAGTCAGTTACCCTACAGTAGACAGTCAGTTACCCTACAATACACAGTCAGTTACCCTACAGTAGACAGTCAGTTACCCTACAATACACAGTCAGTTACCCTACAGTAGTTAGTCAGTTACCCTACAATACACAGTCAGTTACCCTACAATACACAGTCCGTTACCTTATAGTAGTTAGTCAGTTACCCTACAGTAGTTCGTCAGTTACCCTACAATACACAGTCAGTTACCCTGCAATACACAGTCAGTTACCCTACAATACACAGTCAGTTACCCTACAGTAGTTAGTCAGTTACCCTACAATACACAGTCAGTTACCCTACAGTAGTTAGTCAGTTACCCTACAGTACACACTCAGTTACCATACAGTAGTTAGTCAGTTACCCTACAATACACAGTCAGTTACCCTACAATACACATTATGTTAGCCTACAGTAGATAGTCAGTTACCCTACAGTACACACTCAGTTACCATACAGTAGTTAGTCAGTTACCCTACAATACACAGTCAGTTACCCTACAATACACAGTCAGTTACCCTACAATACACAGTCAGTTACCCTACAGTAGTTAGTCAGTTACCCTACAGTACACACTCAGTTACCATACAGTAGTTAGTCAGTTACCCTACAATACACAGTCAGTTACCCTACAATACACATTATGTTAGCCTACAGTAGATACAGTATGTTACCATACAGTAGATAGTCAGTTTAACTTCGGGCTAAAGATAGTTTACTTTTTGGGTTCCTTTGTTGTCATTGTAGGAAGCATATCTCTTCTGTTTCCTACAGCGTGTTCTATTGGTTCCAACAGCGTGTTCTATTGGTTCCAACAGCGTGTTCTATTGGGTTGAACAGCGTGTTCTATTGGTTCCAACAGCGTGTTCTATTGGGTTGAACAGCGTGTTCTATTGGTTCCAACAGCGTGTTCTATTGGGTTGAACAGCGTGTTCTATTGGGTTGAACAGCGTGTTCTATTGGTTCCAACAGCGTGTTCTATTGGGTTGAACAGCGTGTTCTATTGGGTTGAACAGTGTGTTCTATTGGGTTCAACAGCGTGTTCTATTGGGTTCAACAGCGTGTTCTATTGGTTCCAACAGCGTGTTCTATTGGGTTCAACAGCGTGTTCTATTGGGTTGAACAGCGTGTTCTATTGGGTTGAACAGCGTGTTCTATTGGGTTCAACAGCGTGTTCTATTGGGTTCAACAGCGTGTTCTATTGGGTTGAACAGCGTGTTCTATTGGGTTCAACAGCGTGTTCTATTGGTTCCAACAGCGTGTTCTATTGGGTTCAACAGCGTGTTCTATTGGGTTGAACAGCGTGTTCTATTGGGTTCAACAGCGTGTTCTATTGGTTCCAACAGCGTGTTCTATTGGGTTGAACAGCGTGTTCTATTGGGTTGAACAGCGTGTTCTATTGGGTTCAACAGCGTGTTCTATTGGTTCCAACAGCGTGTTCTATTGGTTCCAACAGCGTGTTCTATTGGGTTGAACAGCGTGTTCTATTGGGTTGAACAGCGTGTTCTATTGGGTTCAACAGCGTGTTCTATTGGTTCCAACAGCGTGTTCTATTGGTTCCAACAGCGTGTTCTATTGGGTTGAACAGCGTGTTCTATTGGGTTGAACAGCGTGTTCTATTGGGTTGAACAGCGTGTTCTATTGGTTCCAACAGCGTGTTCTATTGGTTCCAACAGCGTGTTCTATTGGGTTGAACAGCGTGTTCTATTGGTTCCAACAGCGTGTTCTATTGGTTCCAACAGCGTGTTCTATTGGTTCCAACAGCGTGTTCTATTGGGTTCAACAGCGTGTTCTATTGGGTTCAACAGCGTGTTCTATTGGGTTCAACAGCGTGTTCTATTGGGTTGAACAGCGTGTTCTATTGGTTCCAACAGCGTGTTCTATTGGGTTGAACAGCGTGTTCTATTGGGTTGAACAGCGTGTTCTATTGGGTTCAACAGCGTGTTCTATTGGGTTGAACAGCGTGTTCTATTGGGTTCAACAGCGTGTTCTATTGGTTCCAACAGCGTGTTCTATTGGGTTGAACAGCGTGTTCTATTGGGTTGAACAGCGTGTTCTATTGGTTCCAACAGCGTGTTCTATTGGTTCCAACAGCGTGTTCTATTGGGTTGAACAGCGTGTTCTATTGGGTTGAACAGCGTGTTCTATTGGGTTGAACAGCGTGTTCTATTGGTTCCAACAGCGTGTTCTATTGGTTCCAACAGCGTGTTCTATTGGTTCCAACAGCGTGTTCTATTGGGTTGAACAGCGTGTTCTATTGGGTTCAACAGCGTGTTCTATTGGGTTCAACAGCGTGTTCTATTGGTTCCAACAGCGTGTTCTATTGGGTTCAACAGCGTGTTCTATTGGGTTGAACAGCGTGTTCTATTGGGTTGAACAGCGTGTTCTATTGGTTCCAACAGCGTGTTCTATTGGTTCCAACAGCGTGTTCTATTGGGTTGAACAGCGTGTTCTATTGGGTTGAACAGCGTGTTCTATTGGGTTGAACAGCGTGTTCTATTGGGTTGAACAGCGTGTTCTATTGGGTTCAGCAGCGTGTTCTATTGGTTCCAACAGCGTGTTCTATTGGGTTCAACAGCGTGTTCTATTGGGTTCAACAGCGTGTTCTATTGGGTTGAACAGCGTGTTCTATTGGGTTCAACAGCGTGTTCTATTGGGTTCAACAGCGTGTTCTATTGGGTTGAACAGCGTGTTCTATTGGTTCCAACAGCGTGTTCTATTGGGTTCAACAGCGTGTTCTATTGGGTTGAACAGCGTGTTCTATTGGGTTCAACAGCGTGTTCTATTGGGTTGAACAGCGTGTTCTATTGGGTTCAACAGCGTGTTCTATTGGGTTCAACAGCGTGTTCTATTGGGTTGAACAGCGTGTTCTATTGGGTTCAACAGCGTGTTCTATTGGGTTGAACAGTGTGTTCTATTGGGTTGAACAGCGTGTTCTATTGGGTTGAACAGCGTGTTCTATTGGGTTCAACAGCGTGTTCTATTGGGTTGAACAGCGTGTTCTATTGGGTTGAACAGCGTGTTCTATTGGGTTGAACAGCGTGTTCTATTGGGTTGAACAGCGTGTTCTATTGGGTTCAACAGCGTGTTCTATTGGGTTGAACAGCGTGTTCTATTGGTTCCAACAGCGTGTTCTATTGGGTTCAACAGCGTGTTCTATTGGGTTCAACAGCGTGTTCTATTGGGTTGAACAGCGTGTTCTATTGGTTCCAACAGCGTGTTCTATTGGGTTCAACAGCGTGTTCTATTGGGTTGAACAGCGTGTTCTATTGGGTTCAACAGCGTGTTCTATTGGGTTGAACAGCGTGTTCTATTGGTTCCAACAGCGTGTTCTATTGGGTTCAACAGCGTGTTCTATTGGGTTGAACAGCGTGTTCTATTGGGTTCAACAGCGTGTTCTATTGGTTCCAACAGCGTGTTCTATTGGGTTCAACAGCGTGTTCTATTGGGTTCAACAGCGTGTTCTATTGGGTTGAACAGCGTGTTCTATTGGTTCCAACAGCGTGTTCTATTGGGTTCAACAGCGTGTTCTATTGGTTCCAACAGCGTGTTCTATTGGTTCCAACAGCGTGTTCTATTGGGTTGAACAGCGTGTTCTATTGGGTTGAACAGCGTGTTCTATTGGTTCCAACAGCGTGTTCTATTGGGTTCAACAGCGTGTTCTATTGGTTCCAACAGCGTGTTCTATTGGGTTCAACAGCGTGTTCTATTGGGTTGAACAGCGTGTTCTATTGGGTTCAACAGCGTGTTCTATTGGGTTCAACAGTGTGTTCTATTGGGTTCAACAGCGTGTTCTATTGGGTTCAACAGCGTGTTCTATTGGGTTCAACAGCGTGTTCTATTGGGTTGAACAGCGTGTTCTATTGGGTTGAACAGCGTGTTCTATTGGTTCCAACAGCGTGTTCTATTGGGTTCAACAGCGTGTTCTATTGGGTTCAACAGCGTGTTCTATTGGGTTCAACAGCGTGTTCTATTGGGTTCAACAGCGTGTTCTATTGGGTTGAACAGCGTGTTCTATTGGGTTGAACAGCGTGTTCTATTGGTTCAACAGCGTGTTCTATTGGGTTGAACAGCGTGTTCTATTGGGTTCAACAGCGTGTTCTATTGGGTTCAACAGCGTGTTCTATTGGGTTCAACAGCGTGTTCTATTGGGTTGAACAGCGTGTTCTATTGGGTTGAACAGCGTGTTCTATTGGGTTGAACAGCGTGTTCTATTGGGTTCAACAGCGTGTTCTATTGGGTTGAGCAGCGTGTTCTATTGGGTTCAACAGCGTGTTCTATTGGGTTCAACAGCGTGTTCTATTGGGTTGAACAGCGTGTTCTATTGGGTTGAACAGCGTGTTCTATTGGTTCCAACAGCGTGTTCTATTGGGTTCAACAGCGTGTTCTATTGGTTCCAACAGCGTGTTCTATTGGTTCCAACAGCGTGTTCTATTGGGTTCAACAGCGTGTTCTATTGGTTCCAACAGCGTGTTCTATTGGGTTCAACAGCGTGTTCTATTGGGTTGAACAGCGTGTTCTATTGGTTCCAACAGCGTGTTCTATTGGGTTCAACAGCGTGTTCTATTGGGTTCAACAGCGTGTTCTATTGGGTCCAACAGCGTGTTCTATTGGGTTCAACAGCGTGTTCTATTGGGTTGAACAGCGTGTTCTATTGGGTTCAACAGCGTGTTCTATTGGGTTGAACAGCGTGTTCTATTGGGTTCAACAGCGTGTTCTATTGGGTTCAACAGCGTGTTCTATTGGTTCCAACAGCGTGTTCTATTGGGTTCAACAGCGTGTTCTATTGGGTTCAACAGCGTGTTCTATTGGGTTCAACAGCGTGTTCTATTGGTTCCAACAGCGTGTTCTATTGGGTTGAACAGCGTGTTCTATTGGGTTGAACAGCGTGTTCTATTGGGTTCAACAGCGTGTTCTATTGGGTTGAACAGCGTGTTCTATTGGTTCCAACAGCGTGTTCTATTGGTTCCAACAGCGTGTTCTATTGGGTTGAACAGCGTGTTCTATTGGGTTCAACAGCGTGTTCTATTGGGTTGAACAGCGTGTTCTATTGGGTCCAACAGCGTGTTCTATTGGGTTGAACACCGTGTTCTATTGGTTCCAACAGCGTGTTCTATTGGGTTCAACAGCGTGTTCTATTGGGTTGAACAGCGTGTTCTATTGGTTCCAACAGCGTGTTCTATTGGGTTCAACAGCGTGTTCTATTGGGTTCAACAGCGTGTTCTATTGGTTCCAACAGCGTGTTCTATTGGGTTGAACAGCGTGTTCTATTGGTTCCAACAGCGTGTTCTATTGGGTTCAACAGCGTGTTCTATTGGGTCCAACAGCGTGTTCTATTGGGTTCAACAGCGTGTTCTATTGGGTTGAACAGCGTGTTCTATTGGGTTGAACAGCGTGTTCTATTGGTTCCAACAGCGTGTTCTATTGGTTCCAACAGCGTGTTCTATTGGTTCCAACAGCGTGTTCTATTGGGTTCAACAGCGTGTTCTATTGGGTCCAACAGCGTGTTCTATTGGGTTCAACAGCGTGTTCTATTGGGTTGAACAGCGTGTTCTATTGGGTTCAACAGCGTGTTCTATTGGGTTCAACAGCGTGTTCTATTGGGTTCAACAGCGTGTTCTATTGGGTTCAACAGCGTGTTCTATTGGGTTGAACAGCGTGTTCTATTGGGTTCAACAGCGTGTTCTATTGGGTTGAACAGCGTGTTCTATTGGGTTGAACAGCGTGTTCTATTGGGTTCAACAGCGTGTTCTATTGGGTTCAACAGCGTGTTCTATTGGGTTCAACAGCGTGTTCTATTGGGTTCAACAGCGTGTTCTATTGGGTTCAACAGCGTGTTCTATTGGTTCCAACAGCGTGTTCTATTGGGTTGAACAGCGTGTTCTATTGGGTTCAACAGCGTGTTCTATTGGGTTGAGCAGCGTGTTCTATTGGTTCCAACAGCGTGTTCTATTGGGTTCAACAGCGTGTTCTATTGGGTTCAACAGCGTGTTCTATTGGGTTGAACAGCGTGTTCTATTGGTTCCAACAGCGTGTTCTATTGGGTTCAACAGCGTGTTCTATTGGGTTCAACAGCGTGTTCTATTGGGTTGAACAGCGTGTTCTATTGGTTCCAACAGCGTGTTCTATTGGGTTGAACACCGTGTTCTATTGGGTTCAACAGCGTGTTCTATTGGTTCCAACAGCGTGTTCTATTGGGTTGAACAGCGTGTTCTATTGGTTCCAACAGCGTGTTCTATTGGTTCCAACAGCGTGTTCTATTGGGTTCAACAGCGTGTTCTATTGGTTCCAACAGCGTGTTCTATTGGTTCCAACAGCGTGTTCTATTGGGTTCAACAGCGTGTTCTATTGGTTCCAACAGCGTGTTCTATTGGTTCCAACAGCGTGTTCTATTGGGTTCAACAGCGTGTTCTATTGGTTCCAACAGCGTGTTCTATTGGGTTCAACAGCGTGTTCTATTGGGTTGAACAGCGTGTTCTATTGGGTTCAACAGCGTGTTCTATTGGGTTCAACAGCGTGTTCTATTGGTTCCAACAGCGTGTTCTATTGGGTTCAACAGCGTGTTCTATTGGGTTCAACAGCGTGTTCTATTGGGTTCAACAGCGTGTTCTATTGGGTTCAACAGCGTGTTCTATTGGGTTCAACAGCGTGTTCTATTGGGTTCAACAGCGTGTTCTATTGGGTTCAACAGCGTGTTCTATTGGGTTCAACAGCGTGTTCTATTGGGTTCAACAGCGTGTTCTATTGGGTTCAACAGCGTGTTCTATTGGGTTCAACAGCGTGTTCTATTGGGTTGAACAGTGTGTTCTATTGGGTTCAACAGCGTGTTCTATTGGGTTCAACAGCGTGTTCTATTGGGTTCAACAGCGTGTTCTATTGGGTTGAACAGTGTGTTCTATTGGGTTCAACAGCGTGTTCTATTGGGTTCAACAGCGTGTTCTATTGGGTTCAACAGCGTGTTCTATTGGGTTCAACAGCGTGTTCTATTGGGTTCAACAGCGTGTTCTATTGGGTTCAACAGCGTGTTCTATTGGGTTCAACAGCGTGTTCTATTGGGTTCAACAGCGTGTTCTATTGGTTCCAACAGCGTGTTCTATTGGGTTCAACAATGTGTTCTATTGGGTTGAACACACTAAAGGATACAGTGTTATTTCTTAGTTGTAGATTGTCTGCTTGTGACATTGGAGTTTGGTTCATTAAATCTACAATGCACATTTTGTAAATAAAAAAAAAACCATTGTATGGACACAAGAATGCAATGTTTACTACAATGCCTGCAGTAGCTACTCATAACTCATAACTAAATCACAACCAAGAATGCATCTTTTCCTCGAGCTGCTGAAAATGAAGGCTAGTCATGTTGTGCTTTCAAGGTGATCCAGTGAGATTTACAGCATATCTGACAACCACACTGAATTAAAAAGGAGCATGCAATTTGTATAGGAGTTGGAGCCTCTGTCTGTGTGTGTGTGTGTGTGTGTGTGTGTGTGTGTGTGTGTGTGTGTGTGTGTGTGTGTGTGTGTGTGTGTGTGTGTGTGTGTGTGTGTGTGTGTGTGTGTGTGTGTGTGTGTGTGTGTGTGAATAAGTACACACCAAGCGCCTGTGCTCTGAAACACCAGCAACAGATAACAGATGGTCCCCCTGCATTAAAAGTGTTTTATTTCCCTACAGAAACCAGATATGTCAAAAATAAGCCTGTGCAACATTAGTCATTTGGAATATTCATGCCGGTGCTCTCTATCCATTTTCCTCTTCACGGCCAAAATACCACCAGTCCAAATCTCCTCAGGAACTAGGTGAAAGGGAGGTAAGATGGGGAAAAATGCAATCAGCTGAAATGGGCAAACAGGCTCACATGACTATAATGGACAGACTTTGTTTCTGGTCTCTTGCGTTTGCACACAGTTACAAGGAGCAGCTCTGTAGATTAGTCTACATGTTTACGGCTCGTAATACGTCCCTCTTAACCTAAACCTCTGGACCGCCCTCCTCTGGGCTTTACTCAGCCCGGCTACTCGACCGTGGAGGACTCGTAGCAGCTCTCCTCTCCAGTACCTCTCCTCCTCTCCTCTTCATCTCTCCAGTACCTCTCCTCCTCTCCTCTTCATCTCTCCAGTACCTCTCCTCCTCTCCTCTTCATCTCTCCAGTACCTCTCCTCCTCTCCTCTTCATCTCTCCAGTACCTCTCCTCCTCTCCTCTTCTTCTCTCCAGTACCTCTCCTCCTCTCCTCTTCTTCTCTCCAGTACCTCTCCTCCTCTCCTCTCCAGTACCTCTCCTCCTCTCCTCCTCTCCTCTTCTCCTCTCCAGTACCTCTCCTCCTCTCCAGTACCTCTCCCCCTCTCCTCTCCAGTACCTCTCCTGCTCTCCTCCTCTCCTCTCCAGTACCTCTCCTCCTCTCCTCTTCTTCTCTCCAGTACCTCTCCTCCTCTCCTCTCCAGTACCTCTCCTCCTCTCTTTTCCAGTACCTCTCCTCCTCTCCTCTTCAGTACCTCTCCTCCTCTCCTCTCCTCTCTCCTCTTCTTCTCTCCAGTACCTCTCCTCCTCTCCCCTTCATCTCTCCAGTACCTCTCCTCCTCTCCTCCTCTCCAGTTCCTCTCCTCCTCTCCTCTTCTTCTCTCCAGTAACTCTCCTCCTCTCCCCTTCATCTCTCCAGTACCTCTCCTCCTCTCCTCCTCTCCAGTTCCTCTCCTCCTCTCCTCTTCTTCTCTCCAGTACCTCTCCTCTCTCCTCTTCTTCTCTCCAGTACCTCTCCTCCTCTCCCCTTCATCTCTCCAGTACCTCTCCTCCTCTCCTCCTCTCCAGTTCCTCTCCTCCTCTCCTCTTCTCTCCAGTACCTCTCCTCCTCTCCTTTTCTTCTCTCCAGTACCTCTCCTCCTCTCCTCTTCTACTCTCCAGTACTTCTCCTCCTCTCCTCCTCTCCTCTTCAGTACCTCTCCTCCTCTCCCCTTCATCTCTCCAGTACCTCTCCTCCTCTCCTCCTCTCCAGTACCTCTCCTCCTCTCCTCCTCTCCAGTACCTCTCCTCCTCTCCTCTTCATCTCTCCAGTACCTCTCCTCCTCTCTTCTTCTTCTCTCCAGTACCTCTCCTCCTCTCCTCTTCTTCTCTCCAGTACCTCTCCTCCTCTCCTCTCCAGTACCTCTCCTCCTCTCCTCCTCTCCTCTTCTCCTCTCCAGTACCTCTCCTCCTCTCCAGTACCTCTCCCCCTCTCCTCTCCAGTACCTCTCCTGCTCTCCTCCTCTCCTCTCCAGTACCTCTCCTCTTCTTCTCTCCAGTACCTCTCCTCCTCTCCTCTCCAGTACCTCTCCTTCTCTCTTCCTCTCCTCTTCTTCTCTCCAGTACCTCTCCTCCTCTCCTCTCCAGTACCTCTCCTCCTCTCTTTTCCAGTACCTCTCCTCCTCTCCTCTTCAGTACCTCTCTTCCTCTCCTCTCCTCTCTCCTCTTCTTCTCTCCAGTACCTCTTCTCCTCTCCCCTTCATCTCTCCAGTACCTCTCCTCCTCTCCTCCTCTCCAGTTCCTCTCCTCCTCTCCTCTTCTTCTCTCCAGTACCTCTCCTCCTCTCCCCTTCATCTCTCCAGTACCTCTCCTCCTCTCCTCCTCTCCAGTTCCTCTCCTCCTCTCCTCTTCTTCTCTCCAGTACCTCTCCTCTCTCCTCTTCTTCTCTCCAGTACCTCTCCTCCTCTCCCCTTCATCTCTCCAGTACCTCTCCTCCTCTCCTCCTCTCCAGTTCCTCTCCTCCTCTCCTCTTCTCTCCAGTACCTCTCCTCCTCTCCTTTTCTTCTCTCCAGTACCTCTCCTCCTCTCCTCTTCTACTCTCCAGTACTTCTCCTCCTCTCCTCCTCTCCAGTTCCTCTCCTCCTCTCCTCTTCTTCTCTCCAGTACCTCTCCTCCTCTCCTCTTCTTCTCTCCAGTACCTCTCCTCCTCTCCCCTTCATCTCTCCAGTACCTCTCCTCCTCTCCTCCTCTCGAGTTCCTCTCCTCCTCTCCTCTTCTACTCTCCAGTACCTCTCCTCCTCTCCCCTTCATCTCTCCAGTACCTCTCCTCCTCTCCTCTTCTACTCTCCAGTACCTCTCCTCCTCTCCCCTTCATCTCTCCAGTACTTCTCCTCCTCTCCAGTTCCTCTCCTCCTCTCCTCTTCTTCTCTCCAGTACCTCTCCTCTCCTCTTTTTCTCCAGTACCTCTCCTCTTCTCCTCTCCAGTACCTCTCCTCCTCTCCTCTTCTTCTCTCCAGTACCTCTCCTCTCCTCTTTTTCTCCAGTACCTCTCCTCTTCTTCTCTCCAGTACCTCTCCTCCTCTCCTCTTCTCCTCTCCAGTACCTCTCCTCCTCTCCTATTCTACTCTCCAGTACCTCTCCTCCTCTCCTCTTCTCAACTCTCCAGTACCTCTCCTCCGCTCCTCTTCTTCTCTCCAGTACCTCTCCTCCTCTCCTATTCAGTACCTCTCCTCAGCTCCTCTTCTTCTCTCCAGTACCTCTCCTCCTCTCCTCTTTTCCTCTCCAGTACCTCTCCTCTTCTCCTCTCCAGTACCTCTCCTCTCCAGTACCTCTCCTCTTCTCCTCTCCAGTACCTCTCCTCCTCTCCTCTTCTCCTCTCCAGTACCTCTCCTCCTCTCCTCTTCTCCTCTCCAGTACCTCTCCTCCTCTCCTCTTCTACTCTCCAGTACCTCTCCTCCGCTCCTCTTCTCCTCTCCAGTACCTCTCCTCCTCTTCTACTCTCCAGTACTTCTCCTCCTCTCCTCCTCTCCAGTACCTCTCCTCTCCAGTACCTCTCCTCTTCTCCTCTCCAGTACCTCTCCTCCTCTCCTCTTCTCCTCTCCAGTACCTCTCCTCCTCTCCTCTTCTCCTCTCCAGTACCTCTCCTCCTCTCCTCTTCTACTCTCCAGTACCTCTCCTCCGCTCCTCTTCTCCTCTCCAGTACCTCTCCTCCTCTTCTACTCTCCAGTACCTCTCCTCCTCTCCTCTTCTTCTCTCCAGTACCTCTCCTCCGTTCCTCTTCTTCTCTCCAGTACCTCTCCTCCTCTCCTATTCAGTACCTCTCCTCAGCTCCTCTTCTTCTCTCCAGTACCTCTCCTCCTCTCCTCTTCTCCTCTCCAGTACCTCTCCTCCTCTCCAGTACCTCTCCCCCTCTCCTCTCCAGTCCTCTCCTCCTCTCCTCTTCTTCTCTCCAGTACCTCTCCTCCGCTCCTCTTCTACTCTCCAGTACCTCTCCTCCTCTCCTCTTCTACTCTCCAGTACTTCTCCTCCTCTCCTCCTCTCCAGTACCTCTCCTCCTCTCCTCTTCTTCTCTCCAGTACCTCTCCTCCTCTCCTCTTCTTCTCTCCAGTACCTCTCCTCCGCTCCTCTTCTACTCTCCAGTACCTCTCCTCCGCTCCTCTTCTACTCTCCAGTACCTCTCCTCCTCTCCTCTTTTTCTCTCCAGTCCTGCTCCTCTTCTCCTTTGCAGTACCTCTCCCCCTCTCCTCTTCTACTCTCCAGTACTTCTCCTCCTCTCCTCCTCTCCAGTTCCTCTCCTCCTCTCCTCTTCTTCTCTCCAGTACCTCTCCTCCTCTCCTCTTCTTCTCTCCAGTACCTCTCCTCCTCTCCAGTACCTCTCCTCCTCTCCTCTTCTTCTCTCCAGTTCCTCTCCTCCTCTCCTTTTCTTCTCTCCAGTACCTCTCCTCCTCTCCTCTTCTTCTCTCCAGTACCTCTCCTCCTCTCCTCTTCTTCTCTCCAGTACCTCTCCTCCTCTCCTCTTCTACTCTCCAGTACCTCTCATCCACTCCTTCTCTCCTCTTCTGCCTATCCTCCTCTCCTCCTTCCTCACCTCTTTTATTTCCTTCCACCATATTATCCTCTCTAAGGTCTTCTCCTGCTCCCTTTCTCTCTCACCTTACCATCTTTCTTCTCCCTCACATTACCACCCTTTCTCTCTCTCATCTTACCACCCTTTATCTCTCTCACCTTAACCCTTCCTCTCCCTCACATTACCACCCTTCCTCTCTCTCACTTTACCACCCTTCCTCTCTCTCACTTTACCACCCTTCCTCTCTCTCACCTTACCACCCTTCCTCTCTCTCACCTTACCACCCTTCCTCTCCCTCACTTTACCACCCTTCCTCTCCCTCACTTTACCACCCTTCCTCTCTCTCACTTTACCACACTTCATCTCTCTCACCTTAACCCTTCCTCTCTCTCACCTTACCACCCTTTCCTCTCTCTCACCTTACCACCCTTCCTCTCCCTCACATTACCAACCTTCTTCTCTCTCACCTTACCACCCTTCATCTCTCTCACCTTAACCCTTCCTCTCCCTCACATTACCACCCTTCATCTCTCTCACCTTACCACCCTTCATCTCTCTCACCTTAACCCTTCCTCTCCCTCACATTACCACCCTTCATCTCTCTCACCTTACCACCCTTCATCTCTCTCACCTTAACCCTTCCTCTCCCTCACATTACCACCCTTCCTCTCTCTCACTTTACCACCCTTCCTCTCTCTCACCTTACCACCCTTCCTCTCTCTCACCTTACCACCCTTCCTCTCTCTCACATTACCACCCTTCCTCTCTCTCACCTTACCACCCTTCCTCTCTCACCTTATCACCCTTCATCTCTCTCACTTTACCACCCTTCCTCTCCCTCACATTACCACCCTTCACCTCTCTCACCTTACCACCCTTCCTCTCTCTCACCTTATCACCCTTCCTCTCTCTCACTTTACCACCCTTCCTCTCCCTCACATTACCACCCTTCCTCTCTCTCACTTTACCACCCTTCAGCGCTCTCACCTTAACCCTTCCTCTCTCTCACCTTACCACCCTTTCCTCTCTCTCACCTTACCACCCTTCCTCTCCCTCACATTACCACCCTTCCTCTCTCTCACCTTACTACCCTTCATCTCTCTCACCTTAACCCTTCCTCTCCCTCACATTACCACCCTTCCTCTCCCTCACTTTACCACCCTTCATCTCTCTCACCTTACCACCCTTCCTCTCTCTCACCTTACCACCCTTTCCTCTCTCTCACCTTACCACCCTTCCTCTCTCTCACATTACCACTCTTCCTCTCCCTCACATTACCACCCTTCCTCTCCCTCACTTTACCACCCTTCATCTCTCTCACCTTACCACCCTTCCTCTCTCTCACCTTACCACCCTTTCCTCTCTCTCACCTTACCACCCTTTCCTCTCTCTCACATTACCACCCTTCCCCTCCCTCACTTTACCACCCTTCCTCTCCCTCACCTTACCACCCTTCATCTCTCTCACCTTACCACCCTTCCTCTCCCTCACTTTACCACCCTTCCTCTCTCTCACTTTACCACCCTTCATCTCTCTCACCTTACCACCCTTCCTCTCTCTCACTTTACCACCCTTCCTCTCTCTCACCTTAACCCTTCCTCTCTCTCACCTTACCACCCTTCCTCTCTCTCACTTTACCACCCTTCCTCTCTCTCACTTTACCACCCTTCCTCTCGCTCACTTTACCACCCTTCCTCTCGCTCACTTTACCACCCTTCCTCTCGCTCACTTTATCATCCTTCCTCTCTCTCACCTTACCACCCTTCCTCTCTCTCACTTTACCACCCTTCCTCTCTCTCACCTTACCACCCTTCCTCTCTCTCATCTTACCACCCTTCCTCTCTCTCACTTTACCACCCTTCCTCTCTCTCACCTTACCACCCTTCCTCTCTCTCACATTAACCCTTCCTCTCCCTCACTTTACCACCCTTCCTCTCTCTCACTTTACCACCCTTCCCCTCTCTCACTTTACCACCCTTCCTCTCTTTCACTTTACCACCCTTCCTCTCTCTCACTTTACCACCCTTCCTCTCTCTCACTTTACCACCCTTCCTCTCTCACTTTACCACCCTTCCTCTCTCTCACATTAACCCTTCCTCTATCTCACTTTACCACCCTTCCTCTCTCTCACTTTACCACCCTTCCTCTCTCTCACTTTACCACCCTTCCTCTCTCTCACCTTACCACCCTTCCTCTCTCTCACTTTACCACCCTTCCTCTCTTTCACTTTACCACCCTTCCTCTCTCTCACTTTACCACCCTTCCTCTCTCTCACTTTACCACCCTTCCTCTCTCTCACTTTACCACCCTTCCTCTCTCTCACTTTACCACCCTTCCTCTCTTTCACTTTACCACCCTTCATCTCTCTCACCTTACCACCCTTCCTCTCTCTCACCTTAACCCTTCCTCTCTCTCACTTTACCACCCTTCCTCTCTCTCACTTTACCACCCTTCCTCTCTCTCGCTTTACCACCCTTCCTCTCGCTCACTTTACCACCCTTCCTCTCGCTCACTTTATCATCCTTCCTCTCTCTCACCTTACCACCCTTCCTCTCTCTCACTTTACCACCCTTCCTCTCTCTCACCTTACCACCCTTCCTCTGTCTCATCTTACCACCCTTCCTCTCTCTCACTTTACCACCCTTCCTCTCTCTCACATTAACCCTTCCTCTCCCTCACTTTACCACCCTTCCTCTCTCTCACTTTACCACCCTTCCCCTCTCTCACTTTACCACCCTTCCTCTCTTTCACTTTACCACCCTTCCTCTCTCTCACTTTACCACCCTTCCTCTCTCTCACTTTACCACCCTTCCTCTCTCTCACTTTACCACCCTTCCTCTCTCTCACATTAACCCTTCCTCTCCCTCACTTTACCACCCTTCCTCTCTCTCACTTTACCACCCTTCCTCTCTCTCACTTTACCACCCTTCCTCTCTCTCACATTAACCCTTCCTCTCCCTCACTTTACCACCCTTCCTCTCTCTCACTTTACCACCCTTCCTCTCTCTCACTTTACCACCCTTCCTCTCTCTCACCTTACCACCCTTCCTCTCTCTCACCTTACCACCCTTCCTCTCTCTCACTTTACCACCCTTCCTCTCTTTCACTTTACCACCCTTCCTCTCTCTCACTTTACCACCCTTCCTCTCTCTTATCTTACCACTCTTCCTCTCTCTCACTTTACCACCCTTTCTCTCTCTCACTTTACCACCCTTCCTCTCGCACCTATCATCCTTTTTATTCTCCCTTTCTCTCTCTCGCTTTCCTTTCTCTTTTGCTCTCCTTTTTCCCTCCTCTCTTTCTCTCTCTCTCTCTCGCTTTCCTTTCTCTTTTGCTCTCCTTTTTCCCTCCTCTCTCTCTCTTTCTCTCTCTCGCTTTCCTTTCTCTTTTGCTCTCCTTTTTCCCTCCTCTCTTTCTCTCTCTCTCTCTCAGCTGCCGTTCTTGACCTTGGTGGCGCGCCTGAGCCTGCATCATTATCAGCTCTGAATTAACCATCCGCTCAGTCGGCAGCCCAGGGCCCACTAGGGGCCTGGCACATGTTTTTCTACCCCCGAAAAAACAGGAATTGTGAGTAGCAGTTTTCTCACTCTCTCAGCGGTCCCTCCTGATCAGGGTTAACGCATGGCAGCATGCATGAATGCGGGGGAAAAACGACCGGCATCAGCGCCGCTTATCGCGCAAATGCAATATAATTTATTCGGGGATATGCAAATCCAAAATCACTCTGTCTTGTTTACCCGAAGGGACCTGCTGATTCAGAGTGTGAAAAGAGCAGGAGAGAGAGAGAGAGGGAGAGCGGAACAATCGAAAACCAAACAAATCCATGTGCATGTACGGAGGCGCCCAGGCTAATTTAATTGGATTTCTTTAAGCGTCGGAAATGGAAGGTGTGAGACTGATGTTTTTTGCCGTTTCAAGGCCACAAAGACAGTGTTAATTACTGAGAGGCTACATTATGGCCACAAATTGCCTTGGTTTTACTACGTTTGTCTCTTTACCGCCACTCTTATGAAGACATGGCTGGGATGTTGCTAGGTCCAAAACTGTACCTGCCATATTGAATTGAATATGCCTGTAATAATCTAGCATGCATAGTGATATGGAATAGACAAAACAGGGCATACTTTAGTTATCTAGTTATCAAACAGAGCAGGGCTATGACCACCATAAGAAGCTAATATACACGCAGTGTTTCTAATGCGTCAGGGGTTAGAGTAGGATTAGATTTAATAGCATATCCTAGTTACTTGACTATTTTGAAACCCCTATAGGGACGACAGAACATGAATTACACCTATGCCATCCAACGCTTGTCAAGTCAACTGACAAAGAACCTAAAGTTGTCAACGTGACCTTTACTAGCAGACTCAAACTGAACGAGCCCAAATTGGAATATCTTATACATTAACCCCAAAGAGTAGATTCTATATCCAAACTTCTCTCCACCTTCCTCCACCTTCCTCCTCGTTCTTGTCCTCCTCCAGGTGATGAATCGTCTAGGAGGCTAGCCACATGTTGGGAATGCCAGATGTGTTGCCGAGCGTCCACGCTAGCCAATTAGCCACCCCACAGACAGGATAAGGCGTCCACGCTAGCCAATTAGCCACCCCACAGACAGGATAAGGCGTCCACGCTAGCCAATTAGCCACCCCACAGACAGGATAAGGCGTCCACGCTAGCCAATTAGCCACCCCACAGACAGGATAAGGCGTCCACGCTAGCCAATTAGCCACCCCACAGACAGGATAAGGCCCTCAGTCACTTAGATAGACCATTACACCGAGCTGTGGCAAAAGCCCCAGCGCCACTTACACGCTCACCTTCACGTCTCGTCCCAGCTTCCCTCCTCTCGCGTCTCTGCTCCTTTTTCCCTGTCTGCTCCAGAATGTTCATATAATCCATTTAAACTTTGTTTGTCTATTCATAAGGATCTTGACAGTTGTTACGTAATGCAAGAAAAGGAAATAGCTGTGACCTGGATTTGGGAATTCATTGGTTACTCGAGGTTGTGCAGGGAGTCCGAGACAACCGGAGAAACTGATGTTGTGATGGTGGTGTTGTTGAGGGCTGTGAGAAATGAGATGATTGTGTTTGGGCGATATGTTTCAGTGATTTGACGTGGACTCATTTACGCATTAGTTGGTCTGCGTTTGAAACAATGATTGTCATCGTATCACGAGGCCGCATCAGATGATGGAGTGTTCTGACGTTGCTAAGGAGTAGCGCTGAGGAACAGTCGACATGAAAAGCAGATTTGTCTGAGAAAACATATTTTCTCAGTGAAAAAAAAAAAATATATATATATGTGTTTTTTTGTATTGCCAAAAGGCAACATTACATGCAGTGGCTTGTTAATACAGTATTACAGGATGGTGCTCCATAAGTACACTGGAAAACACCACTACATATCAGTCCTATAGGGTACTGTTATTTGGACACCCCTACAACAGATCCAAAGATTAACATAGAAAAGCATAATGAATCACAATCCGTTTCTATTTCTACAATCACTTTTCTCACCGTACTGGTCGTCATATTCAAGCTCTCTTTCATCTTCTTGTGGCTCTGAAACCATCTTGTAAATTAGAGCCATTTCCTGTTTCCCTGCTGGGAGCCCAATTAGCATTGGGAGTTTTTGTTTTCTCAACAGAGTGCTGTGTGTTTGCATTTCAGGTTTGAGACCTACAGCTAGTGAGAGTACTGCCAAAGACAACAATTATCTCCTTTCCACAAGGCCACACAATGGTGAGCCGAGCTCAGGAAATGAATCCTTCCGAGCGAGCTCCCTCTGGATAAGTGGAAATATATATTTTAGCACTGAACGAAGGAAACACTGACCTTATGTGTACTGCTGAGGCAAACAGGAAGGAATCCTAACATGGCCAGTCATTTTGTTCTCTGTAATAACTATTATACCTCGAGGACAAAATGCTTTAGACAGTACAGGAAATGAGTCAACTTCTGAAGCTACAACGGGTATCGATCCATGACCTTCTGTGTGTACCTGTCAGATTGTGTTTGGTCAGCTTCGTGTGTCTTAACAGTGTCCCTTGATATGCATGAATGTAGTGGATATACAGTCATTTAAACATGTATATACATGAGCTGTAAAATAACTAAGACACAGTATTGCTTTTGGACTTGGCGACACTTGAGGGAACCATGCAAAAGGTCAACATTAGCATTACATGGCACCTGACATAAATATTAATGTATTTATAACTAACACGTGTGAGATGTTTTTAAGGTCAATTGGAGGTTGTATTGATGGCAGTCCATTCATAGTAACGGCAGGTATTGGCTCACATATTGATCTCGTATTTTTTTTATTTAATAAGGCAAGTCAGCTAAGAACAAATTCTTATTTACAATGACGGCTGCTTTGTTCAGGGGCAGAACGACAGATTTGTACCTTGTCGGCTCGGGGATTCGAACTGGCAACCTTTCGGTTACTAGTCCAACACTCTAACCACTAGGCTACCGTGCCGGATCTTAGTCACATTAGGTTACACCATGCAGCCTGCTTTATGATTGACAATGAAAAATATTCATTTTCAGCTATCGTTGATAAGAAAACCCTTTGCCGTTTTGTTGTGCTTTTGTACTCTTGACATCTGTCTCCGTTGTGCACGATGAGGTGGAGGCATTGTGACAGAGATGGTTTTCTGTCCTTCCGTGACACATTTCTCTGTATTCAGACACTCTGCGACAGTCTTGTAATGTACCAGAATAAATAGTTTCTTGGAAAATCCATTTTTAGGTCCTTTATTGTAAATAATGAATGGCTGTGGTAAGTAAATTATGATGCAAGCGCTGCAGAGATTTGCACTTTTGTCTCGGCAATTTAGAGCCAACCCATCCAAACACACGCAAAGGCACACATACACACACACACACACACACACACACACACACACACACACACACACACACACACACACACACACACACACACACACACACACACACACACACACACACACACACACACACACACACACACACACACACACACACACACACAGAAACCAGACACACACACAGAAACCAGACACACACACACACATACCGTGGATGAACACACTACACAAATACACACATAACGGGCTACTTTAAAAGGGCATTTGTCCACAAGATGCTATAATGTGCCTTGAAATCTTCGAAAGAACAGGAAAGTAGACAGACAAGCACTTTTCAGTCGTTTGAATAGAGCATTGTTTAAGACAAAGTTGAAAGGTTTCAAAAGACTAACCGTGGGTAGTGAACGCTCTGTAAAAGATGCTCATATACAGCGAGCACACTTTTGGTATGGCTATATTTAAATTATGGTCATTTAGCGGACTTAGTCAGTGCATTCAAGGTAGATGAAACAGCCGAGTAGAAAAACGTTCCTTAAATAAAGCCGCAATCGGCATAGTCTGTAATAGTAAGAAAAGTCAAGTGCGAGTAAGGAAATGTCACGTTCCTGACCTTATTTTCCTTTGTTTAACTTTGTTTAGTTGGTCAGGACGTGAAGCTGGGTGGGTAGTCTATGTTATGTGTTTCTATGTTGGGTTAAATGTGTTGCCTGATATAGTTCTCAATTAGGGGCAGGTGTTTGACGTTCCCTCTGATTGAGAACCATATTAAGGTAGGCTGTTCTCACTGTTTGTTTGTGGGTGATTGTCTTCCGTGTTTGTGTTTGTTACCACACGGGACTGTATCGTTTGTGCTAGTCTGTACCTGTTCTTCGTGTTTATGTAAGTTCGTATGTTCAGGTCGGTCTACGTCGTTTGTTATTTTGTAATCTATTCAAGTGTTCGTGTTTCGTCTTGTTTAAATAAATCTTCATGTATTCATCAACCGCTACATTTTGGTCCGATCCCTACTCCTCCTCTTCAGACGAAGAGGAGGAAAACAGCCGTTACAGGAAAGTACAACGGTAAGGTTGTATAACAGTGTTTGAGGATTACGAAACTATTGCTTTAGCGAGAAATGTCATGATGGCTGTCCACAGAAATGTAGAGAGGGCTTCACCGTCTAGTGGCAAGTGTGCCCTCTATCCATCTCTATGCAGTGGTCTAACCAACACTGGTGGCTGGAGAGAAAGATTTTGAATGAAAAGAAAGGAAATCTACGCAGAGATTTAGCTTATACTAGGCATACTAAGCCCTTGTGATAGAGCAGCATGTGCAGACTAGCACAGGAAAGCAGCGCCACAGATGAAAGGAGAAACGGTCTCCCTCTGTCAGCCAATAAAACAGTTGAGGTTTTATTACTCACCGAGTATTATAAAGAATAATACAAGGTGTTACTTTCCCGTGAAAAGTAATTTTGTAACATAACACGTTACTTTTGTTACATGTGACGTGTAATTACTTTTTCTAGTAACGAATCTCAACGCTCTTTGTATGTAGGCTCGTATACAGGCCTAGTTTAGTATGTTTCGTTTTACTATGGAATGATTGCTAATCGCTATCTGTATCATGAAGTTGACACTTTCCCACACTATTTCATTGCTATATCTGCATAGTCCCATCCTTAATCACCTAAAAATGTTCACACCTGGACTTCAGCTGTGGGAGAACCTTACTGACCAGACGTAAACATACTTGAATGCACAAACAGACCAATCATTCAACTATAAACACGTTTGATGTGTCATGTCTGTCGTTTATAAGACTAGACAGTGGTTGTCTCATGTTGTCTGTCGTTATAAGACTAGACGGTGGTCGTCTCATGTTGTCTGTCGTTATAAGACTAGACAGTGGTCGTCGCATGTCGTCTATGTCGTTATAAGATTAGACAGTGGTCGTCTCATGTTGTCTGTTGTTATAAGACTAGACAGTGGTCGTCTCATGTTGTCTGTCGTTATAAGACTAGACAGTGGTTGTCTCATGTTGTCTGTTGTTATAAGACTAGACAGTGGTCGTCTCATGTTGTCTGTCGTTATAAGACTAGACAGTGGTCGTCTCATGTTGTCTGTCGTTTATAAGACTAGACAGTGGTTGTCTCATGTTGTCTGTCGTTTATAAGACTAGACAGTGGTCGTCTCATGTTGTCTGTTGTTATAAGACTAGACAGTGGTTGTCTCATGTTGTCTGTCGTTATAAGACTAGACAGTGGTCGTCTCATGTCGTCTGTCGTTATAAGACTAGACAGTGGTTGTCGTCTGTTGTTATAAGACTAGACAGTGGTTGTCGTCTGTCGTTATAGGACTAGACAGTGGTCGTCTCATGTCGTCTGTCGTTATAAGACTAGACAGTGGTTGTCGTCTGTTGTTATAAGACTAGACAGTGGTTGTCTCATGTTGTCTGTCGTTATAAGACTAGACAGTGGTCGTCTCATGTTGTCTGTCGTTATAAGACTAGACAGTGGTTGTCTCATGTTGTCTGTCGTTATAAGACTAGACAGTGGTTGTCTCATGTTGTCTGTCGTTTATAAGACTAGACAGTGGTCGTCTCATGTTGTCTGTCGTTATAAGACTAGACAGTGGTCGTCTCATGTTGTCTGTTGTTATAAGACTAGACAGTGGTCGTCTCGTGTTGTCTGTCGTTATAAGACTAGACAGTGGTTGTCTCATGTTGTCTGTCGTTTATAAGACTAGACAGTGGTCGTCTCATGTTGTATGTCGTTATAAGACTAGACAGTGGTCGTCTCGTGTTGTCTGTCGTTATAAGACTAGACAGTGGTTGTCGTCTGTCGTTATAAGTCTAGACAGTGGTCGTCTCATGTTGTCTGTCGTTATAAGACTAGACAGTGGTCGTCTCATGTTGTCTGTCGTTATAAGACTAGACGGTGGTCGTCTCATGTTGTCTGTCGTTATAAGACTAGACAGTGGTCGTCTCATGTTGTCTGTCGTTATAAGATTAGACAGTGGTTGTCTCATGTCGTCTGTCGTTACAAGACTAGACAGTGGTCGTCTCATGTTGTCTGTCGTTATAAGACTAGACGGTGGTCGTCTCATGTTGTCTGTCGTTATAAGACTAGACAGTGGTCGTCTCATGTTGTCTGTCGTTATAAGACTAGACGGTGGTCGTCTCATGTTGTCTGTCGTTATAAGACTAGACAGTGGTCGTCTCATGTTGTCTGTCGTTATAAGATTAGACAGTGGTTGTCTCATGTCGTCTGTCGTTACAAGACTAGACAGTGGTCGTCTCATGTTGTCTGTCGTTATAAGACTAGACAGTGGTCGTCTCATGTTGTCTGTCGTTATAAGACTAGACAGTGGTTGTCTCATGTTGTCTGCCGTTAAAAGACGAGACAGTGGTTGTCTCATGTTGTCTGTCGTTATAAGACTAGACAGTGTTTGTCTCATGTTGTCTGTCGTTATAAGACTAGACAGTGGTCGTCTGATGTCACGTCTCTGTCGTTATAAGTCTAGACAGTGGTTGTCTCATGTTGTCTGTCGTTACAAAACTAGAAAGTGATCGTCTTATGTGCTTACTGTTTGATCTCAGATCTTTCTGAGGGCTGCCCCGTTTGCTCAGCAACCACACAGACATATTTTTACATCTTGTTATCTCGCTGTGAGAAAACTGTTGACCTCCTCTTGTCTGTGCGAGCAACACATTTAACTTCCTTTCCTCTGAGTTCAACCACGTCCATGTGAGAGATGTCACATTTATTATGACAAAGACTTAATTGGCTGTAAAAAGCTGAAGAATTCTCCGAGTTATTTTGAGATTTCAGCGAGCTGCAACATGACTCGTTTCAGGAAACTAGGCGTATGTCACGCGTCACTACTTCACAGGAGAGCCGTTTGAATGTAACCTTTTTTTTTAAATCAAAATGTGTTTGGCAGAAATGCTTTCTGGAACATGTGATCTTTCATGTGCCTTAATAACAAACGTGTATGCTATCTGTAAATACAAAAAAAATTTGTTAAATTACGAGCCTAGTTGGTTTAGCCATGGAAAAGTGAGCAACCTTCCCGCTAGCCATGATTGCCTGAGATAATGAGTGGGCTGGACATGCCGAGAGATGAGTTCGGATTGGTCTGCCATATAACACGCTTCGGTCTATAATATGAGCTGGTCAGTATGTGTTGGTGATCCTGTCGAACGCGGCTTTTTTGAAAGATATCGCGTAGTGGAAATGCATAATTGTTGCTCTCCGCTTTCTGGAGAACCGAGTTTTGAAATCAATGGAAGTAAAGTATGATAGGAGATGGAGAAAATTCTGGCGTTTGATTGCAAATATGCAGATGTAGTCGAAAAGAGAACACACAGAAGGCTCCGGATTACATCTTCAAACTAAGGGCATCCGTGACAGAGAGGGAGAAGCTTCCATCTATGTATACGAGAGTCTGGCTAGCTATATTACATGTTTCTAATTTTGTCCGTAAAATGTTTGAGGTCACTGCGACAACTGTCGATAGACGTTGCTGGTAAATTCACTTTGGCTATCTACTCCGATTTCAGAGCACTCTCGTCTGTGTGTGCCATGGCGCAGAATAACTGACACATTTACGTATGCTCAACACCTGTGGAATATGGCCGCGGTCAGTAAATGTTGGCAAAAAAAGCGTAATTAAATTGTTGCCAGCAGCACAGTTACAGTCACTGACGCTCTGGATAACATAAAAACAGCCTAACCAGCTCTGCTAGGGAGAGTAAAATGGTCAGAGTGAGGTGTTCTCTCATTTGTGTCTGGAAGTAGCTAAGCCAATGTTAGCCAGTTAGCTTGTGTGCTTGACTGCTGTTGTTAGGTCAGAACGCTAGGATCGCTCTGAATTTACAAACTGACAATCTGACAACGCTCTGAGTTTACGAACGCCCCGAGCACACTTTGGCATTCCAGATTAAATTTACGAACTCACCCCTAGTATAAGCCAGCCTTTAGTCTTGAAAATCTTTGGCTATTTAATACATAGCCTCCCATGTGAATCCTTAAAGAGATTGGTGGGGCTAAACCTTAAAAGGGTGTGAACGATGTTGAATGGGTGTCGACAAAGAAGAGCTCTCCAGTAGGTTTTAAATCATTCAAGGGCCATTTTCTTAAAAGTGAGTTTACAAGTTTATCAACTTTCAAAGCAGAATTTCTTTCCCATTGTTCCTCAACAGTAGTGTATGCTATACCATTTTGCAACCCTGATTCTCTACTTCTATACAACATAAACAAATACTATTTTAAATTTGGCTACATAAGACCGAATCGAGCCGGTCGGTCACATATATGCATACAATAGAAATGAAACTATTCCTTTTATATGGCACATCTGGGCAACACAAGTATCATTGTGAAAACAGGCCACCTTCCTTATTGTGGTCAGAGTGCATAGCCCTTGGCGATTTTGCGGTGTCTTGTGGGTTGCAGAAGAGGCTCTGTAAACCATTTTGAAGATTTCTCGCACTCTGTGTGTATCCCATGAATGAGTGGGGTCCATAGTCCATATTCCCACCACTATGCTCTAGCCTAACTGACTGAGAAAATGGCTCCTTTTTTATGTTGTCATATGAACAGTACCGCGCTAATCTGCTGAGGTCACACCTTACACGATGCTATTACTGTTTGCAGCATCTTGCCATAGAGGTCAGACGCATACCCGGGCTCTTACTAGGTTGAATTGCTTGGAGGCAGAAGTTAATTTCCAGCTCAAGAGAGACAAATGACTTTCCCGTGACCTCCCGTGCTCTCCGGCATTAACAAGGAATTGGTGCTTTTCGAAGGGAGACGAGCACAGTAAATATATATAATTTAGCAGTGGTTTTCATTGGCGGCGGAATTAATAGATTTGCTTTGGTAACAATGATTAGTTGGCTGCCACTGTCTTTTTTTGTTTGTCGCTGAGTTCTTTAAGTCTTGTATAATACAAGGCACGTTTATCCCAATATTCTATTATTTCAGACGTGCAGATTGGATCTATAGATGAAGGCATTTATTGTTGTTGAGTGTTTTCTCGCAATCTTATATTATATGGACACTGCAGGTTTTGTCTTTTGTTTTTGGACACGTGAGAAAGTCATTCTAATTGTATATTTATCCCTCAGTGAGTTATCACTGTGGCTGGAGCGTCACGTGGTTTATTATTATTATTATTTTTTAAATAAAATGAAAATCTTTGTACTTTTTTTTGTAAAAATGAGTTTTAAGAAAGTCACACAACTAAGTAGCATATTTTATTCACCTTTCATCTGACTTTACTTATGACCCAGAACTTACCAGTGCAGGAAGTGTGATGCTACTGAAGGGAAAAGAGTGTCATGTGTGTTCAATGAAAACATTATTTGTACTCGTTTTGTTTTCAGCCGTTACTAAATTAGTCGTTCAGTCGTGTGGTCAGGTGCCTTAGGAACATTTCAATTGGCTCAGAACAGGGCAGCACTTTATTTAACCAGGTAGGCTAGTTGAGAACAAGTTCTCATTTACAACTGCGACCTGGCCAAGATAAAGCAAAGCAGTTCGACACATACAACAACACAGAGTTACACATGGAGTAAAACAAACATACAGTCAATAATACAGTAGAAAGATAAGTCTATATACAATGTGAGCAAATGAGGTGAGATAAGGGAGGTAAAGGCAAAAAAAATGTACTCAGAGAGCTAACATGAATAATATGCATGTCAATCTCTCTTGATTCAAAATGGAGGAGAGATTGACTTCATCACTACTTGTATTTGTGAAAAGTATTGACTAGTTGAATGCACCGAGCTGTCTGTTTGAAATACTGGCACACAGCTCAGACACCCAGGCAGAGGTCTCTTCCCAGTCCCCAAGTCCAGAATAGACTATGGGAGGCACACAGTATTACATAGAGCCATGACTACATGGAACTCTATTCCACATCAAGAAACTGATGCAAACAGTCAAATTTGATTTAATTTTCTTTACAAAAAAGATAAAAATACAAGTTATGGAACAGCGGCGACTGTGAAGCAACACAAACATAGGCACAGAAACATGCATACAAACACATGATAACATACACACACGTACACACACGTACACACACGTACACATGGATTTAGTGTTGTAGATATGTGGTAGTAGAGTAAAGGCCAGACACTTAGTGTGTTGTGAAATCTGTTGTAAATGTTTAAAAAATGACAATAATGTATAACTGTCTTAATGGGGATCCATAATAACTACTAAACAAATACATGACGTGTATATGTGTAGAGATGAAATACCCATGTGTACCCCATAATAGTAGAGACTTCAGCTCCTGTGAATGGGTCTATCATGCTCATTCCATTGTTCCATTGATTGGCCCATCGGGGCCTGTTCCCAAGCCTTTTGTGTCACCTACAGGTTTATGTGACCTTTTTCCAGGAATTGATATTCATAAGCCTTTCTCCATACATCAACTGTCCTTTAGCTTGATTATTGTCATATTGTCATGCAAGTCTGTACAAATGAATTAGCTGAAATGTCAACGCAAAGTCACACTTGCCAATGTTTTGTGGGAATAATTTAGGAATCCTCAATAAGAATGGGCTAAAATTCATGAAACGGTGTAGTTGATAAGTACATGTATTTCAAGGAAGGTATGTATATTTAACCATACTATACTTTATGTCAAAATGTCTATATCCTATTCTCCACATACATCCTCCTATATATTCTAATACGTTCAGATAAAGAGGATAGGGGCTCAGATTCCCACAATTTCATTTCCAGATCCATCCGTCATACGGGGTAATAGTTTTCCTCCATCTTAGGGACACTTGTAAAAATGATCCGTGGTGGTGGACGCTGGGAGGGGGAGGGGCTTAATTCATCCGGTATCCATGGATTCTGAACCATTAGGTTGAGCCATGAACGACTATATTTAAAACCTCTTTGATGTAAAATCACGTTTTTGGGGACCTGCGTGGTTCTGGTACCGGTTCCCGACCAACATTGTCGCTTATATATCTGTACGTGGACACTATAGATGGAAATAGTTTGCATTGAGCGTGTGCCCGGACTCTCACATACACAGGAGTATGTCTCTTCTGCCTGTGTGAAGCAGGATGTGAAATCTGACACCACTTGAAGCTGGGATGTCACTCCTGCCATTAAATTCGCTCCTCCGACTGTCCATCGACCCTACGTCACAGCCTGGAATCCTTATATCGTAACGCAGCCGGAGAGAATGGTTTCATCGCTGTAGCACATTCGGAAATCAATTTGTAGCCAGTGATCTAAAATAATACAAAGATTTCAAACAAAAATCATTTTTTGTTTGTCATAGATGGACAAGATTTATATGAGATGAAAGGCGAGTTCCTAGGGAGTTCAGTAGTTAGAGCTTTGAGACATTCACAGCGATTTGGGCAGACGTTTGAGCAACAGAGAACCATAGAAAATATGCACGTTTTTCTCCAACACTAAATATACTGTACAAATATATATTTTACAGTTATAAGGAAGGTGAAATCTTATACTTAGTCATTTTATAAATGTATTATACTATATTTAGAAAAAAAGTAATTTTAAGCCTTAGTCATACTGTTTTGTTGAATAGCAAATACATAATATTTCATATTTCATATTTTCATATTAATTGTCATATTTGTACTGTGTACTTGAGCTTGTGTCCTCAAAATGGAATACACCTCAGAAATGTATTAAAAATAATACCAGAAAGGTGAGGTTTTAACCTTTTCTTGGAGGATGCAGCATTACTAGTTATTGTTTATGACCGTCTCATGATACACAGTTACTTTTGGGGATTACATTTTAGATTACATTTAGTTACATTTAGGAGGTGATTAACAGAGAGGTTGTACATCCTCTCCATCTCCGTTAGCTTCTCAATGTTCTCCTCTGGCCGATCATGCTGCTTCGGCACTTATTAAAAGCACACCAAAGTGCTGCGTGCTCCACACACTCAGTCCACCTTTCAGCACACTTTCCAGTGAGATTTCAATGTGTTTTTGAGGTGGCCAAACCACATTTTCTGCTTGAAATCTAAAATCCTGGTGTGATGTGATATAATGATCCTGACGAATGCTAGTTTAGTTTTTTTGGAATGTGTCTAGGATATATAGACTGTCTCTCCAATCTGTCACTCCTGAAGAACATCAGTTTCTCTCATGAGAGGATACTTCTACTGTCTGTAACTAAACACATTGGTAACAGCATATTACTTTTATGTAATGAACTCCACAATATTGTCTAATTATAACAGCGGGTTTTTTTTTAAACCCAGTCATCGATGCGTTATCTAATTGGCAGTTGTGTGATCTCTGTAAAGCACTCCTATTCGGTTTGACCAACCGACACTCTCGTGTTCGGTCACAATTTATTCTGCCACAGGCTAAGTGAAAACCAACTCAAGCAGTTTGATGGAGAGCTGTTGAAATTCCTCAGTCGTGTTCAATAAATGGGGTTGTTGGCAGATATGTTTCTGATTCGATCTGCACGTCTTTAAAAGCCTTGCTGATTTGAAAAATGAAGCTGACATACAAACACGGGAGAATGTCACAGATAGCTTGTCGCCATCCCATAATGATATGGAAGACATCAGTTGAGCTGCGCTTTGTCTCTCGAGCACAAGGGTTTTTTTAATTGCAGGAGAGGTTTGGTGGTGATTGTGCCAGCGCTCCCATGCAAAGTACATCAAGGATCATTTTGAAACTACTTTTCAAACTTTTCAAACATTGACTTGTAGATGACTGGTTTATTCCAATTTGTCTTGATGTTGAATTGGAGCGATCTTCCACTAGATTATATTTGGATTTAGTTTGACTTTGATGTTTGGTACAGTAGCTCTCTTTGGCAACTTCAGTAGCTTCCTTGGGACCTCTAGGGATATGCTTGTTCATCCGTAGGGTTGGTTACTTTCTAAATGTTACTCTCCAATCCTGGTCGTCCGTAGACTTTCAAAACAAAGTAGGGTAAGGGCAGCAGACATTGGATTCACCTGTCAACAGTAGATGTTGTGACTGTAAAATAAAGGCCTGTCCTTAATGTGGTCTTTGGTCACTGTTGCTATACATTTAGACTGTGTCAGTGCCAATGCTAATCAGAAGAGGAAGAAAGAATGCATCTGAATCTAATGGCTTTGGAATCTTCACCACTTCCTTTCAAGTGAGCTTCTGCTACTGGCAGCCATTTAAAAAAAAAAAACATTGGCCAACACTTTCATCCTGTGCCATTCTTCATTCGCTCGCCTACAAAGCCTGCGTTAATGTTTTTTTTTTTGCGGTTTAACAGTGTAGTGAACCGTTGAAGATCTACACTGAACAAAAAATATAAACGCAACGTGCAACAATTGTCAAAGAGTTACAGTTCATATAAGGAATTCAATCCATTGAAATACATTCATTAGGCCCTAATCTATGGATTTCACATGACTGGGAATACACATATGCATCTGTTGGTAACAGATACCTTAAAAAAAGAAAAGGTTGTGGCATGGACCAGAAAACCAGTCAGTATCTGCTGTGACCACCATTTATCTCATGCAGAGCGACACATCTCCTTCACATAGAGTTGATCAGGCTGTTGATTGTGGCCTGTGGAATGGTGTCCCACTCCTCTTCAATGGCTGTGCGAAGTTGCTGGATATTGGTGGGAACTGGAACATGCCGTACACGCCATTCCAGAGCACCCCAAACCTGCTCAATGGGTGGCATGTCTGGTGAGTATGCATTTCATGGAAGAACTGGGACATTTTCAGCTTCCAGGAATTGTGTACAGATCCTAGCGACATGGAGTTGTGCATTATCGTGTTGAAACATGAGGTGATGGCGGCGGATGAATGGCACGACAATGGGCCTCGGGATCTCGTCACGCTATCTCTGTGCATTCAAATTGCTATCGATAAAATTAAATTGTGTTCGTTGTCCGTAGCTTATGCTTGCCCATACCATAACTATGGGGCGGCAGGTTGCCTAATGGTTAGAGCTTTGGACTAGTAACCGAAAGGTTGGTGGATGGAATTCCTGAGCTGACAAGGTAAAAATCTATCGTTCTGCCCCTGAACAAGGCAGGTTAACCCACTGTTCCTAGGCCGTCATTGTATATAAGAATTTGTTCTTAACTGACTTGCCTAATTAAATAAAGGTTAAATAAAATGTTTAAAAAACACTGCCACCATGGGGCACTGTTCACAACGTTGACATCAGCAAACCGCTCGCCCACACACTGCCATACACGTTGTCTGCCATATACCCTGTACAGTTGAAACGGAGACTCATCCCTGAAGAGTACACCTCTCCAGTGTGCCAGTGGCCATCGAAGACCCTGGTGAGGACGACGAGCATGCAGATGAGCTTCCCTGAGACGGTTTCTGACAGTTTGTGCAGAATGTGTTATGTGTTACTTCATAATTGTGACGTCTTCAATACTATTCTACAATGTAGAAAATAGTCCAAATAAAGAAAAACCCTTAAATGAGTAGGTGTGTCCAAACATTTGACTGGTAACTGTATATCAAAAAGTATCATCAGCAGCAATGTTTGGTTATGGTCATTTCTGTTTTTTCTATGTATTAATACTGCACACTCTTCTCATAGTTAAAGTGTTGTTTGGAGAGCTCACACTGCGCAGTGATACTGAGGTATATTTCATTATATTGACCGGTTTTATGTACATTTCTTCGTCGTCTTTTGTTTGGAGCACGTCTGGTTTCTCCGTCTTGTCTCTATTGTGTCAACGTGCGTGCATACCCTTCTCATAGTTAAAGTGTTGTTTGGAGTGCTTGAGTGAACACAGATTTAGGCCGCCTCAGATAGGCGTTTTTTTTAATGAGTTCAGAAATTAGCATTTTCCAAATGCAGACCATCAGCAAAGCGTTGTTTTTAAACCATTTCACCTGCGTATTTGCATAGAAAATATTGTTTTTTACTTCAATGGAGTGATAAAGGGCCATTCAACTATAGTTCTCCTTTACAGAAAATACATTAGTGCAACATATTCGTCAGAAAATAGCTTCATTTTCATCCAATGACAACAGAAGTGCAAGGGCTATTTGGCTAGCAGCTACACAAGTAAATGAGCTTACAATGAAAAAGCAAAGTATTTTTTGCAAAAACAATTCATGGCCGTTATATTTCTAATGTTTATCATAGAAAGAAGGTAGCCAGATCAAAAAAATATGTTTTATTTGAGTTTTCTACAAAAAAAAAATGTGAGTACTCAAAAAATGTCAAATGCCCATCCCTACTTGGACTATGGAGTAGCTAACTAGCTATGGTTGCAAAAGCCCATTGCATGCGTGACAATTTCCCCAAAGTTTGGTGTTGGTTTTGAACTGTTTTACATTAGCTAGCTACCTAGCTATGTTTTGTGGAAAAATTTAGGACTGGCATTTGGACAGGAGTTGGCTAACGTTAGCTAGCTCCTGTGTCGAGGTCAGCTGTTGTTGGTTGGCTCTAGCTAAGTAGCTAATGGCTGAAGTAATTTGTGTAAAAACCTTCCATAACCAAATATAGCTAGCTACTTTTATTTTCCTGTTTGTTAGCAAGCTATCTTTCAGCTGACTGATGTTAGCTAGCTACAGAGGCTAGCTGCTAGAATTTGGACAATCAAGCTAATGTTAGCTAACGTTAGCTAGCTAGCTACTTAGCTAATCAAAATATCTGTTCGCATTTATTGATTCACCTCAGCTTAACCTGTTAGCGATCACTTCTTATGACTGGCAGCCAGGTACAAGCAGCTGTGTTGTTGCCAAGCAACCGACTCTGAGCTTAGCTAAAAAAAGAGTTTAGCATTGTCAGAAATGCTACAAAAAGGTAACACATCATTGGTTCTAAATGAAAAGAAATGACCACATGAAAAGATAAATGATACATTTAATCAAAACTGTTGGCCCTACGAGCATATTCAGTTTGAAAGGTGCCAAGTCTAAAGGTCACTTTATGGATGATGTTGTCTCGTTTTTATCTGACGTCTAGATATTGAGCTAAACTCAGCAACAACAAAAAAGAAAAGTCCCTTTTTCGGGACCCTGCCTTTCAAAGATAATTCGTAAAAATCCCAATAACTTCACAGATCTTCATTGTAAAGGGTTTAAACACTGTTTCCCATGCTTGTTCAATGAACCATAAACAATTAATGAACATGCACCCTTGGAACGGTCGTGAAGACACAAACAACTTACAAACGGTAGGAAATTAAAGTCACAGTTATGAAAACCTAGGACACTAAAGAGACCTTTCTACTGACTCTGAAAAACTCCAAAATAAAGATGCCCAGGGTCCCTGCTCATCTGCGTGAACGTGCCTTAGGCATGCTGCAAGGAGGAATGAGGACTACAGATGTGGCCAGGGCAATAAATTGCAATGTCCGTACTGTGAGACGCCTAAGACAGCGCTACAGGGAGACAGGACAGACAGCTGATCGTCCTCGCAGTGGCAGATCACGTGTAACAACACCTGCACAGGATCGGTACATCCGAAACTCACACCTGCGGGACAGGTACAGGTCATGGTCTGTGGCGGTGTGTCACAGCATCATCGGACTGAGCTTGTAGTCATTGCAGGCAATCTCAACGCTGTGCGTTACAGGGATGACATCCTCCTCCCCCCTCGTGGTACCCTTCCTGCAGGCTCATCCTGCATGACCCTCCAGCATGACAATGCCACCAGACATACTGCTTGTTCTGTGAGTGATTTCCTGCAAGATAGGAATGTCAGTGTTCTGCCATGGCCAGCGAAGAGCCCGGATCACAATCCCATTGAGCACCTCTGGAACCTGTTGGTTCGGAGGGTGAGGGCTAGGGCCATTCCCCCCAGAAATGTCCGCGAACTTGCAGGTGCCTTGGTAGAAGAGTGGGGTAACATCTCACAGCAAAAACTGGCAGATCTGGTGCAGTCCATGAGGAGGAGATGCACTGCAGTACTTAATGCAGCTGGTGGCCACACCAGATACCCACTGTTACTTTTGATTTTGACCCCCTTTTGTTCAGGGACACATTATTCCATTTTTGTTAGTCATAAGTCTGTGGTACTTGTTCAGTTTATGTCTCAGTTGTTGAATCTTGTTATGTTCATACAAATATATACACATGATAAGTTTGCTGAAAATAAATCCAGTTGACAGTGAGAGGACATTTCTTTTTTTGCTGAGTTTACGTTGGGGGAAGAAATTTAAAAAATGTCCTACTCTAAAGACCCTGTTAAAAATCTGGTGTGTGTTTCTTGGTATCGGACGGATGGCTCATGACGAGAAACAGGGATTGTTTTGTCTACTGTACCACCCACCAGGTGATTTGCAAATTTTCTCGACATTGGTATTCTGTTGGCTTAGAAAGGATGGTTGGGAGATTTGAATTTAACTTTGAGCTTCAATCAAAGCTTACGGAAATACTCAAGAGATATGTGTTCTGTGAATAAAGCCTATACTCAAGACACTCTTAGAGTATGAAATGTAATTCAATTACATTTCTGTGTTGTTTTTGGATGATATAAAGGGAATATTCCGTCGAAATACTGGAATGATATATTATTTTATATATATATATATATATGTAGACATTCAGCGGACATCTCCAATAAGCTTTTAGACTTTGTTAGACAAGCTGGTGTAGGGACTTTGCTTATTGTCTTGACGGAATTCTCCCCTATTCCAAATGCGTTGCCAACCACCAACTGCACTGTTGGAAACCCGACACAGGTAACTGATTTCTCCACTGACGACGCAGAGGAAGAAAAGCTTACTCCACCATTCTGACCATCTGGAAGTATGTCTGAGACTTAAGTCTGACGTGTAACTTTTAATTGGAGAGACACTAGAGGGAGGCAGTAGAGAAACAGGGAGTCTCCCGACGGATAGCCAGACAGCGACAGCCGGCAGATGGACAACCAGAGTGCGCTGGAATACACCATTATTCTGGTCCTATAGGGAGGATCTGCAGATACCAGTTTAGTTCAGAATCAGACCAGAGGGCGCTTCAATTCTTTGGTTGGCACAAGACATCTAAAAATAATACTCTAACCTCCCAAGAAATGTACAAATATTTGATCAGGGCTCGAACAAGAATTCCTTGTAGCCTATAGAGTTACATTACATCTAGCATGTTTCTCTTTGATTAGCTCTCCACCTTGGGATCGTAAGCGTTTCAGGCTCACATCAGTGTCAGTTAAAGAAATGCAGTTCAACTTGTTCTTGACGCCAATTCGCTCTGAAACTTAGCCTGCGGCCATGGCCGCGAAGCAGGAAGTGTTCGCTCTGGAACGTAGCCGAAGGCCATGACCGCAAAGCAGGAGGCGTTCACTCTGGAACATAGCCCTGGGGCCTGACTGCGAAGCAAGGGGTGTTACGCTAGGTTGGGTAGGCGGGTGTGGGGCAGTTTCATTGTGTTTTGGTTTCAATCACGGCTAATGTTGCCTCCTTCAGGATACCCCCCCCTGTCTTGTTCTCTCTCGCTCTCTCTGTCTCTCTCTGTTTCTCCATGCTTCTCCAAGCCTGTATTAATGTATGTATATTTTTTTATATATATTTTGTTCATTTCACTCTTCTCTCACGTTGCATATTCATTTCAACCCCCCACCCACGACAGTCACCCCCCCCCCCCCCCCTCCCTACCGCCCGACCCCAAACCCCTCAACGTGGGAATCCAATTTGTACTGTATGTTTCATTTCTTCTCAGATTAGATTTATTTCATGTTGGCTGCTTTTAATTAACTCTCTGGCATCACGACGAGAGAGATATAAAAACTCCTTACACCCGCCAATGAGTTACACCAGCAATCATTTACCACTTAGACAGTGGTGCAGGAGCCCCCGTCCGTTGCCCTGGCAACCGGCACCTTGGTGATTGATCCCTCGCCAGTGTGGCGTCGCTGCAGGGAATAGAGAGCGTGAGCTTAGCGTGCTCACTACATCTTCCTAATTAAAATGGGATTACTGTTTTTTTTTTTTTTTCTGGATCATAAAAGGGCTTTGGTGGTGGGCGTGGCATAGGGCGTGGCATGGGGCGTGGCAATGGACGTGGTCGGCCTATCGGTACGGCTGAAATTTAGATTACATGTTAGGGCCCCCATCGTAGCAGCGTAGTGAAATGTTAGCATTTTTAAGCCCCCATTTTTTAAATATTTTTTTTACACTGTTTAGATTTCTGGATTTCTGTAAATGTCAAGGAAGTTAAATACAACACAAGACAAATCTAATGCAAAGCCCATTGCACTGATATGTACTATGTCTATATTGAGCTACTTCAATAGAAGTAGAGGTGTGCATCTATAGTTTTCTTTTACAGGACTTAAATTAGTGCAATACATTCATCATAGAGTAGCTCATTTTTCCTCAGATGACAACAGACGTACTACGCTATATGGCTAGCAGCCACACGAGTAAATTAGCAATGTACGGTCGTCCTATTTGTAGTGTTTATCATAGAAAGAATGTAGCCGGTTACATTTCCTAATCTAATGTTTTGCTCTTATGCGATTTTTCTCACGCGTGGGGTTGTATTACAGTGAACGTGGTGTGCACATTCATTTTCAGTGACACTGTGTAAATCATGTTTTATTCTGTGCAAATTACCTCAGACAACAGCAATTAGTCTGTTGTGTGGTGTTGGTAATTACTGAATATTCCTAAAATCTGAGTTTATTATAAATCTTCCATTCACAACGCCTTCTTATTGTAATTGGATTATTTTTTAAATGTTTTATTTATTTTAACTAGGCAAGTCAGTTAAGAACAAATTCTTAATTACAACTACAGTTAACTGCCTTGTTCAGGGGCAGAAGGACAGATGTTTACCTTGTCAGCTCGGGGATTTGTTCTAGCAACCTTTCAGTTTCTGGCCCAACGCTCTAACCACTAGGCTACCTGCCGCATTATGCTTAAATCAATGCTGATCTAGTTGTTTCTAGGTCTTTCTGGAGACTACCCATTGAATCTGTAAATGCTCCATACACAAGTTGGATAAATTGGATCACTATAGGTCTGACAAGAGACCTGTTAAGCACAAACATGTTTAAATGCACGTGCTGTCGCTTATTGCTTCTTTCAAACACCCTGCCGACTATAAATCCTGACCTTAAAGGTGCACACCTCAGTCTCTTTTCAAGGTGCACTCATCCTTTGTTTGGGGGCAGTTACCACGTCATTCAAATAATTCAGTAGTAGTTACATTTGCCAAATAGTCAGGCCTCTGTTTACGAGCGGACATCTTAGGGGCCTCCCTTTGGGCAGAAACAGAGATTGTTAAGGAGTGCAACTTTAAAACTTTTCTATTCACACCTGTGTAACATTCTTAGTATTTCAACTCAATCTCAACAGTGACAGAACCATTTCCTAGGACTTAAAGGTGCTTTAAGTGTTTCTTCCTGTGCAGCCTCTGATTCACATCTCTGATTCAAATCTCTGATTCACATCTCTCATTCACATCTCACATTCACATCGCAAAGTAAGCTCTCTGAGCTGACCCATTAACCATAGATATAGAGAAGGAGCGTTAGAGAGGGAGAGGTCAAAAGGCAGAGATAGAGGGAGAGGTCAAGAGGCAGAGAGAGGTCAAGAGGCAGAGAGAGGTCAAGAGGTAGAGAGAGGTCACGGGGTAGAGAGAGAGAGGTCACGGGGTAGAGAGAGAGGTCACGAGGCAGAGATATATAGATAGAGGTCAATAGGTAGGGGGGGAGAGGGGTCAAGAGGCAGAGAGAGAGGTCAAGAGGCAGAGAGAGAGAGGCAGAGAGGTCAAGAGGTAGACAGAGTGGGAGGTCAAGATGTAGAGAGAGAGAGAGGTCAAGAGGCAGAGAGAGAGAGAGGGAGCGGTCAAGAGGCAGATATATAGAGAGAGAGGTCAAGAGGCAGAGATGGATAGAGGGAGAGGTCAAGAGGCAGAGATGGATAGAGGGAGAGGTCAAGAGGCAGAGATAGAGAGGGAGAGGTCAAGAGGCAGAGATAGAGAGGGAGAGGTCAAGCAACAGAAATAGAGAGAGTACGGTGGCCTGGAGCAAGTTTTTTTTTGCATTTCTCAATCATAGCAATGCATTTAGCAAGGCTTGGTGCCTTGAGCCCAGTTCGAATCTGCGCTCGTTTGGCGCGCTGTGTCTTTACAGCAGAGGGCAATAATAGACCGTGGACTTTATAATGTGGATCTTTATGTCCCTGCATGTGGAACACAGCCAGAAAGCAGAGGCTGTTGGGAGTAAAAAAAAATACATGTTTGGTCTCGAACGGCGGAAAGCCCATAACCGCCTGATATGTCAAGCGATGGAAACGTATATTAAACCCCACGTCGATGCCTCTTGAATGGAACACACTTCAATTTCACCCCTATCAAAATGCAAAATCACTCCGACCCATAGACGGTACAACAGGCACTACTATATCATCCGTGAAGTGGAGGTTTTTTTTTACGCCCTCTGTGTGGTAACAAACTACTCTCTGAAATGAAATGAGTGCTGTTATATCATTATGAAGCTGAGTGAGCCAGATCAATCGTCCGTTTTATTTTAGTTTTCTACCACAATCGTTCTCTCACTGAAAATGGCTGTCTGGTATTTGTGTACTTAGGGAGTAAGTCGTTGGACGACAAATGAATGCAATTTCTGCTATATTTTTTTTCTCTTCGTTTTTTTCGAGAAGGGTTTAAAGCTGTAATATGTAACTTTTTTGGTCGATGCGACCAAATTCGTATAGGAACGTGAGTTATAGATCTGTATTTCTCATTGAAAGCCAGTCTAAGATGTGTTGGATCTGTTCTAGGTGCGCTATATCTATGCTTCCTGTTGTTACGTTTTGTTTTTGTGCCTTTTACTTTGGGTTTTGTGCACCAGCTTCAAACAGCTGAAAAAAAATATTTTTTTTGTTATGGAAAGATACTGTATTTCACAACGGTTCTGACGGTACAATGATTCTCTACAGTTTTGTCAGGTGAACTGAAATTAGACAAACTGTTAGAATTTTTGTAACCAGGAAATGGCGGAGCAGTTTCTGCATTTCGTACATTTTAAATTGCGATTTTTAATCAATCCGTCAACCATTTTGTTTCTCATAAGTTATTGGTTCAGTATGTTTTTTTCCCAAAGGTCTTGGAATAATCCGTTATCAGTACAGTTATGTTGAGGGATGTTTAATGGTTACATTATAATTTATACTGATTTCTGGCCAGTACTAATCGACAAAAGACCCCAAACACAACACCAGACTTTTAACCAAAGTTCTTGTGATGCGGTGACAAATAGGGAAACAGGCGAATGAGGCCAGGGACATGTTCATTCGGGTACACCCCTGCAAAACAACTTGCAACTGACAACGAAAACAATTGTTTCTTTATAGATTTAACTTCAGGTTGTATCCCCACCGTTTCACTCAGCTTTCTTCTGTTTTGTGCCTAACATACACAACCCCTGCTTTTAGGTTGTTGGTTGTAATGGCTGCCTCTGAGCCTTCGAGTGTGAATGCTGTTTACACAGGCCTTACCCGGAATACATGGAGTTGAATCCTAGTCTCTTATAAGGCTTAGCTGGCTGAGGGATGTGACAGTGTACCGTTTTAGTGTTTGTTAAAATCACACGTACGTGTGTGCGAATGGCAGTGTGCTCGGTGGAGAGGGAAACCATCTGGGAATGTGTTTGTGTTAGGCAAAGTGCAATGCTTCTTTTTTTTCTCCCTCTCACAGACGCGTGGCATCATGTTGAGAGGAATATGGAATCTAAATCTGGGACGCTGATAGAAATGGTGGGTCACACTGTTCGTTGTGTAACTTAAAAGCCACGATGAAGAGAAGGTCGAAAGTATTCACGCTATTACGCACCTGGGTTTAATCAACATGTGACGTAACGTTTTACTTCTAACAAGGGCACTTTCAAACAGAGGAACCAAGATGAACATGTGTTTTTCGATGAGTGTAGTCTTTTTTTGTAACCCCATATTTTACTGCAACTTTTGTCTTCTTTCCGTCCTGTTCTGTTTTTTAGTTGTTGTTATGCCGTAACTCCTCGTGTGTTTTGGTCATAAAAAAAAAAACAATAAAAAGTATCCTCACTTAAAAAGGGGGTTGAAGCTTTTGTACAACACCATCCTGACAACCAATTGAATGCGAGAAGCCTGCCTTCCTCAGCTCGACTACCCCCCCCCCCCCCCCCCCCCCCCCCTCCCCAAAAAAAAAACTGCACTCTTTCGGGACAAACCATCCAATTTTAGTTGACAGTGCCCTTTGGTGGTATCTTGCATGTGAGGAACACACATGGAAACTACACAGATGGAACCACGGTGGTTCAGTATGAAGGTAATAAATGTAAGCACATATTTAACAAAAATAATGCAGGTGATATTGTACTGGTTGTCTGGATGGTAAATGTCATTCGTAGACACATACACAGACAGACAGACAGACAGACAGACAGACAGACAGACAGACACACACACAGAGAGCTACATAACACACCCTCTCACACATTGTGACACCTTGCGTACAAAACACTGTCTCACACACAGCGCTCATCAACAGCCGTTTAGTCTTCTCCCTTCCCTCCTTCCTTCCTCATCTTCAACTGATGTGATGTGTCAGGAGTCAGAGGTTTCGCACGCACGCACCCACCCACCCACCCACCCACCCACTGACGCACGCACGCACGCACGCACGCACGCACAGGGAGCCCTGAATACACACCTGTCATCACCACATCAACAGCTGTGATTCGGCTCTCTGTCTCTTCTTTCAGCTATGCTCAACCATGCCAGAGAAGAGCATTCCATTTCTATTCATAATTTATCAGTCAAATGCTTTGATTTCAGTGATTGGATATACCACCTCTAGTTCCTCCCCCTCTCTCCCGCTGCTGCCACTTGGGAGGGCTCAATGTCTCTGCTAGCTTTCCTCCAGTGTGTGTGAGTGTGTGTGTTTGTGTGTGTGTGTGTGTGTGTGTGTGTGTGTGTGTGTGTGTGTGTGTGTGTGTGTGTGTGTGTGTGTGTGTGTGTGTGTGTGTGTGTGTGTGTGCATGTGTGTGTGTGCATGTGTGTGTGTGCATGTGTGTGTGTGCATGTGTGTGTGCACTCCACTGCCTCAAAAGGGGTGATATATCAAAGCATTAGTGATGTGTTTTTGATTATTGTCCACTTTTGTCTGTATAAGACACAAATTCAGCCATGTGGAGATGTTCACAGCTCTGATAAGCGTGCCACTCTTCATCAAAAATGTGTACATCGATTCATTACATGAACCATGTCCATGAACTACAGAAGCAATGTCAGCGTGTCAACCTGTAGTCTAGTCTCAGTACGCTAAAGATGGTCTGGAACAAGTCCAAGCCGTTTTCAAACCGCAACCACAAAAACCCGGCAGAGCGGCTAAGAAAATAGCCGTGTTTCTCATCATCAACGAAGTCCGGTACAAAGCCACGCTGAGGATGTTAAACAGAATTGCGTGTGCCGTGAGACAATTGGATAAATTTGCAATCTTTATTCCCGTAACCAGAAGTGCCATGCCAACACTGGCTCGGGGCCCTTTGTGCTAAAATAGTTTTTTGGGGGACCTGTCATCGGCCATTATAATTAGTGGATGTTGATGTCTAAATAATTACCGTCAGACAGGCGTGTTGCTGTGGCTGGATCAGTGTTGGTGCTTCAACGCCGTCCCCTCCTGTCCTCTGGAAGCAGTATTATGTCAAGGGCTTCGTTTCGGGGGAGACTTTCGACAGCGCCCCACAGATCTCACTCACTGACAACAGCTGTTTGTTTTCCGCGGTTGGAAAATAATTAACAGACGTGCAAGATGGTTCGGCGTTGGCGTTCTCGTTTGTTTAGTCTCTCCCTCCCTCCCTCGATCCCCTTATTTTGGTGGCCTCGCTGTTTGATTGTGATTTGGACACGGCGAGGGGAGAGGAGAGACGTCCCTATGGGGATTGTGGATCGACATAGAAGCATGGTAAAGCAGATGGGGCCTCACCGCCTCCCTTGAAATGTAGAGGACAACTCAGTAGAGAGCGACTGTGTGGGGCATGTTTGCCTTCACAGTGTGATGTCCTGTAACATACAGCTGCCATTGTTTCAGTAATGTAGCATCATGGTATTTATGTCCTGTAACATACAGCTGCCATTGTTTCAGTAATGTAGCTTCATGGTATTTATGTCCTGTAACATACAGCTGCCATTGTTTCAGTAATGTAGCATCATTGTATTTATCACCTGTAACATACAGCTGCCATTGTTTCAGTAATGTAGCATCATGGTATTTATGTCCTGTAACATACAGCTGCCATTGTTTCAGTAATGTAGCATCATGGTATTTATGTCCTGTAACATACAGCTGCCATTGTTTCAGTAATGTAGCATCATGGTATTTATGTCCTGTAACATACAGCTGCCATTGTTTCAGTAATGTAGCTTCATGGTATTTATGTGCTGTAACATACAGCTGCCATTGTTTCAGTAATGTAGCATCATGGTATTTATGTCCTGTAACATACAGCTGCCATTGTTTCAGTAATGTAGCATCATGGTATTTATGTCCTGTAACATACAGCTGCCATTGTTTCAGTAATGTAGCTTCATGGTATTTATGTCCTGTAACATACATGTTTTGATACCCGGCTATCAGTTCACCCCTTCAGCAATCAGATTGTCTCCTTAACATGCTTGTTAGAAGCTAATTGTAGTTACATGAAAGGTACGGTGTCATCACGTTTTAGTTAATAGTCGTCCGTGTTGTATCTAGGTTTGGTTTCTATATAGGGCTGTGCTCAGGGGAGGAGGGGGCTATGTCTGTGTATATCGAGAGCCAGTCGTGTGAAGACTTGAGTCACACCTGTCAGTCTCCTTCTCTCGCCCCTGATTAGACAGATGTATTGTGGCGACATACGTAACCCACCTCCATACGCCACCACCATCCAGAACCTCTATCCAGAACCTCCATCCCCCACCTCCATACGCCACTACCATCCAGAACCTCTATCCAGAACCTCCATCCCCCACCTCCATGCGCCACCACCATCCAGAACCTCTATCCCCCACCTCCATGCGCCACCACCATCCAGAACCTCCATCCAGAACCTCTATCCCCCACCTCTATACGCCACCACCATCCAGAACCTCCATCCAGAACCTCTATCCCCCACCTCCATACGCCACCACCATCCAGAACCTCCATCCAGAACCTCTATCCCCCACCTCCATACGCCACCACCATCCAGAACCTCCATCCAGAACCTATATCCCCCACCTCCATACGCCACCACCATCCAGAACCTCCATCCCCCACCACCATCCCCCACCACCATCCCACACCTCCATCCAGAACCTCCATCCCCCATCTCCATTCAGAACCCCAATCCCCCACCACCATCCAGAACCTCCATCCACCACCATCCAGAACCTCAATCCCACACCTCATTCCACACCACCATCCCCCACCACCATCCAGAACCTCCATCCCCCATCTCCATTCAGAACCCCAATCCCCCACCACCATCTAGAACATCCATCCAGCACTTCCATCCAGAACCTCCATCCCCAACCTCCATCCAGAACCTCCATCCCCCACCACCATCCAGAACCTCCATCCAGAACCTCTATCCCCCACCTCCATACGCCACCACCATCCAGAACCTCCATCCCCCACCTCCATACGCCACCACCATCCAGAACCTCCATCCCCCACCACCATACGCCACCTCCATCCACCACCATCCAGAACCTCTATCCAGAACCTCCATCCCCCACCACCATACGCCACCTCCATCCACCACCATCCAGAACCTCCATCCCCCACCTCCATCCCCCATCTCCATCCAGAACCTCAATCCCCCACCACCATCCAGAACCTCCATCCCCCACCACCATCCAGAACCTCCATCCACCACCTCTATCCAGAACCTCAATCCCCCACCACCATCCACCACCATCCAGAACCTCTATCCAGAACCTCAATCCCCCACCACCATCCAGAACCTCCATCCCCCACCTCCATTCAGAACCTCAATCCCCCACCACCATCCAGAACCTCAATCCCCCACCTCCATCCAGCACCTCCATCCAGAACCTCAATCCCCCACCTCCATCCAGCACCTCCATTCAGAACCTCAATCCCCCACCACCATCCAGAACATCCATCCAGCACTTCCATCCAGAACCTCCATCCCCAACCTCCATCCAGAACCTCCAACCCCCACCTCCATCCCCTACCTCCAACCCCACCTCCATCCCCCATCTCCAACCCCCACCTCCATCCCCCACCTCCAACCCTCACCTCCATCCCCCACCTCCATCCCGCACCTCCATCCCCCACCTCCATCCCTCACCTCCATCCCCCACCTCCATCCAGAACCTCCATCCCTCACCTCCATCCCCCACCTCCATCCAGAACCTCCATCCCTCACCTCCATCCCCCACCTCCATCCCCCAACTCCATCCCCCACCTCCATCCAGAACCTCCATCCCCCACCTCCAACCCCCACCTCCATCCAGAACCTCCATCCCCCACCTCCATCCAGAACCTCCATCCCCCACCTCCATCCCCCACCTCCATCCCCCACCTCCATCCAGAACCTCCATCCCCCACCTCCATCCCCCACCTCCAACCCCCACCTCCATCCCCCACCTCCAACCCCCACCTCCATCCAGAACCTCAATCCCCCTCCTCCATCCAGAACCTCCATCCCCCATATCCAACCCCAACCCCCACCTCCATCCCCAACCTCCATTCAGAACCTCCATCCCCCTCCTCCATCCAGAACCTCCATCCCCCATATCCAACCCCAACCCCAACCCCCACCTCCATCCAAAACCTCCAACCCCCACCTCCATCCCCAACCTCCATCCCCCACCACCATCCCGTCTTTCGTGCCCTGCAAGTACAGTGCCAGTCAAAAGTTTGGACACGCCTATTCATTCAAGTGTTTTTCTTTATTTTTGCTATTTTCATTGTTTTAAAAACATCAAAACTATGAAATAACACATATGGAATCATGAGGTAACCAATGAAGTGTTTAACAAATCAAAATATATTTTGTATTTGAGATTCTTCAAAGTAGCCACCCTTTGCCTTGATGACAGTTTTGCACATTGTTGGCATTCTCTCAACCAGCTTCATGGGGTAGTCACCTGGAATGCATTTAAATTAACAGGTGTGCCTTGTTAAAAGTTAATTTGTGGAATTTCTTTCCTTCTTAACGCGTTTGAGCCAATCAGTTGTGTTGTGTCAAGGTAGGGGTGGTATACAGATAATAGCCCTATTTGGTAAAAAGACAAAGTCCATATTATGGCAAGAACAGCTCAAATAAGCAAAGAGAAATGACAGTCCATCATTACTTTAAGACATGAAGGTCAGTCTATCCGGAAAATGACTGTATACTCTGTATTATGTATTATATGGTTCTCTGGTAAACGAGTCGCAGCCTTGAATGACATCATCAGTGAAGACATGGGATAAAGTGCTTCTTATAGTACCATTATGTTTGACGGTAATCTGATCTAATACTCAGAAACACAGTTCAGATGTGGTCCTCGCCTAACCGGTGACACCGCACATTGACTCTGTGGCCGATTTTGATTTGATATTTCATGATGTTTTCTTATCCCTGTGCATTTGCCCTCTGAAAATGTAACTACTGTAATTTTGGCCAAGCACACTGTAACCTTCTGGTTGTGAGAGGTCAGCAGAGCTAGAGTTTAGTGGTTAGATGCTGCCTACTAGACTGCCGAGATGAGATCGTGTGTTTCTGGTCTGGTAGGTGCTGTCCGTGGACTTGGACTGGTGGGCCCTGTCCATGGTGCTAGTTAGCATGGCTGACGTTGTCCATGGTGCTAGTTAGCTGCCGTTGTCCATGGTGCTAGTTAGCATAGCGGACGTTGTCCATGGTGCTAGTTAGCATGGCTGACGCTGTCCATGGTGCTAGTTAGCTGACGTTGTCCATGGTCCTAGTTAGCATAGCGGACGTTGTCAATTGTGCTAGTTAGCATGGCTGACGTTGTCCATGGTGCTAGTTAGCATTGCTGACGTTTTCCATGGTGCTAGTTAGCATTGCTGACGTTGTCCATGGTGCTAGTTAGCATAGCTGACGTTGTCCATGGTGCTAGTTACCGTGGCTGACGTTGTCCATGGTGCTAGTTACCGTGGCTGACGTTGTCCATGGTGCTAGTTACCGTGGCTGACGTTGTCCATGGTGCTAGTTACCGTGGCTGACGTTGTCCATGGTGCTAGTTACCGTGGCTGACGTTGTCCATTGTACTAGTTACCGTGGCTGACGTTGTCCATGGTGCTAGTTACCGTGGCTGACGTTGTCCATGGTGCTAGTTAGCATAGCCGACGTTGTCCATGGTGCTAGTTAGCATGGCCGACGTTGTCCATGGTGCTAGTTAGCATGGCTGACGTTGTCCATGGTGGTAGTTAGCATGGCTGATGTTGTCCATGGTGCTAGTTAGCATGGCTGACGTTGTCCATGGTGCTAGTTAGCATGGCTGACGTTGTCCATGGTGCTAGTTAGCATAGTCTACGTTGTCCATGTTGCTAGTTAGCATAGCTGACGTTGTCCATGGTGCTAGTTAGCATAGCTGACGTTGTCCATGGTGCTAGTTAGCATAGCTGACGTTGTCCATGGTGCTAGTTAGCATAGCTGACGTTGTCCATGGTTCTAGTTAGCATAGCTGACGTTGTCCATGGTGCTTGTTAGCATAGCTGACGTTGTCCATGGTGCTTGTTAGCATAGCTGACGTTGTCCATGGTGCTAGTTAGCATAGCTGACGTTGTCCATGGTGCTAGTTAGCATAGCTGACGTTGTCCATGGTTCTAGTTAGCATAGCTGACGTTGTCCATGGTGCTAGTTAGCATAGCTGACGTTGTCCATGGTTCTAGTTAGCATAGCTGACGTTGTCCATGGTGCTAGTTAGCATAGCTGACGTTGTCCATGGTTCTAGTTAGCATAGCTGACGTTGTCCATGGTGCTAGTTAGCATGGCTGACGTTGTCCATGGTGCTAGTTAGCATGGCTGACGTTGTCCATGGTGCTAGTTAGCATAGTCTACGTTTTCCATGGTGCTTGTTAGCATAGCTGACGTTGTCCATGGTGCTAGTTAGCATAGCTGACGTTGTCCATGGTTCTAGTTAGCATAGCTGACGTTGTGCTAGTTAGCGTGGTTGATGTTGTCCATGATGCAAGTTAGCATGGCTGACGTTGTCCATGGTGCTAGTTAGCATGGCTGACGTTGTCCATGGTGCTAGTGTAGCTGGTGCTTTCTATGATGCAAGTTTAGCCTTGTTGCTAGTTTAGCTGGTGTAGTCCATGGTCCGAGTCTACTGTTATTGCAATAGCCATCTATTCTCAACATTAGCACCAACTGGTACTCTCCATGGTACTGAAAGGTCAACCATGTCTGTGGGGAAATCATTTTTATTTGATTCATTCTGGTTCGTTCAAAAAGTTGTGTTTAACTAAGACAGAACACTAGTAAGAAGGAGGAACCCTCAGTCTAGCTGGTGAGGCCCTGGCTGAGGAAAACTTAATAGATAATGTACTTAGATACATAGATAATGTACATTTAATGATACAAGGAGCGTTAGACTTCCTGTCGGAGTACTATTTGATTATACACCGCTAGCCCAATATCCAATTACATTAGGCAGCCTATTCCTATGACTAAAGAAAGACAGCGATATTGTCTTTAATATTGTCCAGTCGGCTCTTATGAATACAGAAAGTTCATGATATTGTCTTAATATCGTTCGGTCATCTCTATCAACTTTCTCTGCAGGTACTTCCTGTACTTTTTATTTGCTTGTGATTTTATTACAAAATGCACATTATAGTGCTGGTTGCACTTTTACCCTTCACCACGCCCCTTAAATTCATCTCAGTGGTGAGTTAGACTAAGGGATTCAATGTCTTGTCTCTGCCCTCCCCCGAAAGAGTTGGACAGGCAACAGCGAACCTGGGGGGGAAGGCAAAGAGAGCTGTGCTCTTTTAGGGTTACCCACCTTGGCAGAGAGAAGTTACTTAAAGGTTCTGTTCAGCACTTTCAAAATTAGCTGTGAAATGTTAAGCAGGGGGGGGGGGGGGGGGGGGGGGCTGGCCATTAACCGCCGCCGTCGTCAGCGCGAACAACGACCTCTGACCCCAGCTGAGGGTGTCTCGTCCTTGAAACATAATTAAGCTCACCTGGTGCAGTAGTTCAACAGGGGGAGGAGGGAGGGAGGAGAGGGGAGGGAGGGATGAGAGAGGAGGGAGAGGGGAGGGAGGAGAGAGGAGGGAGAGGGAGAGAGAGGAGTGGGAAGGGGGAGTTCTTTGCTCCACGGCCAGACTGAGCACTACTTTTTCCATTCCTCTCTTCATTCATCTCCTGTCAGCCTGCCACCCTCCCCCTATCCGAACATCTTCTCTGGGTAAAATAGGCCTGCCACCCTCCCCCTATCAGAACATCTTCTCTGGGTAAAATCGGCCTGTCAGACTGCCACCCTCCCCCTATCAGAACATCTTCTCTGGGTAAAATCGGCCTGTCAGACTGCCACCCTCCCCCTATCCGAACATCTTCTCTGGGTAAAATAGGCCTGCCACCCCCCCCCTATCAGAACATCTTCTCTGGGTAAAATCGGCCTGTCAGACTGCCACCCTCCCCCTATCAGAACATCTTCTCTGGGTAAAATAGGCCTGTCAGACTGCCACCCTCCCCCTATCCGAACATCTTCTCTGGGTAAAATCGGCCTGTCAGACTGCCACCCCCCCCTATCCGAGCTTGCGTGCACTGATAGCCGCGGGTGGAATTTATTGGATTTTTACCATGAGAGGGATACACCGAGTGGCTGATATTTTTTTTTTTGGAGAGGCTGCCAGATTTCTCGCTTCTCCCTCTGTTCTGAAGCGTTTGTCTGAAATAGATTTTTTCCTCCACCCAGGCTGCTGAAGCTAACAGTATTCGGCATCAATCCCAGCTGATTGGAGATTAAGATATTTCTATGAGTTTTGTAAGGGATGCAATGGTGGAATACTCCAGTGTATTCTCCCAGATGTCTGGAGCCTTTGTTATCTCTACAGACAGAGTGCTTGTCTATCAGTCATTTATCTGCCCCCCCCCCTCCCCTCCCCCTCTCCCCCCGTCCCCTTTCCCCTCTCTCCACCCCCCCCTCTCCCCCCGTCCTCTTTCCCCTCTCTCCACCCCCCCCCCTCTCCCCCCTTACTATCCCTCTCCCCCTCCTAAAATGACTCCCACCCTCTCATTTTTGTGTCTCAGCATGATGTAATGCCAGTAGGTTTGTATTGATTTTGCAGACTGACTTTCACTGTTTATTGTAATCTGTTGACGTCATTGGATCCTTGCCATGACATCACAGGATATATTGCCAAGGTGTAGTTGAGCGTACGTTACCCCCGGACTAAATTCACAAACATGTCAAGACTAAATATTCACGTACTTCAGATGAATGACACAGCATGTCATTATGGCAATTAACTGCCAACCGCCTATTAATGCATTAAAATGGCAAGATGACAGCGCTACCCCAGGTGGGGGACCAAGTCACGAGGCGGAGAGAGGCGCACAAGTAGGTCGGCTCTTCGTAGAACAGCACCCAGTTGTTGCGGAGGTAATTTCACTGAGACTGTCGGTCTGTTTATCGTGACGATTTGGAGTGGCGTTCAGCGTCAGACGGCTTCCTACGAGCTCCTTCGCCACGCCAAATACATTTTCCCAATAGATGTTAATATTCAATACTCATGGTAGAATTGTTGTTTTTAATGTAATGGCATTTGTTGTCAGGAATTGGCTTTTCATAATGACCATGTGCTGTGTTTGTGGGCCAGGATGTCCTTCAATGGCTGTGAATAAGGGGGTTTGTGTGGGAGAATGAATGCAACTGATTTAGTCACCGGGATATTACTTGCTCCGATAGTCCAAAACATGATGCTAATTCTGTCAGCTAGCGTTACTCACTCAGCTCTAATACAATCAGACACTCCAACACAGCCGTAAAGCGGGCTAGATTGACCTCTGCTCAACTCCCAACAGTCTGTGTTACCATTTCTGGGGACTGAGTGGGGAAAGAGTACTGTAGGGATATGAGATTACAGTCGTGGATTTGTATAGTTTCTATACTGTATGTGTTGGTTGAAGATCGAGCTGTAGATAGGAAAAAAACACCAATCTCACAGCTTTAAGGCCGGGGAAGTACTCTACGCATGTACGCCTAGTGACATCATCACAAGTCGACATCAGGTGAATCGTAAAACAAACGCAACCGTTCTAATGACTGGTCTAACAAAGTGGTTCTCAAACCTCTCCTCTGGGCCCTCCAGTCGTTCCAAACCTCTCCTCTGGTACCTCCAGCCGTTCCTCAAACCTCTCCTCTGGGCCCTCCAGACGTTCCAAACCTCTCCTCTGGTACCTCCAGCCGTTCCTCAAACCTCTCCTCTGGGCCCTCCAGACGTTCCAAACCTCTCCTCTGGGACCTCCAGCCATTCATCAAACCTCTCCTCAAGGACCTCCAGCCGTTCATCAAACCTCTCCTCTGGGACTTCCAGACGTTCCTCAAACCTCTCCTCTGGGACCTCCAGACGTTCCAAACCTCTCCTCTGGGACTTCCAGCCGTTCATCAAACCTCTCCTCTGGGACCTCCAGCCGTTCCTCAAACCTCTCCTCTGGGACCTCCAGCCGTTCATCAAACCTCTCCTCTGGGACCTCCAGCCGTTCATCAAACCTCTCCTCTTGGACCTCCAGACGTTCCAAACCTCTCCTCTTGGACCTCCAGCCGTTCCTCAAACCTCTCCTCTGGGACCTCCAGACGTTCCTCAAACCTCTCCTCTGGGATCTCCAGCCGTTCCTCAAACCTCTCCTCTGGGCCCTCCAGACGTTCCAAACCTCTCCACTGGGACTTCCAGCCGTTCCTCAAACCTCTCCTCTGGGCCCTCCAGACGTTCCAAACCTCTCCTCTGGGACCTCCAGCCGTTCCTCAAACCTCTCCTCTGGGCCCTCCAGACGTTCCAAACCTCTCCTCTGAGACCTCCAGCCATTCTTCAAACCTCTCCTCTGGGACCTCCAGCCATTCTTCAAACCTCTCCTCTGGGACCTCCAGACGTTCCAAACCTCTCCTCTGGGACTTCCAGCCGTTCCTCAAACCTCTCCTCTGGGACCTCCAGACGTTCCAAACCTCTCCTCTGGGACTTCCAGCCGTTCCTCAAACCTCTCCTCTGGGACCTCCAGCCGTTCATCAAACCTCTCCTCTGGGACCTCCAGCCGTTCCATGTATTTGAACTGTTCCAGAGCTATCACACCCGATTCAACTTGTCAACTCTTCGTCAAGCCCCTGACTAGGTGAATCAGATGAGTGAGCTCAGGGCTACAACAACATTTTGAAATGTCTGGGGTTCAACTGAGGAGAAGTTTGAGAACCACTGACCAACAACAACAAAAAAATATGAAAAGTCTGAAAAGAAAACATGTCAATTGTTCCCTTCTAACATTAGCATATGCCATTCTAAAATGTACGTATTAGCATGGAATATGTTATGGCCATTACTCATGTTATAGCACGAACAGAAATCTCAGAGATCAATTGGTAAACTCTGTTTTACCACCCCAAAATATACCCCCGCGCAGCATCTCCTTGTGCCTCTACCGGATGGAAACTACAAGTGTAATGGCTGTGCTGAACACATTGGCACTTACAAATGTAGGTCCTTTAAACACCCCCAAACAGGGAAACAGATCCCAATCGAAGGTGTTATCACGTGTCCCGCTAAGGTAGTTTTTTCATCTTATAACTTTTCCTTGTGAGTAAAAAATGATTTGGGTGAAACGAAGCGCAAACTAAAAGTAGGAATCCCTGAGCATCGTAGCACTGTTAGGTGTAAAACCTCTGCGTAACCAGTTGCGGGACACTTTTTTGGAGGCAGATCTCTCTCCAGTTGCGGGACACTTTTTTGGAGGCAGATCTCTCTCCAGTTGCTGGACACTTTTTTGGAGGAACATCTTGGACAATTTATCGTTAAAACAAGAGGCTGCCTGAATCTGAAATGTAAATACCCTTACTCATTTCGGTCTCAACGTAGACTTTGATCTGAAGTCACTCTTGTGATTATTGTGTTTTTGCTATCCATTGTAAATAATGTTTGTAGGCCTAAGTAGCCAAGTGGTATCTATGATCGTAGGTTATCCATTCATGATTTTTTTTATGTGTTCTATCTCTAAATCAACCAGTGAAATCGAGCCATGATTTCAGACACCTGTGTGCCCTTTCAAAATATATAAACTAGTGACCTGCAGTGTTCATCATTATACCCTGATGAAGACAGCTTGTCTGTACAAATGTTGGGTATTCAATTATTGCATCTGAGCTCCTAGAGTGAGAGGCTCTCCCTCTCCTGTGAAGCTCAAGTTTTCTACATCACTAGCCAGCACCTCTCCTAAACAGGTGTTCTACTCTGCTAGCCAGCACCTCTCCTAAACAGGTGTTCTACTCTGCTAGCCAGCACCTCTCCTAAACAGGTGTTCTACTCCGCTAGCCAGCACCTCTCCTAAACAGGTGTTCTACTCTGCTAGCCAGCACCTCTCCTAAACAGGTGTTCTACTCCGCTAGCCAGCACCTCTCCTAAACAGGTGTTCTACTCTGCTAGTCAGCACCTCTCCTAAACAGGTGTTCTACTCTGCTAGTCAGCACCTCTCCTAAACAGGTGTTCTACTCTGCTAGTCAGCACCTCTCCTAAACAGGTGTTCTACTCCGCTAGCCAGCACCTCTCCTAAACAGGTGTTCTACTCTGCTAGCCAGCACCTCTCCTAAACAGGTGTTCTACATCACTAGCCAGCACCTCTCCTAAACAGGTGTTCTACTCTGCTAGCCAGCACCTCTCCTAAACAGGTGTTCTACTCTGCTAGCCAGCACCTCACTTAAACAGGTGTTCTACTCCGCTAGCCAGCACCTCTCCTAAACAGGTGTTCTACTCTGCTAGCCAGCACCTCTCCTAAACAGGTGTTCTACTCCGCTAGCCAGCACCTCTCCTAAACAGGTGTTCTACTCTGCTAGCCAGCACCTCTCCTAAACAGGTGTTCTACTCCGCTAGCCAGCACCTCTCCTAAACAGGTGTTCTACTCCGCTAGCCAGCACCTCTCCTAAACAGGTGTTCTACTCCGCTAGCCAGCACCTCTCCTAAACAGGTGTTGTACTCTGCCAGCCAGCACCTCTCCTAAACAGGTGTTGTACTCTGCCAGCCAGCACCTCTCCTAAACAGGTGTTCTACTCCGCTAGCCAGCACCTCTCCTAAACAGGTGTTCTACTCTGCTAGCCAGCACCTCTCCTAAACAGGTGTTCTACTCCGCTAGCCAGCACCTCTCCTAAACAGGTGTTCTACTCTGCTAGCCAGCACCTCTCCTAAACAGGTGTTCTACTCTGCTAGCCAGCACCTCTCCTAAACAGGTGTTCTACATCACTAGCCAGCACCTCTCCTAAACAGGTGTTCTACTCTGCTAGCCAGCACCTCTCCTAAACAGGTGTTCTACTCTGCTAGCCAGCACCTCTCCTAAACAGGTGTTCTACTCCGCTAGCCAGCACCTCTCCTAAACAGGTGTTCTACTCTGCTAGCCAGCACCTCTCCTAAACAGGTGTTCTACTCTGCTAGCCAGCACCTCTCCTAAACAGGTGTTCTACTCTGCTAGCCAGCACCTCTCCTAAATAGGTGTTCTACTCTGCTAGCCAGCACCTCTCCTAAACAGGTGTTCTACTCTGCTAGCCAGCACCTCTCCTAAACAGGTGTTTGTTTCTTTTACTTCCAGATTGACCTTTTCATGGCAAACATGTCAGTGTTGTGTCATTGTAGTGCTTTCTCACAGTCCTGTTTGATGCAAACGGGTGTTTATTAAACAGTTGCTCATTATTGCTGGTGTAGTTCCTGTTGTCAGTAAACAAAAGAGGGCCTTGTTCACTAAGGCAACCTGTCATAAACATCTCATTGGGAGAGCTCTAACTGTATACTGCAGTCTCCCTTCGCCTCAGCCATAACACGGTGTACAGGAGAGAGAGAGATGGACAGAGAGAGAGAGATGGACAGAGAGAGAGAGATGGACAGAGAGAGCGAGGGATGGATAGAGGGAGATGGAGAGAGAGATGAACAGCTAGGGATGGAAAGAGGGTGAGAGAGAGTGTGAGGGATGATAGAGGGAGAGAGAGAAATGGACAGAGAGAGAGAGAGATGGACAGAGAGAGAGAAGGATAGAGGGGGAGAGAGGAGGACAGAGAGGGAGAGAGAGAGGAGGACAGAGAGAGAGGGATGCATAGAGTGAGGAGAGCGGCAGAGAGATACAGAGAGATACATAGATGGAGGGGTGGATATAGGGAGAGATATATATATATAGAGAGAGAGAGAGAGAGAGATACAGAGAGATACAGAGAGATACATAGAGGGAGGGATGGATATAGGGATAGATATATAGAGAGAGAGGGAGAGAGATGAAGAGGGACATATAGAGAGGTGAAAAGTGATGAAAGAGAGAGAGGGTGCATGGAGAGAGAGAAGTTGTGAGCGTCATGCCAGCCCATATTAAGCGAGCAGCCTCTAGTGACAGCACTGCGTCAGCAGCAATAACTTTTACATGTGTGGCAGGTGGTAGAGACGTTGTGCCTGTTGCTTACGTTAGTGTGGGATCATGGGTCACTGTCTCGTCCCTTTGTTTTTACATTGTGCCTGACCGATGCTCACTGCAGTCTCGGCTGGCTGAGGGTAGGTGGGGGAGTGCGGTGGATCTACCTTGATGGGCGACCAGCTGAGACCACATGTGATGAACATGCTAATTGGCATGCAGGCCGGGCTCTGACAGCCTCCCACTCAGCCACATACGCATGTGCTCCCGTTGCCACGGTGCTTGGCCCCCGCTGATAAAGGTGAACCGCGGCACTAAGACCCCCCCCCCCCCCCCCCCCTCAACAGTCTTTAACTCTGCCTCCACCCCAATGGACATGTATTTTTTATCCATCTCTGCTACAGTTATGATGTATATAGTGATATGTCTATTTTTATTGTTTTTTTGTTACTACTTTCATTATTTTATTTAACTTAGTCCTGCATGTTGGAGCCTAAGAATTTCACTGTAACCAGAATTCACATTTGCAACCCTGTACATGTGACTGTTAAATACTCTGAATGTTATCGCTAGTGCCCTCCTCTCTTCAGAATCACAGTAAATCCCCTGGACTACCAGCTAGTAAGACAATGAACCAAGAGTTCACTAAGCTGCTCCACTTGGAGTTTCTACTTTCTCTCTCTCGTTTTCTTTGTTCTTTTCATACATTTCTTGTTTCTCATACATTTCTTGTTTCTTTCTGTATGGTTATCAACATTGTACGAGCAATTGTGACAACTAACAGTGCATTGTGACAGTTAACGTTAGCTGTCTCAATGCACTGTTAGCTGTCTCAATGCACTGTTAGCTGTCTCAATGCACTGTTAGCTGTCTCAATGCACTGTTAGCTGTCACACTGCACTGTTAGCTGTCTCAATGCACTGTTAGCTGTCTCAATGCACTGTTAGCTGTCTCAATGCACTGTTAGCTGTCTCAATGCACTGTTAGCTGTCTCAATGCACTGTTAGCTGTCTCAATGCACTGTTAGCTGTCTCAATGCACTGTTAGCTGTCTCAATGCACTGTTAGCTGTCTCAATGCACTGTTAGCTGTCTCAATGCACTGTTAGCTGTCTCAATGCACTGTTAGCTGTCTCAATGCACTGTTAGCTGTCTCAATGCACTGTTAGCTGTCTCAATGCACAGTTAGCTGTCTCAATGCACAGTTAGCTGTCTCAATGCACAGTTAGCTGTCTCAATGCACAGTTAGCTGTCTCAATGCACTGTTAGCTGTCACACTGCACCGTTAGCTGTCACACTGCACCGTTAGCTGTCACACTGCACCGTTAGCTGTCTCAATGCACCGTTAGCTGTCTCAATGCACCGTTAGCTGTCACACTGCACCGTTAGCTATCACACTGCACCGTTAGCTGTCTCAATGCACCGTTAGCTGTCTCAATGCACCGTTAGCTGTCTCAATGCACCGTTAGCTGTCTCAATGCACCGTTAGCTGTCTCAATGCACCGTTAGCTGTCTCAATGCACCGTTAGCTGTCTCAATGCACTGTTAGCTGTCTCAATGCACTGTTAGCTGTCTCAATGCACTGTTAGCTGTCTCAATGCACTGTTAGCTGTCTCAATGCACTGTTAGCTGTCACACTGCACTGTTAGCTGTCACACTGCACTGTTAGCTGTCACACTGCACTGTTAGCTGTCTCAATGCACTGTTAGCTGTCTCAATGCACTGTTAGCTGTCTCAATGCACTGTTAGCTGTCACACTGCACTGTTAGCTGTCTCAATGCACTGTTAGCTCTCTCAATGCACTGTTAGCTCTCTCAATGCACTGTTAGCTGTCTCAATGCACTGTTAGCTGTCTCAATGCACTGTTAGCTATCTCAATGCACTGTTAGCTGTCACAATGCACTGTTAGCTGTCTCAATGCACTGTTAGCTCTCTCAATGCACTGTTAGCTATCTCAATGCACTGTTAGCTGTCACAATGCACTGTTAGCTGTCTCAATGCACTGTTAGATGTCTCAATGCACTGTTAGCTGTCACACTGCACTGTTAGCTGTCTCAATGCACTGTTAGCTGTCACACTGCACTGTTAGCTGTCTCAATGCACTGTTAGCTGTCACACTGCACTGTTAGCTGTCTCAATGCACTGTTAGCTGTCACACTGCACTGTTAGCTGTCTCAATGCACTGTTAGCTGTCACACTGCACTGTTAGCTGTCTCAATGCACTGTTAGCTGTCTCAATGCACCGTTAGCTGTCTCAATGCACTGTTAGCTGTCTCAATGCACTGTTAGCTGTCTCAATGCACTGTTAGCTGTCTCAATGCACTGTTAGCTGTCTCAATGCACTGTTAGCTGTCTCAATGCACTGTTAGCTGTCTCAATGCACTGTTAGCTCTCTCAATGCACTGTTAGCTCTCTCAATGCACTGTTAGCTGTCTCAATGCACTGTTAGCTGTCACACTGCACTGTTAGCTGTCTCAATGCACCGTTAGCTGTCACAATGCACCGTTAGCTGTCACACTGCACCGTTAGCTGTCACACTGCACCGTTAGCTGTCTCAATGCACCGTTAGCTGTCTCAATGCACCGTTAGCTCTCTCAATGCACCGTTAGCTGTCTCAATGCACCGTTAGCTGTCTCAATGCACCGTTAGCTGTCTCAATGCACTGTTAGCTGTCTCAATGCACCGTTAGCTGTCACAATGCACTGTTAGCTGTCTCAATGCACTGTTAGCTGTCTCAATGCACTGTTAGCTGTCTCAATGCACTGTTAGCTGTCTCAATGCACTGTTAGCTGTCTCAATGCACTGTTAGCTGTCTCAATGCACTGTTAGCTGTCTCAATGCACTGTTAGCTGTCTCAATGCACTGTTAGCTGTCTCAATGCACTGTTAGCTGTCACACTGCACTGTTAGCTGTCTCAATGCACCGTTAGCTGTCTCAATGCACTGTTAGCTGTCTCAATGCACTGTTAGCTGTCTCAATGCACTGTTTGCTGTCTCAATGCACTGTTAGCTGTCACACTGCACTGTTAGCTGTCTCAATGCACTGTTAGCTCTCTCAATGCACTGTTAGCTGTCTCAATGCACCGTTAGCTGTCTCAATGCACCGTTAGCTGTCTCAATGCACTGTTAGCTGTCTCAATGCACTGTTAGCTGTCTCAATGCACCGTTAGCTGTCACACTGCACCGTTAGCTGTCTCAATGCACTGTTAGCTCTCTCAATGCACTGTTAGCTGTCTCAATGCACCGTTAGCTGTCTCAATGCACCGTTAGCTGTCACACTGCACTCTTAGCTGTCTCAATGCACTGTTAGCTGTCTCAATGCACTGTTAGCTGTCTCAATGCACCGTTAGCTGTCACAATGCACCGTTAGCTGTCACACTGCACCGTTAGCTGTCACACTGCACCGTTAGCTGTCTCAATGCACTGTTAGCTGTCTCAATGCACTGTTAGCTGTCTCAATGCACTGTTAGCTGTCTCAATGCACCGTTAGCTGTCTTAATGCACTGTTAGCTATCTCAATGCACTGTTAGCTGTCACAATGCACTGTTAGCTGTCTCAATGCACTGTTAGCTGTCTCAATGCACTGTTAGCTGTCACACTGCACTGTTAGCTGTCTCAATGCACTGTTAGCTGTCACACTGCACTGTTAGCTGTCACACTGCACTGTTAGCTGTCTCAATGCACCGTTAGCTGTCTCAATGCACCGTTAGCTGTCTCAATGCACCGTTAGCTGTCACAATGCACCGTTAGCTGTCTCAATGCACTGTTAGCTGTCTCAATGCACTGTTAGCTGTCTCAATGCACTGTTAGCTGTCTCAATGCACTGTTAGCTGTCTCAATGCACTGTTAGCTGTCTCAATGCACTGTTAGCTGTCTCAATGCACCGTTAGCTGTCTCAATGCACCGTTAGCTCTCTCAATGCACTGTTAGCTGTCTCAATGCACTGTTAGCTGTCTCAATGCACTGTTAGCTGTCTCAATGCACTGTTAGCTGTCTCAATGCACTGTTAGCTGTCTCAATGCACTGTTAGCTGTCACACTGCACTGTTAGCTGTCTCAATGCACCGTTAGCTGTCTCAATGCACCGTTAGCTGTCTCAATGCACTGTTAGCTGTCTCAATGCACCGTTAGCTGTCTCAATGCACCGTTAGCTGTCTCAATGCACCGTTAGCTGTCTCAATGCACTGTTAGCTGTCTCAATGCACTGTTAGCTGTCTCAATGCACTGTTAGCTGTCTCAATGCACTGTTAGCTGTCTCAATGCACTGTTAGCTGTCTCAATGCACTGTTAGCTGTCACACTGCACTGTTAGCTGTCTCAATGCACCGTTAGCTGTCACAATGCACTGTTAGCTGTCACACTGCACCGTTAGCTGTCACACTGCACCGTTAGCTGTCTCAATGCACTGTTAGCTGTCTCAATGCACCGTTAGCTGTCTCAATGCACTGTTAGCTGTCTCAATGCACCGTTAGCTCTCTCAATGCACTGTTAGCTGTCTCAATGCACTGTTAGCTGTCTCAATGCACTGTTAGCTGTCTCAATGCACTGTTAGCTGTCTCAATGCACTGTTAGCTGTCACACTGCACTGTTAGCTGTCTCAATGCACCGTTAGCTGTCTCAATGCACTGTTAGCTGTCTCAATGCACTGTTAGCTGTCTCAATGCACTGTTAGCTGTCTCAATGCACCGTTAGCTGTCACACTGCACTGTTAGCTGTCTCAATGCACTGTTAGCTCTCTCAATGCACTGTTAGCTGTCTCAATGCACCGTTAGCTGTCTCAATGCACTGTTAGCTGTCTCAATGCACTGTTAGCTGTCTCAATGCACCGTTAGCTGTCACACTGCACTGTTAGCTGTCTCAATGCACTGTTAGCTCTCTCAATGCACTGTTAGCTGTCTCAATGCACCGTTAGCTGTCTCAATGCACCGTTAGCTGTCACACTGCACTCTTAGCTGTCTCAATGCACTGTTAGCTGTCTCAATGCACTGTTAGCTGTCTCAATGCACCGTTAGCTGTCACAATTTACCGTTAGCTGTCACACTGCACCGTTAGCTGTCACACTGCACCGTTAGCTGTCTCAATGCACTGTTAGCTGTCTCAATGCACTGTTAGCTGTCTCAATGCACCGTTAGCTGTCTCAATGCACTGTTAGCTATCTCAATGCACTGTTAGCTGTCACAATGCACTGTTAGCTGTCTCAATGCACTGTTAGCTGTCTCAATGCACTGTTAGCTGTCACAATGCACTGTTAGCTGTCTCAATGCACTGTTAGCTGTCTCAATGCACTGTTAGCTGTCACACTGCACTGTTAGCTGTCTCACTGCACTGTTAGCTGTCTCAATGCACTGTTAGCTGTCACACTGCACTGTTAGCTGTCACACTGCACTGTTAGCTGTCTCAATGCACTGTTAGCTGTCTCAATGCACCGTTAGCTGTCTCAATGCACTGTTAGCTGTCTCAATGCACTGTTAGCTGTCTCAATGCACTGTTAGCTGTCTCAATGCACCGTTAGCTCTCTCAATGCACTGTTAGCTGTCTCAATGCACTGTTAGCTGTCACACTGCACTGTTAGCTGTCTCAATGCACCGTTAGCTGTCTCAATGCACTGTTAGCTGTCTCAATGCACTGTTAGCTGTCTCAATGCACTGTTAGCTGTCTCAATGCACTGTTAGCTGTCTCAATGCACTGTTAGCTGTCTCAATGCACTGTTAGCTGTCACACTGCACTGTTAGCTGTCTCAATGCACCGTTAGCTGTCTCAATGCACTGTTAGCTGTCTCAATGCACTGTTAGCTGTCTCAATGCACTGTTAGCTGTCTCAATGCACTGTTAGCTGTCACACTGCACTGTTAGCTGTCTCAATGCACTGTTAGCTCTCTCAATGCACTGTTAGCTGTCTCAATGCACCGTTAGCTGTCTCAATGCACCGTTAGCTGTCTCAATGCACTGTTAGCTGTCTCAATGCACTGTTAGCTGTCTCAATGCACCGTTAGCTGTCACACTGCACTGTTAGCTGTCTCAATGCACTGTTAGCTCTCTCAATGCACTGTTAGCTGTCTCAATGCACCGTTAGCTGTCTCAATGCACCGTTAGCTGTCACACTGCACTCTTAGCTGTCTCAATGCACTGTTAGCTGTCTCAATGCACTGTTAGCTGTCTCAATGCACCGTTAGCTGTCACAATTTACCGTTAGCTGTCACACTGCACCGTTAGCTGTCACACTGCACCGTTAGCTGTCTCAATGCACTGTTAGCTGTCTCAATGCACTGTTAGCTGTCTCAATGCACTGTTAGCTGTCTCAATGCACCGTTAGCTGTCTCAATGCACTGTTAGCTATCTCAATGCACTGTTAGCTGTCACAATGCACTGTTAGCTGTCTCAATGCACTGTTAGCTGTCTCAATGCACTGTTAGCTGTCACACTGCACTGTTAGCTGTCTCACTGCACTGTTAGCTGTCTCAATGCACTGTTAGCTGTCACACTGCACTGTTAGCTGTCACACTGCACTGTTAGCTGTCTCAATGCACTGTTAGCTGTCTCAATGCACCGTTAGCTGTCTCAATGCACTGTTAGCTGTCTCAATGCACTGTTAGCTGTCTCAATGCACTGTTAGCTGTCTCAATGCACTGTTAGCTGTCTCAATGCACTGTTAGCTGTCTCAATGCACCGTTAGCTGTCTCAATGCACTGTTAGCTCTCTCAATGCACTGTTAGCTGTCTCAATGCACTGTTAGCTGTCTCAATGCACTGTTAGCTGTCTCAATGCACTGTTAGCTGTCTCAATGCACTGTTAGCTGTCACACTGCACTTTTAGCTGTCTCAATGCACCGTTAGCTGTCTCAATGCACTGTTAGCTGTCTCAATGCACTGTTAGCTGTCTCAATGCACCGTTAGCTGTCTCAATGCACCGTTAGCTGTCTCAATGCACCGTTAGCTGTCTCAATGCACTGTTAGCTGTCTCAATGCACCGTTAGCTGTCACACTGCACTGTTAGCTGTCTCAATGCACTGTTAGCTCTCTCAATGCACTGTTAGCTGTCTCAATGCACCGTTAGCTGTCTCAATGCACCGTTAGCTGTCACACTGCACTCTTAGCTGTCTCAATGCACTGTTAGCTGTCTCAATGCACTGTTAGCTGTCTCAATGCACCGTTAGCTGTCTCAATGCACCGTTAGCTGTCACACTGCACCGTTAGCTGTCACACTGCACCGTTAGCTGTCTCAATGCACTGTTAGCTGTCTCAATGCACTGTTAGCTGTCTCAATGCACTGTTAGCTGTCTCAATGCACTGTTAGCTGTCACACTGCACTGTTAGCTGTCTCAATGCACTGTTAGCTCTCTCAATGCACTGTTAGCTGTCTCAATGCACCGTTAGCTGTCTCAATGCACCGTTAGCTGTCTCAATGCACTGTTAGCTGTCTCAATGCACTGTTAGCTGTCTCAATGCACCGTTAGCTGTCACACTGCACTGTTAGCTGTCTCAATGCACTGTTAGCTCTCTCAATGCACTGTTAGCTGTCTCAATGCACCGTTAGCTGTCTCAATGCACCGTTAGCTGTCACACTGCACTCTTAGCTGTCTCAATGCACTGTTAGCTGTCTCAATGCACTGTTAGCTGTCTCAATGCACCGTTAGCTGTCACAATTTACCGTTAGCTGTCACACTGCACCGTTAGCTGTCACACTGCACCGTTAGCTGTCTCAATGCACTGTTAGCTGTCTCAATGCACTGTTAGCTGTCTCAATGCACTGTTAGCTGTCTCAATGCACCGTTAGCTGTCTCAATGCACTGTTAGCTATCTCAATGCACTGTTAGCTGTCACAATGCACTGTTAGCTGTCTCAATGCACTGTTAGCTGTCTCAATGCACTGTTAGCTGTCACACTGCACTGTTAGCTGTCTCACTGCACTGTTAGCTGTCTCAATGCACTGTTAGCTGTCACACTGCACTGTTAGCTGTCACACTGCACTGTTAGCTGTCTCAATGCACTGTTAGCTGTCTCAATGCACCGTTAGCTGTCTCAATGCACTGTTAGCTGTCTCAATGCACTGTTAGCTGTCTCAATGCACTGTTAGCTGTCTCAATGCACTGTTAGCTGTCTCAATGCACTGTTAGCTGTCTCAATGCACCGTTAGCTGTCTCAATGCACTGTTAGCTCTCTCAATGCACTGTTAGCTGTCTCAATGCACTGTTAGCTGTCTCAATGCACTGTTAGCTGTCTCAATGCACTGTTAGCTGTCTCAATGCACTGTTAGCTGTCACACTGCACTTTTAGCTGTCTCAATGCACCGTTAGCTGTCTCAATGCACTGTTAGCTGTCTCAATGCACTGTTAGCTGTCTCAATGCACCGTTAGCTGTCTCAATGCACCGTTAGCTGTCTCAATGCACCGTTAGCTGTCTCAATGCACTGTTAGCTGTCTCAATGCACCGTTAGCTGTCACACTGCACTGTTAGCTGTCTCAATGCACTGTTAGCTCTCTCAATGCACTGTTAGCTGTCTCAATGCACCGTTAGCTGTCTCAATGCACCGTTAGCTGTCACACTGCACTCTTAGCTGTCTCAATGCACTGTTAGCTGTCTCAATGCACTGTTAGCTGTCTCAATGCACCGTTAGCTGTCTCAATGCACCGTTAGCTGTCACACTGCACCGTTAGCTGTCACACTGCACTGTTAGCTGTCTCAATGCACTGTTAGCTATCTCAATGCACTGTTAGCTGTCTCAATGCACTGTTAGCTGTCTCAATGCACTGTTAGCTGTCTCAATGCACTGTTAGCTGTCTCAATGCACTGTTAGCTGTCTCAATGCACTGTTAGCTGTCTCAATGCACTGTTAGCTGTCTCAATGCACTGTTAGCTGTCACACTGCTCCGTTAGCTGTCTCAATGCACCGTTAGCTGTCACAATGCACCGTTAGCTGTCACACTGCACCGTTAGCTGTCACACTGCACCGTTAGCTGTCTCAATGCACTGTTAGCTGTCTCAATGCACCGTTAGCTGTCTCAATGCACTGTTAGCTGTCACACTGCACTGTTAGCTGTCTCAATGCACTGTTAGCTGTCACACTGCACCGTTAGCTGTCTCAATGCACCGTTAGCTGTCACAATGCACTGTTAGCTGTCACACTGCACCGTTAGCTCTCTCAATGCACTGTTAGCTGTCTCAATGCACTGTTAGCTGTCTCAATGCACTGTTAGCTGTCTCAATGCACTGTTAGCTGTCACACTGCACCGTTAGCTGTCTCAATGCACTGTTAGCTGTCTCAATGCACCGTTAGCTGTCTCAATGCACTGTTAGCTCTCTCAATGCACTGTTAGCTGTCTCAATGCACTGTTAGCTGTCTCAATGCACTGTTAGCTGTTACACTGCACTGTTAGCTGTCACACTGCACTGTTAGCTGTCACACTGCACAGTTAGGTGTCTCAATGCACTGTTAGCTCTCTCAATGCACTGTTAGCTGTCACACTGCACTGTTAGCTGTCTCAATGCACTGTTAGCTGTCACACTGCACTGTTAGCTGTCACACTGCACTGTTAGCTGTCACACTGCACTGTTAGCTGTCTCAATGCACTGTTAGCTGTCACACTGCACTGTTAGCTGTCACACTGCACTGTTAGCTGTCACACTGCACTGTTAGCTGTCACACTGCACAGTTAGGTGTCTCAATGCACTGTTAGCTGTCTCAATGCACTGTTAGCTGTCTCAATGCACTGTTAGCTGTCTCAATGCACTGTTAGCTGTCTCAATGCACTGTTAGCTGTCTCAATGCACTGTTAGCTGTCTCAATGCACTGCTAGCTGTCACACTGCACTGTTAGCTGTCACACTACACCGTTAGCTGTCACAATGCACTGTTAGCTGTTACACTGCACTGTTAGCTGTCTCAATGCACCGTTAGCTGTCACAATGCACCGTTAGCTGTCACAATGCACTGTTAGCTGTCACACTGCACTGTTAGCTGTCTCAATGCACTGTTAGCTGTCTCAATGCACTGTTAGCTGTCACACTGCACTGTTAGCTGTCTCAATGCACTGTTAGCTGTCTCAATGCACCGTTAGCTGTCTCAATGCACTGTTAGCTCTCTCAATGCACTGTTAGCTGTCTCAATGCACTGTTAGCTGTCTCAATGCACTGTTAGCTGTTACACTGCACTGTTAGCTGTCACACTGCACTGTTAGCTGTCACACTGCACAGTTAGGTGTCTCAATGCACTGTTAGCTCTCTCAATGCACTGTTAGCTGTCACACTGCACTGTTAGCTGTCTCAATGCACTGTTAGCTGTCACACTGCACTGTTAGCTGTCACACTGCACTGTTAGCTGTCACACTGCACTGTTAGCTGTCTCAATGCACTGTTAGCTGTCACACTGCACTGTTAGCTGTCACACTGCACTGTTAGCTGTCACACTGCACTGTTAGCTGTCACACTGCACAGTTAGGTGTCTCAATGCACTGTTAGCTGTCTCAATGCACTGTTAGCTGTCTCAATGCACTGTTAGCTGTCTCAATGCACTGTTAGCTGTCTCAATGCACTGTTAGCTGTCTCAATGCACTGTTAGCTGTCACACTGCACTGTTAGGTGTCTCAATGCACTGTTAGCTGTCTCAATGCACTGTTAGCTGTCTCAATGCACCGTTAGCTGTCACAATGCACTGTTAGCTGTCACACTACACCGTTAGCTGTCACAATGCACTGTTAGCTGTTACACTGCACTGTTAGCTGTCTCAATGCACCGTTAGCTGTCACAATGCACCGTTAGCTGTCACAATGCACTGTTAGCTGTCACACTGCACCGTTAGCTGTCACAATGCACTGTTAGCTGTTACACTGCACCGTTAGCTGTTACACTGCACCGTTAGCTGTCACACTGCAACGTTAGCTGTCACAATTGCTCGTACAATGAAGAATAATGTCATGTCATCCTGACATCACACTATCATACTACTAGCATGTACAGTAAAAATGAAGCAATGAATGCTGTGGTGCAAGCCCTTCCATGATCGTCTCGTCTTTCTGTTAGCACGCTATTGTCACTATGAAATGACTCATTAAGCCCGCAGGCTCCTCCGCTACCGCCACACCTGGAAATAGCATGTGTGTTTGTTTACAACTCGGCTTCTCCTCTGCCAGACCCAGACACAACACCACTGGCAGACATCAACAGCCACTGTTTGGCAACACACAGGATGTTTAGACACCACACTATGCATCACTGATACGCAAGCCTAGCGGTTAGAGTGTTGGTCCAGTAACCGAAAGGTCGCTGGTTTGATACCCAAACCTACATGTTGGTAGAGTCACTTTAATAACTCTACCTATATGTACATTTTAACTCATTTACCTCGACTAACCTGTGCCCCCGCACATTGACTCTGTACCGGTACCCCCTGTATATAGCCTAGCTATTGTTATTTTACTGCTGCTCTTTAATTATTTGTTACTTTTATTTTGTATTTTGGGGGTATTTTTCTTAAAACTGCTTGTTATTTCAGGGCTCGTCAGGAAGCATTTCACCGTAAGGTCTACACCTGTTCTATTCGGCGCACGTGACAAATAACATTTGATTTGATAAGGTGAAAAATCTGTCAATGTGCCATTGAGCAAGGCATTTAACCCTATCATTCTCCAAGGACGCCGTACTACTATGGCTGACCCTGTAAAACAACACCTACGGTATAGGTGACAATAAATCATGTATGGTTTTTTAAAATCTTTTAGTAATTTCTTCTTGTTTTTTTTGTTTTTTTTCTGTAGCTGCTGAAAAGGCGGCTGCTGATTTAAAGAGAGTCGAAGACGCGTACGAAACGGTGTACATGGAAATCAGGTAAGAGGATACATCTTGGATATTCTTCTTGGACCAATTGCCCTTAGAAAGAACTGAAGGCTGTGGCTTTTTGCTGTGCACCTTTCCCTGATGACGGGTACACAGTAATGAGTTTGCAATGTTAGGGACCCTAGGTGAATTTTAATGATGAAAAACTAAATGTGTTGCCTGCCGTGCGGAGAGGGTCTATTTCCAATTCATTTCTCTTCTGCAACATGGTATTTGTCAGAGCATGAATAATCCACAACTTTTGACAGAATTCACTGTCTCAAGACAGGTGTAAAACAAAATAGCTGACAATTATGCCATGTTGTAATTGTGTAGCTCTGTGGAGAAAAAAAAAGTGAAATGCTGTCATAAATTCAGAATACCCAAAGATTTGAACATAAATATTCATGTAGAGGGTTGTAGGTCGTAGTTGACCATCTTTTGCTGTTACTTTTCTTTCATTCTCTTCAAGCAGACATGTTTGAATGTTAACCCTTCCCCCAGGAATGAATGACTTTACACTAGAGATACAGTAAACAGAGTACATGTCATGCAAACTATTGAGCACAAAACACACACTTGCTAACATGCAATACTACCACATAGGAAGGCATGTTCCAGCATCGATCACACAGTGGGAAAAAGCCACTGCAGGATTTCCTGTTGCGGCCAGTCGCTCTGCTTCCGAGATGTTTGCACAGAGCTCTTAGCCAGACAGTCAGACAGACAGACGGACGGACGGACAGACAGACAGACATTCAGACAGCCAGCCAGACAGCCAGCCAGCCAGACGGCCATACAGACAGCCAGCCAGTCGCTCTGCTTCCGAGATGTTTACACAGAGCTCTTAGCCAGACAGTCAGACATACATACAGACAGACGGACGGACGGACAGACAGACATTTAGACAGCCAGCCATTCAGACAGCCAGCCAGACGGCCATACAGACAGCAGCGATGATAGGGAGTTGCTACTGTACAGTAGACCCGGGGCTGGTAAACTGTTCATTACACTGGGGAGGCAGGAGATAGGCAGCTACAATCAGAGAGTTGTGGAAAGGTCAAGCTTTTATAATGAAAATAAAGCCTGTGTGAGCGAAGGCAGAAAGATTCTAGCATGACTCCAGTTGTTCTACTTCTTCGTTTTCCACCTTGCTTTGAATGCTCCTGGTCAAATGATTCCCCTGGTCAAATGATTCCCCTGGTCAAATGATTCCCCTGGTCAAATGATTCCCCTGGTCAAATGATGCCCCTGGTCAAATGATGCCCCTGGTCAAATGATGCCCCTTGTCAAATTGATGCCCCTCGTCAAATGATGCCCCTGGTCAAATGATGCCCCTGGTCAAATGATGCCCCTGGTCAAATTGATGCCCCTCGTCAAATTGAAGCCCCTCGTCAAATTGATGCCCCTCGTCAAATTGATTCCCCTGGTCAAGTGATTCCCCTCGTCAAATTGATGCCCCTCGTCAAATTGAAGCCCCTCGTCAAATTTATGCCCCTGGTCAAATGATTCCCCTGGTCAAGTGATTCCCCTCGTCAAATGATGCCCCTCGTCAAATTGATGACCCTGGTCAAATGATTCCCCTGGTCAAGTGATTCCCCTCGTCAAATGATGCCCCTCGTCAAATGATGCCCCTGGTCAAGTGATTCCCCTGGTCAAATGATTCCCCTGGTTAAATGATGCTCCTGGTTAAATGATTCCCCCGGTCAAATGATGCCCCCGGTCAAATGATTCCCCTGGTTAAATGATTCCCCTGGTTAAATGATTCCCCTGGTTAAATGATTCCCCCGGTCAAATGATTCCCCTGGTCAAATGATTCCCCTGGTCAAATGATTCCCCTGGTCAAATGATGCTCCTGGTCAAATGATTTCCCTGGTCAAATGATGCTCCTGGTCAAATGATGCCCCTTGTCAATTGATGCTCCTGGTCAAATGATGCCCCTTGTCAATTGATGCCCCTTGTCAAATTGATGCCCCTCGTCAAATGATGCACCTCGTCAAATTGATGACCCTGGTCAAATGATTCCCCTGGTCAAGTGATTCCCCTCGTCAAATGATGCCCCTCGTCAAATGATGCCCCTGGTCAAGTGATTCCCCTGGTCAAGTGATTCCCCTGGTTAAATGATGCTCCTGGTTAAATGATTCCCCCGGTCAAATGATGCCCCCGGTCAAATGATTCCCCTGGTTAAATGATTCCCCTGGTTAAATGATTCCCCTGGTTAAATGATTCCCCCGGTCAAATGATTCCCCTGGTCAAATGATTCCCCTGGTCAAATGATTCCCCTGGTCAAATGATGCTCCTGGTCAAATGATTTCCCTGGTCAAATGATGCTCCTGGTCAAATGATGCCCCTTGTCAATTGATGCTCCTGGTCAAATGATGCCCCTTGTCAATTGATGCCCCTTGTCAAATTGATGCCCCTCGTCAAATGATGCACCTCGTCAAATGATTCCCCTGGTCAAGTGATTCCCCTGATCAAATGATGCCCCTCGTCAAATGATGCCCCCGGTCAAATGATGCTCCTGATCAAATGATACCCCTGGTCAAATGATTCCCCTGGTTAAATGATACCCCTGGTTAAATGATACCCCTGGTTAAATGATTCCCCCGGTCAAATGATTCCCCCGGTCAAATGATGCCCCCGGTCAAATGATTCCCCCGGTTAAATGATGCCCCTGGTCAAATAATATCCCTGGTCAAATGATGCCCCTGGTCAAATAATATCCCTGGTCAAATGATGCCCCTGGTTAAATGATTCCCCTGGTCAAATGATTCCCCTGGTCAAATGATGCCCCTGGTCAAATGATTCCCCCGGTCAAATGATTCCCCTGGTCAAATGATACCCCTGGTCAAATGATACCCCTGGTCAAATGATTCCCCTGGTCAAATGTTTTCCCTGGTCAAATAATACCTCTGGTCAAATGATTCCCCTGGTCAAATGATGCCCCTGGTCAAATGATTCCCCTGGTCAAATGATTCCCCCGGTCAAATGATACCCCTGGTCAAATGATACCCCTGGTCAAATGATGCCCCTGGTCAAATGATTCCCCTGGTCAAATGATGCCCCTGGTCAAATGATGCCCCTGGTTAAATGATGCCCCTGGTCAAGTGACCCATGTGCACCCCATATCAACCATGCATGGTGGAACAAGAGATATGAATCTTGTTGTGAAATAAACAATAAAAATGAACAGTAAACATTACACTCACAAAAGTTACAAAATAAAAAAGTTATTTAAAATGTCATTTCATGTCTATATACAGTGTGGTAATGATGTGCAAATAGATAAAGTAAAAAAAGGGAATATGTGTCTCTCATATGGTCATACATTGGGCAGGAAGTGCAGCTCAGCTTCCACCTCATTTTGTGGGCAGTGTGCACATAGCCTGTCTTCTCTTGAGAGCCAGGTCTGCCTACGCCAGACTTTCTCAATAGCAAGGCTGTGCTCACTGAGTCTGTACATAGTCAAAGCTTTCCTTCATTTTGGATCAGTCACAGTGGTCATGTATTCTGCCACTGTGTACTCTCTGTTTAGGGCCAAATAGCATTCTAGTTTGCTCTGTTTTTTTGTTCATTCTTTCCAATGTGTCAAGTAATTATCTTTTTGTTTTCTCATGATTTGGTTGGGTCTAATTGTGTTGCTGTCCTGGGGCTCTGTGTGGTCTGTTTGTGTTTGTGAACAGAGCCCTAGGACTCTTCTCTGCTTAGGGGACTCTTCTCCAGCTTCGTCTCTCTGTAGGTGATGGCTTTGTTATGGAAGGTTTGGGAATTGCTTCCTTTTAGGTGGTTGTAGAATTTAACGGCTCTTTTCTGGATTTTGATAATTAGCTGATATCAGCCTAATTCTGCTCTGCATGCATTATTTGGTGTTTTATGTTGTACACTGAGGAAATGTTTGCAGAATTATGCTTGCACTTTCAATTTGTTGTTTGTCCCATTTAGTCAATTATTGGTTAGTGAGCGGACCCCAGACCTCACAACCATGAAGGGGAATGGGTTCTATAACGGATTCAAGTATTTTTAGCCAGATCCTAATTGGTATGTGACATTTTTTGTTCCTTTTGATGGCATAAAAGGGCCCTTCTTGCCTTGTCTCTCAGATCGTTCACAGCTTTGTGGAAGTTACCTGTGGCGCTGATGTTTAGTATGTATAGTTTTTTGTGTGCTCCAGGGCAACGGTGTCTAGATGGAATTTGTATTTGTGACCAACCACCTTGATTTGGTCTTATGTAACAACATTTTAAATTGTGTTTTTTACATTGGTTATTGCAGAAGCACAGAGCCACAAAATGGTATATCATACACTGCATTTTTGAGGAACAATGGGAAAGTCATTCTGATTTGAAAGTTTATAAACTTTTAAACCACATTTTTAGAAAATGGCCTTTGAATGTTTTGGTACACCTACTGGAGAGCTCTTCTTTGTCTACACCCATTCAGTATCATTCACACCCTCTTAAAGACCTTAGCCCCACCCATCTCTTTAAGGATTCACATGAGAGGTCACGTGCTAAACAGAGTGAGTAGTGTAGTAAAGATTAAGAATGAAGGAAAAATTCCTGGTAAACAGAAAGTGTCCAGATAAAAATATTTAATAGATATTAGATGACGCTTACCGAGACACACTTTTCTAAATTGATGGGTCATGTGAATGAAATGCTATATCCTCCAGCCACATCTAGTGAAGTGGATGGGTCTCTAGAGAAGGTGTAAACGATACAGCCAAATGGTTACTTGCATAGTAGCAATATCAGAAATAGTGTCAATATAAATGAAATAATATACAGTATGTACAAGAACAATATCAATAACGATATCAGTGATAGATGAGGTAGTTATGTGCAATACAATCAGGGGTAACGTGGCTGATCAGCGGGATAAACAAAAAGTAGCAGCAACGTACAGTATGGCGTGTGTGTTAGAAGCGAGTCATGTGAATAGAGGCACTGCAGATAGTGCTGATGACTGGTCTGTACGAACCACGCATGAACAAGGGAATCTATATTGGGAGAGCCTGTTTCTGTCCTGCCCTTGACTTTGGTGCAGGGCATGTCGTCGCAACACTCCCTGATCTTCTCAAAAAGATAACTCCACACTGCTGCTTTTGTCACATAGGATGGCAGCAGCTTTCCACCAAAGTGTTTGTGTCCTGGGTGGCGTCCTGGTAATGCTATTGCATTATCCTCTGCATAGTTGTTGATGAAGTTCATCACTCGCTGTAAGTCCTCATGATTCGGGTGTAACCTGTGCTTGCTTGGGCCAGCTCTCTTTTTGATGGGAGGCATTAGACCATTCTCCTTGTATAACTGGTGGAGGAGAGACAAGCGTGTTCTACTGATGCTGAAAGACAAATTCCAGATACAAATATTTTTGCATTATTATACAACACATAGCTGTAATCACCGTCAGACACACCTGGCTAACTTGATGGGTCGTCTGCTAGCTAGCAAACAGTAAGCTTGAACTCGGGGTGTTTTGTTTAGACATGTAGCTAGCTAGCTAGCTAAACAATGAACCATAATCCCAATCCATAGAGTACTAGCAATACAAACTGATTGTCATAGCTAGCTAAAGTTAACCAAATAGGTACAATGTTAGCTGGTTAGCTAGCTAACATTAGGCTATAACTAGCAATGCGAAATGGCATTCAGAGATAACATTACTACACACAGATAATACACGTAATGTTAGCTAGCGACCCAGCCATCTAACGTCAGCTAGCTAGCTGGCCACTGATTGAGCATATTTTACTTATGAAAACAATTCCCTCATTTTAAAAACTAAAATTACATTTAATCTTTTCACAAATAGTTTCATATTTAAACATTTAAATTGCACAACAATTCCATGTGAATCTGAATGTGTAGACTTTCCAAGATACAGTTTATGTCGTCTTATCATCAGTAATAACGTCTCAGATGACAACTGATCTGATATCATATTCTTTAAGTACAACAGGGCAATGTCATGACAGCGTACAGAGGTCCTTTATCAGCAACCATCACTCCAGGATGCTGGCCTTCTAGGCAGATTTCCTTTTACCGATCTTAATCTTTTCTTTTTATTGGCCAGTCTGAGATACGTCTTTTTCTTTGCAATTCTGCCTAGAAGGCCAGCATCCCGGATTCGCCTCTTCACTGTTGACGTTGAGACTGGTGTTTTGTGGGTACTATTTAATGAAGCTGCCAGTTTAGGACTTGTGAGGCGTCTGTTTCTCAAACTAGACATTCTAATGTACTTGTCCTCTTGCTCAGTTGAGCACTGGGGCCTCCCACTCCTCTTTCTATTCTGGTTAGAGCCAGTTTGCACCTTTCTGTGAAGGGAGTAGTACACAGTGTTGTACAAGATCTTCCGTTTCTTGGCAATTTCTCCCATGGAATAGCCTTCATTTCTCAGAACAAGTATAGACTGATGAGTTTCAGAAGAAAGTTATTTGTGTCTGCCCATTTTGAGCGTGTAATCGAACCCACAAATGCTGATGCTCCAGATACTCAACTAGTCGAAAGAAGGACAGTTTTATTGTTTCTTTAATCAGGAACAACAGTTTTCAGCTGTGCTAACATAATTGCAAAAGGGTTTTCTAATGATCAGTTAGCCTTTTAAAAATGATAAACTTGGATTAGCTAACACAGCGTGCCATTTGAAAACAGGAGTAATGGTTGCTGATAATGGGCCTCTGTACGCCTATGTAGATATTCCATAAAAAATCTGCTGTTTCCAGCTACGATAGTCATTTACAACATTAACAATGTCTACACTATATTTCTGATCAATTTGTTGTTATTTTAATGGACAGAAAATGTGCTTTTCTTGAAACAACAAAGACATTTCTAAGTGACCCCAAACTTTTGAACGGTGGTGTACATATGGGATGCGTAATACAAGATATATAAACATTATTAAAGTGACTAGTGATCTATTTATTAAAGTGGCCAGTGATTTCAAGTCTGTATGTAGGCAGCAGCTTCTCTGTGTGAGTGACGGCTGTTTAACAGTCTGATGGCCTTGAGATAGAAGCTATTTTTCAGTCTCTCAATCCCAGCGTTGATGCACCTGTATTGACCTCGCCTTCTGGATTGTAGCGGGGTGAACAGTCAGTGGCTCAGGTGGTTGTTGTCCTTGATGATTTTTTGGCCTTCCTGTGACAATGGGTGCTGTAGGTGTCCTGGAGGGTAGGTAGTTTGCCCCCGGTGATCTTTTGAAATCAACAAAGCATGAGAAGACTTTGTCTTTATTTTGGTTTGTTTGTTTGTCAATTAGGGTGTGTAGGGGGAATACGTGGTCTGTCGTACGGTAATTTGGTAAAAAGCCCATTTGACATTTGCTCAGTACATTGTTTTCCTTGAGGAAATGTACGAGTCTGCTGTTAATGATAATGCAGAGGATTTTCCCAAGGATGCTGTTGACGCATATCCCCGGTAGTTACTGGGATCAAATTTGTCTCCAGTTTTGTGGATTGGGGTGATTAGTCCTTGGTTCCAAGTATTGGGGAAGATGCCAGAGTTGAATCAATCAATCAATTTTATTTTATATAGCCCTTCGTACATCAGATAATATCTCGAAGTGCTGTACAGAAACCCAGCCTAAAACCCCAAACAGCTAGAATGCAGGTGTAGAAGCACGGTGGCTAGGAAAAACTCCCTAGAAAGGCCAAAACCTAGGAAGAAACCTAGAGAGGAACCAGGCTATGAGGGGTGGCCAGTCCTCTTCTGGCTGTGCCGGGTGGAGATTATAACAGAACTATGCCAAGATGTTCAAAAATGTTCATAAGTGACAAGCATGGTCAAATAATAATCATGAATAATTTTCAGTTGGCTTTTCATAGCTGATCATTAAGAGTTGAAAAACAACAGGTCTGGGATAGGTGGCGGTTCCATAACCGCAGGCAGAACAGCTGAAACTGGACTACGGCAATAGAAGGAGATGATGATGATGTTAAAGATGATGTTAAAGTTTAAGTATAGACAATTTGAATTTGTGGTCTGTATATTTGATCATTTCATTTAGGATTCCATCAACACCACAGGCCTTTTTGGGTTGGAGGGTTTGTATTTTGTCCTGTTGTTCATTCAAGGTAATTGGAGAATCCAGTGGGTTCTAGTAGTCTTTAATAGCTGATCTTAAGATGTCATCATGTATATGTTTTTGCTATTTGTTCTTTGTTATAGGGCCAAAAAGATTGGAGAAGTGGTTTATCCATACATCTCAGTTTTGGATCGATAACAATTTGTGTTGTTGTTTGTTTAGTGTTTTCCAATTGGTTAACCAGAAGTGGTTAGATTCTATGGATTCTTTAATTACATTGAGCTGGTTTCTGATGCTGTTCCTTCTATTGCCGTAGTGTATTGTTTTAGTGATTCACCATAGTGAAGGCGTAGACTCAGGTTTTCTGTATTGTTTTAGTGATTCACCATAGTGAAGGCGTAGACTCAGGTTTTTCTGGGTCTCTGTGTTTTTGGTTGGATAGGTTTCTCCATTTCCTTCTTGGGTTTTTGCATTCTTCATCCAACCATTTGTCACTGTTTTTCATTTTCTTAGGTTGTCTCTACACTTTTAGATTTGATAAGGAAGCTGAAAGGTCAAATATACAGTTTAGACTTTCTACTGCCAAGTTTACACTTTCACTATTACAGTGAAATGTTTTGTCCAGGAAGTTGTCTAAAATGGATTGAATTTGTTGTTGCCTAATTGTTTTTTGGTAGATTTCCATACTACTTTCCTTCCTTCTAAAGACTTTCTTAATATTATTCAGTTCCTTTGGCTTTGATGCCTCTTGATTGAGCATTGCTCTGTTCAAATAGACTGATTTTGCTGTGATCTGATAGAAGTGTCAGTGGGCTGACTGTGAACGCTCTGAGAGACTCTGGGTTGAGATCATTGATAAAGTCATCTACAGTTCTACTGCCAAGAGATGAGCTGTAGGTGTACCTACCATAGGAGTCTCCTCGAAGCCTACCATTGACTATGTACAGACAGATGCAGGAGTTGTGACCCATTTTTGTTGGTTGTTTTTGTCAGTTCTGTCTAGGGGGGCATATTTGGGAGGGAATACTGTCAACTCCAGGTAGGTGTTTGTCCCCCTGTGTGCTGTGACAGACAGGTTTTGGCCAGTTCTGGCATTTAGGTCGCCACAGACTAGTACATGTCCCTGGGCCTGGAAATAAATGATTGATCTCCCCCTCTAAGATGGAGAAGCTATCATCGTTAAAGTATGGCGATTCTATTGTGGGGGGTATAGGTAACACACGAGGAAATTGCTCTCTGTTGAGATCATTTCCTTATTAATTTCTAGCCTGAAATAAAATGTTCCTGTTTTGACTAATTTAATAGAGTGGGTTAGGTCTGCTCTATACCAAATTAGAATATACCCTGAGTCCCTTCCCTGTTTCACACCTGGTAGTTTGGTGGATGGGACTACCAGCTCTCTGTAACCTAGAGGGACACCAGTGGGGCCGTCTCCTCTATACCATGTTTCTTATACGAGGACAACGTCTGTATTTCCTATTGCTTTGGTGAAGTTTAGGTTCCATCTTTTTAGTCCAATGACCTCAGACCTTGTATATTCCAGGATGAGATAGTAAAAGCTTTATCTTCCATAGTGTCTAGTGTTGCTTTATTTCTCTGTCTCTGTCTCTCTCTCTCTCTCTCTGTCTCTCTCTCTCTCTCTCTCTCTCTCTCTCTCTCTCTCTCTCTCTCTCTCTCTCTCTCTCTCTCTCTCTCTCTCTCTCTGTCTCTGTCTCTGTCTCTGTCTCTCTCTCTCTGTCTCTCTCTCTCTGTCTCTCTCTCTCTCTCTCTCTCTCGCTCGCCTGTGTGTGTGTCCCACTTACCTGTGTATGGCATGCTTGGCATTACACTGTGACCCACTCTAACTTAATATTTTCCTTGCTTCGGCCTTGGGGCTATGATCGTTGTGGACAGCGCACCTTCCACCAGTGCTGGGTGGAGCGCAGTACATCAAGAACCCTACAGAAAAGTTCAAAAGCACATAGATACTTACATACAGTACACACACCACACACACACACATACATACATACAATCACAAGAAAAGCACATTTTCTGTCCATAAAAATAACATAAAATTGATCAGAAATACAGTGTAGACATTGTTAATGCTGTAAATGACTATTATAGCTGGAAACAGCTGATTTTTAATGGAATATCTACATAGGCGTACAGAGGCCCATTATCAGCAACCATCACTCCTGTGTTCCAATGGCACGTTGTGTTAGTTAATCCAAGTTTATAATTTTAAAAGGCTAATTGATCATTAGAAAAACATTTTGCAATTATGTTAGCACAGCTGAAAACTGTTGTGCTGATTCCCAACGCACTTGACGACCAGTTCTTATAGCCTTTAGCCGTACCCTTATCCTACTCCTCCTCTGGTGATGTAGAGGTTAACCCAGGCCCTGTAGCCCCCAGTACTACACCTTATCCCCAGGCGCTCTCATTTGTTGACTTCTATAACCGTAAAAACCTTGGTTTTATGCATGTTAACATCAGAAGCCTCCTCCCTAAGTTTGTTTTATTCACTGCTTTAGCACACTCCGCCAACCCTGATGTCCTAGCCTTGTCTGAATCCTGGCTTAGGAAGGCCACCAAAAATTCGGAAATTTCCATCCCCAGCTCTAACATTTTCCGTCAAGATAGAACTGGCAAAGGGGGCGGAGTTGCAATCTACTGCAGAGATAGTCTGCAGAGTTCTGTCATACTATCCAGGTCTGTGCCCAAACAGTTCGAACTTCTACTTTTAAAAATCCACCTTTCCAGAAATAAGTCTCTCACTGTTGCCCCTTGTTATAGACCCCCCCTCAGCCCCCAACTGTGCCCTGGACACCATACAGTTGAGGTCGGAAGTTTACATACACTTAGGTTGGAGCATTAAAACTCATTTTTCAACCACTCCACAAATTTCTTGTTAACAAACTATATTTTTGGCATGTCGGTTAGGACATCTACTTTGTGCATGACACAAGTCATTTTTCCAACAATTGTTTACAGACAGATTATTTCACTTATATCACAACTCCAGTGGGTCAGAAGTTTACATACACTAAGTTAACTATGCCTTTAAACAGCATGGAAAATTTCAGAAAATTATGTCATGGCTTTTGAAGCTTCTGCTAGGCTAATTGACATCATTTGAGTCAATTGGAGGTATACCTGTGGATGTATTTCAAGGCCTATCTTCAAACTTGGTGGATCTTTGCTTGAGATCATGGGAAAATCAAAAGAAATCAGCCAAGACCTCAGAAAAAAAATTGTAGACCTCCACAAGTCTGGTTCATCCTTGGGAGCAATTTCCAGACCCCTGAAGGTACCACGTTCATCTGTACAACCAGCAGCCATCATACCACTCAGGATGAACATACCTTGGTGCGAAAAGTGCAAATCAATCCCAGAACAACAGCAAAGGACCTTGTGAAGATGCTGGAGGAAACAGGTACAAAAGTATCTATATCCACAGTAAAACGAGTCCAATATCGACATAACCTGAAAGGCCACTCAGCAAGGATGAAGACACCGCTCCAAAACCACCATAAAAAAGGGCAGACTACGGTTTGCAACTGCACATGGGGACAAAGAATGTACTTTTTGGAGACATGTCCTCTGGTCTGATGAAACAAAAATAGTACTGTTTGGCCATAATGACCATCGTTATGTTTGGAGGAAAAAGGGGGAGAAGAACACCATCCCAACCGTGAAGCACAGGAGGGACTGCAGGAGGGACTGGTGCACTTCACGAAATAGATTGCGTCATGAGGGAGGGAAATTATGTGGATATATTGAAGAAACATCTCAAGACATCAGTCAGGAAGTTAAAGCTTGGTCGCAAATAGTCTTCCAAATGGACAATGACCCCAAGCATACTTCCAAAGTTGTGTCAAAATGGCTTAAGGACAACAAAGTCAAGGTATTGGAGTGGCCATCACAAATCCCTGACCTCAATCCTATAGAAAATGTGTGGGTTCAGAACTGAAAAAGTGTGTGCGAGCAAGGAGGCCTACAAACCTGACTCAGTTACACCAGCTCTGTCAGGAGGAATGGGCAAAAACTCACCCAACTTATTGTGGGAAGCTTGTGGACGGCTACCCGAAACATTTGACCCAAGTTAAACAATTTCAAGGTAATGCTACCAAATACTAATTGAGTGTATGTAATCTTCTGACCCACTGGGAATGTGATAAAATAAATAAAAGCTGAAATAAATAATTCCCTCTACTATTATTCTGACATTTCACATTCTTAAAATAAAGTGGTGATTCTAACTGACATAAGACAGGGAATTTTTACTACGATTAAATGTCAGGAATGATGAAAAACTGAGTTTAAATGTATTTGGCTAAGGTGTATGTAAACCTCCGACTTCAACTTTATGTGAATTGATTGCCCCCCATCTATCTTCAGAGTTCGTACTGTTAGGTGACATTAACTGGGATATTCTTAACACCCCGGCCGTCCTACGATCTAAGCTAGATGTCCTCAATCCCACACAAATTATCAAGGAACCTACCAGGTACAACCCTAAATCCGTAAACTTGGGCACCCTCATGGATATCATCCTGCCCTCCAAATACACCTCTGCTGTCTTCAACCAGGATCTCAGTGATCACTGCCTCATTGCCTGCATCTGTAATGGGTCTGTGGTCAAACGACCACCCCTCATCACTGTCAAACGCTCTGTAAAATACTTCAGCGAGTGTGCCTTTCTAATCAACATGGCCCGGGTATCCTGGAAGGATACTGACCTCATCCCATCAGTAGAGGATGCCTGGTTGTTCTTTAAAAGTGCTTTCCTCACCATCTTAAATAAGCATGCCCCGTTCAAAAAATGTAGAACTAAGAACAGATATAGCCCCTGGTTCACTCCAGACCTGTCTGCCCTTGACCAGCACAAAAACATCCTGTGGCGTACTGCATTAGCACCAAATAGCCCCCGCGATATGCAACTTTTCAGGGAAATCAGGAACCGATATACACAGTCAGTTAGGAAAGCAAAAGCTAGCTTTTTCAAACAGAAATTCGCATCCTGTAGCACTATTTCCAAAAAGTTCTGGGACACTGTAAAGTCCATGGAGAATAAGATCACCTCCTCCCAGCTGCCAACTGCACTGAGGCTAGGAAACGCTGTCACCACCGATCAATCTACGATAATCAAGAATTTCAATAAACATTCATCTACGGCCTGCCATGCTTTCCACCTGGCTACCCCTACCCCGGACAACAGCTCTGCACCCCCCACAGCAACTTCTCCAAGCCCCCGTCCCCGTCCCCGCTTTTCTTTCACCCAAATCCAGATAGCTGATGTTCTGAAAGAGCTGCAAAATCTGGACCCCTACAAATCAGCTGGGATAGACAATCTGGACCCTCTCTTTCTAAAATTATCCACCGCAGTTGCTACTAGCCTGTTCAACCTCTCTTTCGTGTCGTCTGAGATCGCTAAAGATTTGAAAGCTGCCGCGGTCATCCCCCTCTTCAAAAGGGGGAGACACTCTAGACCCAAACTGTTACAGACCTATATACATCCTGCCCTGCCTTTCAAAAGTCTTCGAAAGCCAAGTTAACAAACAGATCACTGACCATTTTGAATCCCATCATACCTTCTCCGCTATTCAATCTGGTTTCCGAGCTGGTCATGGGTGTACCTCAGCCACGCCCAAGGTCCTAAATGATATCATAACCGCCATCGATAAATAACAGTACTGTGCGGCCGTCTTCATCGACCTGGCCAAGGCTTTCGACTCTGTCAATCACCGCATTCTTTTCGGCAGACTCAATAGCCTTGGTATCTCAAATGACTGCCTCGCCTGGTTCACCAACTACTTCTCAGATAGAGTTCAGTGTGTCAAATCGGAGGACCTGTTGTCCGGACCTCTGACAGTCTCTATGGGGGTACCACAGGGTTCAAATCTCGAGCCGACTCTTTTCTCTGTATATATCAACGATGTCGCTCTTGCTGCGGGTGATTCCCTGATCCACCTCTACGCAGACTATACCATTCTGTATACATCTAGCCCTTCTTTTTACACTGTGTTAACAAACCTCCAAACGAGCTTCAATGCCATACAACACTCCTTCCGTGGCCTCCAACTGCTCTTTAAAGCTAGTAAAACTAAATGCATGCTCTTCAACCGATCGCTGCCCACACCTGCCCGCCCGACTAGCATCACTACTCTGGACGGTTCTGACTTAGAATATGTGGACAACTACAAATACCTAGGTGTCTGGTTAGACTGTAAACTCTCCTTCCAGACTCACATCAAGCATCTCCAATCCAAAATTAAATCTAGAATCGGCTTCCTATTTCGCAACAAAGCCTCCTTCACTCATGCTGCCAAACATACCCTCGTAAAACTGACCGTCCTACCGATCCTTGACTTCGGCGATGTCATTTACAAAATAGCCTCCAACACTCTATTCTGCAAATTGGATTCAGTCTATCACAGTGCCATCCGTTTTGTCACCAAAGCCCCATATACTACCCACCACTGCGACCTTTATGCTCTCTTTGGCTGGCCCTCGTTTCATATTCGTCGCCAAACCCACTGGCTCCAGGTCATCTATAAGTCTTTGCTAGGTAAAGCCCAGCCTTATCTCAGCTCACTGGTCACCATAGCAACACCCACCCATAGAACGCACTCCAGCAGGTATATCTCACTGGTCATCCTCAAAGCCAACACCTGCTTTGGTCGCCTTTCCTTACAGTTCTCTGCTGCCAATGACTGGAACGAATTGCAAAAATCACTGAAGCTGGAGACTTATATCTCCCTCACTAACTTTAAGCATCAGCTGTCAAAGCAGCTTACCGATCACTGCACCTGTACACAGCCCATCTGTAAATAGCCCACCCAATTACCTCATCCCCATATTGTTATTTATTTGCTCTTTTGCACCCCAGTATCTCTACTTGCGCATCATCATCTGCACATCTATCACTCCAGTGTTAATGCTAAATTGTAATTATTTTGCCACTATGGCCTATTTATTGCCTTACCTCCCTAATCTTCTACATTTGCACACACTGAATATAGATCTTTCTACTGTGTTATTGACTGTACGTTTGTTTATGTGTAACTCTGTATTGTTTTTGTCGCACTGCTTTGCTTTATCTTGGCCAGGTCGCAGTTGTAAATGAGAACTTGTTCTCAACTGGCCTACCTGGTTAAATAAAGGTGAAATAAATAAATACATTAAAAAAAATAAGCAATACAACTGGCCTTCTTTAGACTAGTTGGGTATCTGGAGCATCAGCATTTGTGGGTTCGATTACAGGCTCAAAATGGCTAGAAACAAAGAATTATCAGTCAGTGTGTTCTTGTTCTGAGAAATAAAGGCTATTCCATGCAAGAAATTGCCAAGAAACTGAAGATCTCGTACAACACCGTGTACTACTCCCTTCACAGAACAGCGCAAATTGTCTCTATCCAGAATAGAAAGGGGAGTGGGAGGCCCCGTTGCACAACTGAGCAAGAGGTCAAGTACATTAGAGTCTCTAGTTTGAGAAACAGACGCCTCATAAGTCCTCAACGGCAGCTTCATTAAATAGTACTTGCAAAACACCAGTCTCAACGTCAATAGTGAAGAGGCAACTCCGGGATGCTGGCCTTCTAGGCAGAGTTCCTCTGTCCAGTGTCTGTGTTATTTTGCCCATCTTAATCTTTTCTTTTTATTGGCCAGTGTGGGATATGGCTTTTTCTTTGCAACTCTGCCTAGAAGGCCAGTATTCCGGAGTTGCCTATCCACTGTTGATGTTAAGACTGGTGTTTTGCGGGTACTATTTAATGAAGCTGCCGTTGAGTTTGTTTCTCAAACTAGACCCTCTTACGTACTTGTCCTCTTGCTCAGTTGTGCACCTCCCACTCCTCTTTCTATTCTGGTTAGAGCCAGTTTGCGCTGTTCTGTGAAGGGAGTAGTACACGGTGTTGTACGAGATCTTCAGTTTCTTGGCAATTTCTCCCATGGAATCCCATGGCCTTCATTTCTCAGAACAAGAATAGACTGACGGGTTTCAGAAGGAAGTTCTTTGTTTCTGGCCATTTTGAGCCTGTAATCAAACCCACAAATGCTGATGCTCCAGATACTCAACTAGTCTAAAGAAGGCCAGTTGTATTGCTTCTTTAATCAGAACAGTTTTCAGCTGTGCTGACATAATTGCAAAAGGGTTTTCTAATGATCAATTAACCTTTTAAAAATGATAAACTTGGATTAGCTAACACAGGAGTGATGGTTGCTGATAATGGGCCTCTGTACGCCTATGTAGATATTTCATTAAAAATCAGCTGTTTCCAGCTACAATAGTCCTTCACACCATTAACAATGTCTAGACTGTATTTCTGATCAATTTGATGTTATTTCAATGGACAAAAATTAGCTTTTTCTTTCAAAAACAAGGACTTTTTTTAAGTGACCCCAAACTTTTGAACGGTAGTGTATATACACACACACACACACACACACACACACACACACACACACACACACACACACACACACACACACACACACACATACACAGACACACACACACATACACAATTGCCTTTGTGACCTTAGTGGGAGGCCCCACTCCACCCCACCTTATCAGTCCAAACCCGCCTCAACCAAAATGCATTAGCATTTGTGTATCATAAATATGGAAAAGGACCTTTGCACAGTGAGAGATAACGGGCTCCGTTCCTGTATTCTCGATTAGGGAATGCCAGTCTGCTTCGGCCTGATAATTGGCGACATTGCAATACCAAAATGGTCTGAAAGGGTCACGTTGTCTGTGTGGAGCACCAATCCAGCCACTCTAAGTTATTGAACATATCCTTTTCATTTAATGCAAAACTATTTCGTCACTGACTTGCAACAAATGGCCGAGGTTTCTTGTGTAAGATGATGGTTCGATGCAAAAAATAATTTATTTTGGTTATGAGTTATTCTTCACTTATGTATTAGTTTGTTTGAAATTGTATTTTAAAGAAACAGCAAAGGCTATTTAAATTCTGCAACGACTCAGATATTATCAGAAGCTGACATGTAAAGTCAGTAAATTTGACTGTGGTGTGGGTAGGGTGCCAATGCTTTTAAGATTATTATTTTTTTGCATTAAAATGAAACTGCATGAATAATCAATTGGGAAATTAAATGTGACAGAAATTCTAACAACATTGCAATCGGTTTTACGTCAATTAATTAAGTGACACATGTGTTCCAGTCTCACTGCTGTTCTTGATCTTAACGAAGTGTCTTCCGTAGGTCTTTTGATCACTGTCTTTGTATTTGGTACAATGTTAACTTCCTGTATGTTATTAGTTTCAATATGCTACTGCTAGAAATCGACCCTGTATGTCCCATGTATAGAGATCCATATGATTCATATTAGTGTTTGTATTTAGTTCCGTGGGTCAATTACCATCCAAGTCATTCAGAGGTGTCTCAAATTAATACACGGGACCTCGTTTCTATCGTTTCATTTATGCAAGGTTATCGTCAATAACTCATCCAAAGTAAAATGTTAAAGAGTAATTGCTTTCTCTTTAAACTGTTTTTCCCCAAAGGGACCTAAGGGAGAAACTTTCCATAGACTACGGATCAGAGAGAGAGTTCCTATTCCTGCATAACCAATGTTTCCAGCTGAAGGTTCATGAGTAAGTACCTCTCACTTTAACCCTTTAAACTCCACTCTGGGGTTGTACAGTTGCATTATTTTTGGGGTTGGCAGCAACTTATAAACCCGTTACAGTCGGTGTAAAACCTTCCGTGAGAAGAACCGGTCTTTGGAACGGTGATAGTAATGAATGGAACAATTATTAATTGTCTTCAGATATACTTTGTCTGCATTAATTGAGTCCAACACTCAGTAAGGAAACTGTCTGTTGAAAAAATGATGATTGACATGGTCAATAGATGGTAGGTTGAAGGGAATTCTACATTCCGACATATACTGTACAGTGGATATCCAACTGACAGTGGCTATTCATACTAAAGGTGCCCATAGACCCTAGAGCCTCGTTGTATTAAGACATGATGGTCGGTGTGATTCTGGACCAGGTCTCTCTTGTAAAATAGATTGTTTATCTCAGTGAGACTCACCTGTATAAATAACGATGATATTAAAAAACACAGCCGGAGATTTGCAGGTCGGTCTTCCTACCTTGAAGACTTGTAGCCATATTACCTCAGTCAACCTGAGCCAACTCAGGTAAATATCTTCTGGAGAACTGTAAATCAGCCTGGAGGAGAAGCTAAGCGGCTAAATCAACTCAATTTAATCAACAGTACGGCTTCTTTCACTTCCCTGCCTGTCTCCCTATGGCCTCAGTCTGTGTAGAATCTGTTCTCTTCAGAATTGCTTGCCAGCTGGAGTCTTCTGAGCCTGTGGGTGGTTGCAATTTTAAAAGATTAAAATAAAAATGATCTGAGATCTCGCTGCAAATACGTTCCGGGCCTTGGTTACGGAGTCCGTGGTTACCAATTCTCTCACAATACCAAGTGCACACTTTCTCTCTCACACTACCAAGTGCACACTTTCTCTCTCACACTACGAAGTGCACACTTTCTCTCTCACACTACCAAGTGCACACTTTCTCTCTCACACTACCAAGTGCACACTTTCTCTCTCACACTACCAAGTGCACACTTTCTCTCTCACACTACCAAGTGCACACTTTCTCTCTCTCACTACCAAGTGCACACTTTCTCTCTCACACTACCAAGTCCACACTTTCTCTCTCACACTACCAAGTGCACACTTTCTCTCTCACACTACCAAGTGCACACTTTCTCTCTCACACTACCAAGTGCACACTTTCTCTCTCACACTACCAAGTGCACACTTTCTCTCTCACACTACCAAGTGCACACTTTCTCTCTCACACTACCAAGTCCACACTTTCTCTCTCACACTACCAAGTGCACACTTTCTCTCTCACACTACCAAGTGCACACTTTCTCTCTCACACTACCAAGTCCACACTTTCTCTCTCACACTACCAAGTGCACACTTTCTCTCTCACACTACCAAGTGCACACTTTCTCTCTCACACTACCAAGTCCACACTTTCTCTCTCACACTACCAAGTGCACACTTTCTCTCTCACACTACCAAGTCCACACTTTCTCTCTCACACCACCAAGTGCACACTTTCTCTCTCACAATACCAAGTCCACACTTTCTCTCTCACACTACCAAGTGCACACTTTCTCTCTCACACTACCAAGTGCACACTTTCTCTCTCACACTACCAAGTGCACACTTTCTCTCTCACACTACCAAGTGCACACTTTCTCTCTCACACTACCAAGTCCACACTTTCTCTCTCACACTACCAAGTGCACACTTTTGCTGCATTTACCGTGAAAATAATTATAATCTAAAATAATGTTTCAGTCTTGGCTACTGCAACGTCTTTTCTTTTGATATTCTACAGGTATAATACATGTTTACTGGAGATATTCTACAGGTATAATACATGTTTACTAGAGATATTCTACAGGTATAATACATGTTTACTAGAGATATTCTACAGGTATAATACATGTTTACTAGAGATATTCTACAGGTATAATACATGTTTACTGGAGATATTCTACCGGTATAATACATGTTTACTGGAGATATTCTACAGGTATAATACATGTTTACTAGAGATATTCTACAGGTATAATACGTGTTTACTGGAGATATTCTACAGGTATAATACATGTTTACTAGAGATATTCTACAGGTAATACATGTTTACTAGAGATATTCTACAGGTATAATACATGTTTACTAGAGATATTCTACAGGTATAATACATGTTTACTGGAGATATTCTACAGGTATAATACATGTTTACTGGAGATATTCTACAGGTATAATACATGTTTACTAGAGATATTCTACAGGTATAATACATGTTTACTAGAGATATTCTACAGGTATAATACATGTTTACTAGAGATATTCTACAGGTATAATACGTGTTTACTGGAGATATTCTACAGGTATAATACATGTTTACTAGAGATATTCTACAGGTATAATACATGTTTACTGGAGATATTCTACAGGTATAATACATGTTTACTAGAGATATTCTACAGGTATAATACGTGTTTACTGGAGATATTCTACAGGTATAATACATGTTTACTAGAGATATTCTACAGGTAATACATGTTTACTAGAGATATTCTACAGGTATAATACATGTTTACTAGAGATATTCTACAGGTATAATACATGTTTACTGGAGATATTCTACAGGTATAATACATGTTTACTGGAGATATTCTACAGGTATAATACATGTTTACTAGAGATATTCTACAGGTATAATACATGTTTACTGGATTCATCATGGACTAGATACACAACAAATCGCTTTGTTTGTTTGTTAGTTTTTTAACCCCACTTGATATCTCTATCTCTCTGTCCATGTTCTCTTCACGTACATCTCTACACCCCACTTGATTTGTCTTAACTCAGTTCCACAGCACCAGACAGAAGTTGTGTGTCCAGTTGGCCTATTTCTCTCAATCACGCACTCTACACCCCCGTAGCCGCTCTTTCCTGGGCCTAGAGCGTCACCCCCCCCCCCCCCCCCCCCCCCCCGCCCTCCTTTAAGACACCAGAGAACATAGTCTCTACCAGCTCAAGCGACCCGCCAAACACCCAAGGCGACGTACCAGTCTCCCCTTGCCATGTGCCTTGAACCATGATCCTGAAAAGACGTGGCATTGATAGACACATAAACCCAGGGCCCTCTCGTCTCACTCCCCCGCGCCCCCCGTGCCCCCCGTGGACCGCCAGCATCGCTCCGAATCCATTCCGATAATGGAAAGAATCTCTCCTCCTCTCCCACTTCTTGATAATCAGTAGAAGTCTTCTCTCATCCACCTCCTTTGTGTTTAGATGGCTCATCCTCCTCCCTTTGTGTTTAGATGTCTCATCCTCCTCCCTTTGTGTTTAGATGTCTCATCCTCCTCCCTTTGTGTTTAGATGGCTCATCCTCCCTTTGTGTTTAGATGGCTCATCCACCTCCCTTGTGTTTAGATGGCTCATCCACCTCCCGTGTGTTCAGATTGCTCATCCACCTCCCTTGTGTTTAGATGGCTCACCCACCTCCCTTTGTGTTTAGATGGCTCATCCACCTCCCTTTGTGTTTAGATGGCTCATCCACCTCCCCTTGTGTTTAGATGGCTCATCCACCTCCCTTTGTGTTTAGATGGCTCATCCACCTCCCTTTGTGTTTAGATGGCTCATCCTCCTCCCTTGTGTTTAGATGGCTCATCCACCTCCCTTGTGTTCAGATGGCTCATCCACCTCCCTTTATGTTTAGATGGCTCACCCACCTCCCTTGTGTTTAGATGGCTCATCCATCTCCCTTTGTGTTTAGATGGCTCACCCACCTCCCTTTGTGTTTAGATGGCTCATCCACCTCCCTTTGTGTTTAGATGGCTCATCCACCTCCCTTTGTGTTTAGATGGCTCATCCACCTCCCTTTGTGTTTAGATGGCTCATCCACCTCCCTTTATGTTTAGATGGCTCACCCATCTCCCTTGTGTTCAGATGGCTCATCCATCTCCCTTGTGTTTAGATGGCTCATCCACCTCCCTTTGTGTTTAGATGGCTCATCCACCTCCCTTTGTGTTTAGATGGCTCATCCACCTCCCTTTGTGTTTAGATGGCTCACCCACCTCCCTTTGTGTTTAGATGGCTCACCCACCTCCCTTTGTGTTTAGATGGCTCATCCACCTCCCTTTGTGTTTAGATGGCTCATCCACCTCCCTTTGTGTTTAGATGGCTCATCCACCTCCCTTTATGTTTAGTTGGCTCACCCACCTCCCTTGTGTTCAGATGGCTCATCCATCTCCCTTGTGTTTAGATGGCTCATCCACCTCCCTTTGTGTTTAGATGGCTCATCCACCTCCCTTGTGTTTAGATGGCTCTCTCTCTCTTTCTGAACAGCAGCCAATATTGGAGAGAAATGCCTGGAGCGGTAAAAGTGAGCTCTGGGAACCCATACACTGCCTATCTTTAATATAACTAATAGTTGTACATTATTTAAATACATTTAATTAATTTCGTACTGGTGCGAGAGCGTTGGTGGAGGATCATTCTGAGACAATGATGGGAGCGGAACGAGTGGCTCAGTGTATTAGATAGCCCTAATGGAGGACAGAAATGACAAAAGCTGATTGAGACACAGAACCCCACACAGACACACATACTCCCCCCCCCCCCTCTCTCTCTCTCTCTCTCTCTCTCTCTCTCTCTCTCTCTCTCTCTCTCTCTCTCTCTCTCTCTCTCTCTCTCTGTCTCTCTCTCTGTCTCTCTCTCTCTCTCTCTCTCTCTCTCTCTCTCTCTCTCTCTCTCTCTCTCTCTCTCTCTCTCTCTCTCTCTCTCTCTCTCTCTCTCTCTCTCTCTCTCTCTCCCGCATACACACATACATACTCTCTTTCTCGCTCACAAACACACACACACTCCACTCACACATACTCTCACACACAGGCACTCAATTCAGCTCAGTTTACTCTTTAAATACTGTTCATAATAACTCAAGTCCTCCTTGTTGATTTGAAGAATGTTCAGTCTCAACTCCTTGTTGATTTGAAGAATGTTCAGTCTCAACTCCTCGTTGATTTGAAGAATGTTCAGTCTCAACTCCTCGTTGATTTGAAGAATGTTCAGTCTCAACTCCTCCTCGTTGATTTGAAGAATGTTCAGTCTCAACTCCTCGTTGATTTGAAGAATGTACAGTCTCAACTCCTTGTTGATTTGAAGAATGTTCAGTCTCAACTCCTCGTTGATTTGAAGAATGTTCAGTCTCAACTCCTCCTTGTTGATTTGAAGAATGTTCTGTCTCAACTCCTCCTTGTTGATTTGAAGAATGTTCAGTCTCAACTCCTCCTTGTTGATTTGAAGAATGTTCAGTCTCAACTCCTTGTTGATTTGAAGAATGTTCAGTCTCAACTCCTTGTTGATTTGAAGAATGTTCAGTCTCAACTCCTCGTTGATTTGAAGAATGTACAGTCTCAACTCCTTGTTGATTTGAAGAATGTTCAGTCTCAACTCCTCGTTGATTTGATGAATGTTCAGTCTCAACTCCTCGTTGATTTGAAGAATGTTCAGTCTCAACTCCTCCTCGTTGATTTGAAGAATGTTCAGTCTCAACTCCTTGTTGATTTGAAGAATGTTCAGTCTCAACTCCTTGTTGATTTGAAGAATGTACAGTCTCAACTCCTTGTTGATTTGAAGAATGTTCAGTCTCAACTCCTTGTTGATTTGAAGAATGTTCAGTCTCAACTCCTCGTTGATTTGAAGAATGTACAGTCTCAACTCCTTGTTGATTTGAAGAATGTTCAGTCTCAACTCCTCGTTGATTTGATGAATGTTCAGTCTCAACTCCTCCTCGTTGATTTGAAGAATGTTCAGTCTCAACTCCTTGTTGATTTGAAGAATGTTCAGTCTCAACTCCTTGTTGATTTGAAGAATGTACAGTCTCAACTCCTTGTTGATTTGATGAATGTTCTGTCTCAACTCCTTGTTGATTTGATAAATGTTCTGTCTCAACTCCTCGTTGATTTGAAGAATGTCAGTCTCAACTCCTTGTTGATTTGAAGAATGTTCAGTCTCAACTCCTTGTTGATTTGAAGAATGTTCAGTCTCAACTCCTTGTTGATTTGAAGAATGTTCTGTCTCAACTCCTCCTTTGTTTGATCACCTCGTAAAGTACGTCCATATGAATAATTTCCCCTATTCCAGTTTCTTAGCCTTCTCTGATGTTAGTCGAGGGAAAATATATCGATACTTGGATTTCAAAGGGAAACATTTCCTTTTGTTGTCGAACACTTTCAAGAAGACAGATTAATGGTGAGATTAGTAGTTGAATGCAGTATAGAGGTGCACTTCAAATTGCCTTGATATAAATCAATTTCTCCACAGGCCGCAAACAACCCAAATCTGAGAAGTAGTTCTGTGTGAATCGTCATGATCTGTTTTCCAATATAACTAGGCCTACAGAAAGGTTTTCACCTCTCTTTCTGCTAAATATTTATTTAAATGAATACACATTTCGCAAACACCCAACTCTAATAATCTCGGAACGTTTCGCACAAAAAGTTAATTTTACGTACCTAAGTCAAGATTGTCACCTCTAGTACGTGGCTCTGTGACGCTTCAGATATCGTCTCGGGAGCCGCAGTTGACGCCACTGAGCAAAGTGTGAAGGAGGACAACCCGTAATATACCTCTCAGAAGTGGAGCTACCTACAGCCAAGTCTTAATACTCCTGTGGATTTGTGGACGTTTCCTCAAAGCAACTTTAAATCGAGGGCCTCGGATTTATGCAATACTGTCAGGTCAGATTCACTCAGCCTTCCAACTGTAGTGGCATTAGAAACGAGTTTGTTGAATGAGTCATGCCTTGTGACAGGAAGGAAGTGAAAAGAGAACGTTTACACAACTCAGTTGGCACTTTCCTGTCTTTAATATCACATATAGGTATAACATAAAATAGGTTCTTTTAGGGGTTCTTTTAGGGGGGGGGGGGGGACAAAGAAACACTATCGAAATCAATGCCTTGAGGGGACAATTTGAGATAGATGCAAGGGAGCCAGTTCAAGCTGGCGTGCGTCGATTGCTTGATGTGGCGACTGCCTCAGGAGTTACCAAGGCGATGTAAACAGTCTGTTAGAGCTCTGGAAGAGCAAATCGAGGTTGGTTAAACCTCAGGGACCGACACATGCAGAAGATTTTGGTGTAATGTATACGTACTGTCATGATATTAGGCATCGTACAGCTCAAGAGCATTTTCTCCCCATTTTCTCAACAGTATCTTTCATGCCATGTTTGTTCCATTGCAGTTTTAGGGCTCAGAATTGAGGCGATCCTCTGCATGTCGATGTTAGGTGTCACGTCGAGTATACAACTGCCTATGTGTGTATTATATATGGCAGACCTGGATTTAAAATAATACTTTTGCTGTGCTTCATTGAGATTTCCTGGCACAATGGGAACCAATAGAATTGTCCCTAAACCCCACCCACTACAGACAGGCTAGAGCAAATTCTCAAACTATTTGAAAGATGGATGGTATGATGCAGCAGGGATATATACTGAACAAAAAAATATAAATACAACATGCAACAATTTCAAAGATTTTACTGAGTTACAGTTCATATGAGGAAATCTGTAAATTTAAATAAAACATTTTATTGTCCCACAGCACAAGGTGCACCTGTGTAATGAGCATGCTGTTTAATCAGCTTCTTGATATGTGACACCTGTCAGGTGGATGGATTATCTCGGCAGTGGAGAAATGCTCACTAACAGGGATGGAAACACATTTGTGCAAAAACATTTGAGGGAAATAATCTTTTTTTTTTTGTGTGTATGGAACATGTCTGGTTTCTTTTATTTCAGCTCATGAAACACAAGACCAATACTTTACATGTTGCGTTTATATTTGTGTTCAGTGTATGTGTGGAGAGGAAGCCAGAAGGCCTGAAGCCCAGTCCATCATAATATGAACGAGTTTAACGACGACAGCTGCGTCAGTTACTTATGCAGATCCACGCCTTGCAGAGCCAGCTCTTTGTCACACTCGGGCAGCTTTTGAAATTATGATAGATGTGGCAGGGACAATGTCGTTAAATGAATGCATGATTTTCAGCGTTAGCGTTCATAAGTTACCCCAGAAATTAATTCATTTCAAAGGTCACATTTGGTCGATTGTCAATAAGAAGAGGGTCTCTTACACACTCAGGCACATCCACTAATCAAGTAGTTGACCGCAGGATTGATGTCATAGAGAATAATACATCTTCAATCAAGGGGCTGAAGGTGAAATGACCGTCTGAATTGCTCTATTTAATAACTGCTATTAAAAGTCTTCTCCTCATTAGAATATGCCTCTGCATAAATGTCCTGGTAAGTAGTGCAGTGGAGAACAGCAGTGTACCACGTATCCTACATCCAAGTAGTCTTGCATGGAGTCTACTACATCTACCAAGTAGTCTTACATGGAGTCTACTACATCTACCAAGTAGTCTTACATGGAGTCTACTACATCTACCAAGTAGTCTTACGTGGAGTCTACTACATCTACCAAGTAGTCTTACATGGAGTCTACTACATCTACCAAGTAGTCTTACGTGGAGTCTACTACATCTACCAAGTAGTCTTACGTGGAGTCTACTACATCTACCAAGTAGTCTTACGTGGAGTCTACTACATCTACCAAGTAGTCTTACATGGAGTCTACTACATCTACCAAGTAGTCTTACGTGGAGTCTACTACATCTACCAAGTAGTATTAAAGGCAATATGCAAAAACAATCCCACTATCAGAGGGCAAGGTCAGAGCTGCTACCATATTGTTTATACCTAGCCAGTTAGTATCTACATATCATAGAGCAGGTTGGAGCTGCTACCATATTGTTTATACCTAGCCAGTTATTATCTACATATCATAGAGCAGGGCGGAGCTGCTACCATGTTGTTTATACCTAGCCAGTTAGTATCTACATATCATAGAGCAGGGCGGAGCTGCTACCATATTGTTTATACCTAGCCAGTTAATATCTACATATCATAGAGCAGGTCAGAGCTGCTACCATATTGTCTATACCTAGCCAGTTAGTATCTACATATCATAGAGCAGTGCAGAGCTGCTACCATATTGTTTATACCTAGCCAGTTAGTATCTACATATCATAGAGCAGGTCAGAGCTGCTACCATATTGTCTATACCTAGCCAGTTAGTATCTACATATCATAGAGCAGGTCGTAGCTGCTACCATGTTGTTTATACCTAGCCAGTTATTATCTACATATCATAGAGCAGGTCAGAGCTGCTACCATGTTGTTTATACCTAGCCAGTTAGTATCTACATATCATAGAGCAGGGCGGAGCTGCTACCATGTTGTTTATACCTAGCCAGTTGGTATCTACATATCATATAGCAGGTTGGAGCTGCTACCATATTGTTTATACCTAGCCAGTTAGTATCTACATATCATAGAGCAGGGTGGAGCTGTTACCATGTTGTTTATACCTAGCCAGTTAGTATCTACATATCATAGAGCAGGTCGGAGCTGCTACCATGTTGTTTATACCTAGCCAGTTAGTATCTACATATCATAGAGCAGTGCAGAGCTGCTACCATATTGTTTATACCTAGCCAGTTAGTATCTACATATCATAGAGCAGGTCAGAGCTGCTACCATGTTGTTTATACCTAGCCAGTTAGTATCTACATATCATAGAGCAGTGCAGAGCTGCTACCATGTTGTTTATACCTAGCCAGTTAGTATCTACATATCATAGAGCAGGTCAGAGCTGCTACCATGTTGTTTATACCTAGCCAGTTATCTACATATCATAGAGCAGGGCGGAGCTGCTACCATATTGTTTATACCTAGCCAGTTAGTATCTACATATCATAGAGCAGGTCAGAGCTGCTACCATATTGTTTATACCTAGCCAGTTAGTATCTACATATCATAGAGCAGGGTGGAGCTGCTACCATATTGTTTATACCTAGCCAGTTATTATCTACATATCATAGAGCAGGGTGGAGCTGCTACCATACCATATACCCCTAGTTAACCAGACTCCTTATGTATCCCTAGTTAACCAGACTCCTTATGTACCCCTAGTTAACCAGACTCCTTATGTACCCCTAGTTAACCAGACTCCTTATGTATCCCTAGTTAACCAGACTCCGTATGTACCCCTAGTTAACCAGACTCCTTGTGTACCCCTAGTTAACCAGACTCATTATGTACCCCTAGTTAACCAGCCTCCTTATGTACCCCTTGTTAACCAGCCTCCTTATGTACCCCTAGTTAACCAGACTCCTTATGTACCCCTAGTTAACCAGCCTCCTTATGTACCCCTAGTTAACCAGACTCCTTATGTACCCCTAGTTAACCAGACTCCTTAAGTACCCCTAGTTAACCAGGCTCCTTATGTACCCCTAGTTAACCAGACTCCTTATGTACCCCTAGTTAACCAGACTCCTTTTGTACCCCTAGTTAACCAGACTCCTTATGTACCCCTAGTTAACCAGACTCCTTATGTACCCCTAGTTAACCAGACTCCTTATGTACCCCTAGTTAACCAGACTCATTATGTACCCCTAGTTAACCAGCCTCCTTATGTACCCCTAGTTAACCAGACTCCTTTTGTACCCCTAGTTAACCAGCCTCCTTATGTACCCCTAGTTAACCAGCCTCCTTATGTACCCCTAGTTAACCAGACTCCTTATGTACCCCTAGTTAGACCTGCGTTTTTGCATCTCACCGGTAGAAACGGGCCAGCCACATTTCCTGGTTGCCAAAATGCATATCCAGTTGCTGTGAGAAATATGAAAATGTCTGTTTGTAGACAGAACATTCAAACAAAGGATTTTGAAATGGGACGGAAGTCTCAACTGGCGGGGTTTCAATGTCGTCGAATGTTGAAAAGATATGCTATTCCATAGATTTGCCCCTTCACTTCAAAGAGGATTGGCATCCGATCAACCAACATCAGAGCAGCAGAAAAGAAGTCAAGCTGAGGTAACGTAGCTAACCTTACCTAGCTAATTAGCTAGCGAATTACATTTGTTTAACTAAAGCAAAATCTAGCTAGCTAGCTTTAATAATACGATGGCTAGACATTCCAAAGCATATCAATGTAAATAGCCAGCTGCTATCTGGCGATGGTGATTTGTAACTTTGCAAGCTAACGTTAGCTTCATTAGGTTACGTTAGCTAACCGTTAGCTAGCTAACTAACTACCGCAGAGGCTAATGTGTCTATGTGTTCTATTTAGAGTCCGATCCCATCAACAACTGCAGAGGCATCGACATCAAGCTCAGCACCAGGAACTAGTGTAAGTCCCCATTTAAAATCGGACTAACATCTACTACATCTTTCCATGACTCCATGATGAACATGGAAACATGGTCTCTGTCTTGTTGGTCTATTTACAATTAGGCTATAACTTCTACTGTAGTTTCTCTGTATTGTGGACGTTTAGTTGATTGTTCATGCAAGACTTGAAGTCTAAATTGGAGAAGAGGAGGTGTTAGTAAGGGGGGGGGGTAGGTATTGTGTGTGAAGGTTAGTATGCATGATGTATTGACATTTAGGGGGTGGGTGGATATAGTACCTTGTTTGAGTGTGTATTGATGGGGAGAAAGTAGTCAAATGTTTGCTAATCACTGACTAGTGTGAGTCCCACAGACTAATCCCATCTGCGGATGACGTTGAACTTGACACCAGCTTTAGTTGTACAGAGCCTGTAGACCCATTGGATGAAGGATGACCTTGACACCGGCTTTAGTAGTACAGAGCCTGCCTGTACGTTCGTGGCCAAACGTTTTGAGAATGACACAAATATTAATTTTCGCAAAGTTTGCTGCTTCTGTGTCTTTAGATATTTTTATCAGATGTTACTATGGAATACTGAAGTATAATTACAAGCATTTTATCAGTGTCAAAGAATTTTATTGACAATTACATGAAGTTGATGCAAAGAGTCAATATTTGCAGTGTTGACCCTTCTTTTTCAAGACCTCTGCAATCCGCCCTGGCATGCTGTCAATTAACTTCTGGGATACATCCTGACTGATGGCAGCCCATTCTTGCATAATCAATGCTTGGAGTTTGTCAGAATTTGTGGGTTTTTGTTTGTCCACCCGCCTCTTGAGGATTGACCACAAGTTCTCAATGGGATTAAGGTCTGGGGAGTTTCCTGGCCATGGACCCAAAATATCGATGTTTTGTTCCCCAAGCCACTTAGTTATCACTTTTACATTATGGCAAGCTGCTCCATCATGCTGGAAAAGGCATTGTTCATCACCAAACTGTTCCTGGATGGTTGGGAGAAGTTGCTCTCGGAGGATGTGTTGGTACCATTCTTTATTCATGGCTGTGTTCTTAGGCAAAATTGTGAGTAAGCCCACTCCCTTGGCTGAGAAGCAACCCCACACATGAATGGTCTCAGGATGCTTTACTGTTGGCATGACACAGGACTGATGGTAGCGCTCACCTTGTCTTCTCCGAACAAGCTTTTTTCCGGATGCCCCAAACAATCGGAAAGGGGATTCATCAGAGAAAATGACTTTACCCCAGTCCTCAGCAGTCCAATCCTTGTACCTTTTGCAGAATATCAGTCTGTCCCTGATGTTTTTCCTAGAGAAAGGTGGCTTCTTTGTGGCCGTTCTTGACACCAGGCCATCTTCCAAAAGTCTTTGCCTTACTGTGCGTGCAGACGCACTCACACCTGCTTCCTGCCATTCCTGAGCAAGCTCTGTACTGGTGGTGCCCCAATCCCGCAGCTGAATCAACTTTAGGAGACAGTCCTTGCGCTTGCTGGACTTTCTTGGGCGCCCTGAAGTCTTCTTCACAACAATTGAACCACTCTCCTTGAAGTTCTTGATGATCTGATAAATGTTTGATTTGGGTGCAATCTTACTGGCAGCAATATCCTTGCCTGTGAAGCCCTTTTTGTGCCAAGCAATGATGACGGCACTTGCAGGTAACCATGGTTGACAGAGGAAGAACAATGATTCCAAGCACCACCCTCCTTTTGAAGCTTCCAGTCTGTTATTCGAATTCAATCAGCATGACAGAGTGATCTCCAGCCTTGTCCTCGTCAACACTCACACCTGTATTATTGAGAGAATCACTGACATGTTGTCAGCTGGTCCTTTTGTGGCAGGGCTGAAATGCAGTGGAACTGTTTTTTGGGGGATTCAGTTCATTTTCATGGCAAATTAATTTGCAATTAATTGCATTTCATCTAATCACTCTTCATAACATTCTGGAGTATATGCACATTGCCATCATACAAACTGAGGCAGCAGACTTTGTGAAAATTTATATTTGTGTCATTCTCAAAACTTTTGGCCACGACTGTACACCCATTGGATGAAAGATAACCTTGACACCAGCTTTAGTTGTACAGAGCCTGTACACCCATTGGATGAAAGATGACCTTGACATCAGCTTTAGTTGTACAGAGCCTGTACACCCATTGGATGAAAGATGACCTTGACATCAGCTTTAGTAGTACAGAGCCTGTACACCCATTGGATGGAATATTTCAGCCTTTAATAAGCTGAAGCTCAACATCCTCTGACTTTGAAACAAACCAGGACAGCCACAGTTATTTATAAAAGCGCAATACCCTCTTGAAAACAAAAGCACTAATACGCTATAAACTACAAGACAAGTGCTCCTCAAACATTTCACAGCCTTGCAGTCAGTTGTTTGGCATGGGGGAGGGGCTGTTAGTATATACTTCTAGCCTATCTACTCTATTGTTGGCTGTGCTCGTCTACTCAACAGCACAACTGTAGGTGCTTATACACAACATTACAAGACTAGTCCATCTACAAGTCAAGCCCCCCTCAAACTGTTCACAACTTTGCTAACAGCCCATCACAAATCAAATCAAGTTTATTTTATATAGCCCTTCGTACATCAGCTGATATCTCGACGTGCTGTACAGAAACCCAGCCTAAATCCCCAAACAGCAAGCAATGCAGGTGTAGAAGCACGGTGGCTAGGAAAAACTCCCTAGAAAGGCCAAAACCTGGGAAGAAACCTAGAGGAACCAGGCTATGAGGGGTGGCCAGTTCTCTTCTGGCTGTGCCGGGTGGAGATTATAACAGAACATGGCCAAGATGTTCAAAATGTTCATAAATGACAAGCATGGTCAAATAATAATCAGGAATAAATGTCAGTTGGGTTTTTCATAGCCGATCATTAAGAGTTGAAAAGAGCAGGTCTGGGACAAACCAGGACAGCCAAATCACAATGCCCCATTATTGACTCTTGAGTGTAACAAAACACATACCAGTCTATTGTAGCCTTTTTTGTTTACAGATGAACATGGTTTATTGTATGGTTACCACATCCTCATGATCAGTCTTTATGTTTACCACATCCTCATGATCAGTCTTCATGTTTACCACATCCTCATGTTCAGTCTTCATGTTTACCACATCCTCATGATCAGTCTTCATGTTTACCACATCCTCATGATCCGTCTTCATGTTTACCACATCCTCATGATCCGTCTTCATGGTTACCACATCCTCATGATCCGTCTTCAGGTTTACCACATCCTCATGATCCGTCTTCATGTTTACCACATCCTCATGATCAGTCTTCATGGTTACCACATCCTCATGATCCGTCTTCGTGTTTACCACATCCTCATGATCAGTCTTCATGGTTACCACATCCTCATGATCCGTCTTCAGGTTTACCACATCCTCATGATCCGTCTTCATGTTTACCACATCCTCATGATCCGTCTTCAGGTTTACCACATCCTCATGATCCGTCTTCATGTTTACCACATCCTCATGATCAGTCTTCATGTTTACCACATCCTCATGATCCGTCTTCAGGTTTACCACATCCTCATGATCCGTCTTCAGGTCTTTTCCAGGAGACTTTCAGTACAAACAAATCTTCTGCAAGAAGTCGAAGCAGTGGGTGGTGAAGAAAGTGTACGAGAGGATTGTCCGCCTGACTGTAGAGTGCAGAAAGGACCAGACTGTTGTCTACAGCGAGCCTGAGTCACAGCTCCTCACAAACCCAACATCCCTGCCAACATCACCGCAGCGTCAAAGCCTGCTAAACCAGATGCCATTACCCAACACAAGAAGAGGTTCACCAGCTGAAGAACATTCTGGAACGTGGAACATTCAACCAACACAACATCCATATTCAATAAGACTGATGTTGTGGTATATTATAGAATGAGTAGAATGCTCACATCTGCATTGTGGTAAATATATTGTTAGCTGTTGTACTGTACATATGTATATAATGGTGTTTTACATTATTGTTTTTTTACAAGTGTACTGACAAGTGATTAAATTATTCCAGCTGCATCAGAAACCAATAAAGTGTTGACTTCAACTTCTGGATCAATTCATTGTGATATTCATGAAATGTATTTGGATCAACTAGCTTCAATCTTACTGCTAAAAACAAATGATGCAGGGAGTTGGTGTATCATTTAAATTGATTTTTGGGGGGGCAAGTAAACATGTTTCAATAAAACTATAGATTAGTCTGTCAATATAGCAAATAAGTAAACATGGCATGCGTTCAAGATGTTTATTTGCACTGGAGACTGGTGCGTTTTCACAGCAGTATGCAGGAACAGTTACGCAATGTATGATATATATATATTTATGATATATATGTAGTATTTATTAGAAGCGTTAGTAGTATATTTTTCTTCTACTATATATATATTATGCCCAACACAATGTCCCATTATTGATGGGGCATTGTGTGTGTGTGTGTATATATATATATATATATATATATATATATATATATATATATATATATATATATATACAGTAGAAGAAAACTATCACAATGAAGTAGAAGAAAAATATGCTACTAACGCTTCTAATAAATACTACATTTCTACAAAGGGAATACTTGTATATGATGTGTTTGGGTGGTGAGGTGTTCAGAGTCACTTTGATACAAGGGTTGTTATGGGACCTTTCACATCTCCTCTTGAAAGTCATCAACTTCTTTGTATCCAAGCGGTTTTGTGTGTGTGAGAGAAAGACCAACATGCTATTACACATTCATGGGCAATCGTTGTGTACTGTCTGTGTTCCTACTGTAGCAGCACGGTGTGGAATATGAGACATCTCACAGACACGCGTTAGCTAGCGAGCTACAACACACAGGTATAGTTACTCCGAGACTATTATGAGTCATCAAGACAAAGTCGTTCCTTTACTCTCCGCCATTATCATCAAACATATATCCAGTTTTGTTCCTAATGAGAGGCACTGGGCCTAGGTAGGCTAGTTAGCTAGCTAGCTATAACGTTAGACTACCGTACATTTTAGGTGTAGCAAGTACACAGCTATCTAGATAAACTTGTCTAGCTTGCCTTGTAATGGTACTATTCAATCATCAAATTGTACTGTACTGAACAACACTGCCTCGTGTAACAAAGTGAGCTTATATTGCTAGCTAGCTACCGACAGCAAAACAACTTACTCGTTTGTTATTTGTCCTCTGAGTCCTGGTCCAGCTGGTCTAGGCTGCTACCGCCGCTTGCTGGTCTCGCCAGTTGTTTTTCTCTCCGTCTCAACTCTTCTTCGGTGTATTCCAGCTCAAATAAATAGGACCGTATGTTCCTATGTAAACATAACAAATAAATGCTGTCGTCCATCTCTTCTTGGAAAGAGGGAATTAAAAGAAGCAACCGTTGTCATTATTTAGCCGTCTTGGATAGACAAGTCCATGGTAAAATAGCTTACATAAACCTGTAAACTAGTACCTCCCCCGTTTTGGAAAAGCCTTCAAGGGTTTGAACAAGGAAGTATTGCTCCCATCAGGTTGTAGTCTTTACAAAACCAGGACAAAAGAGTCAACTTAGATATCCTGCAATGTGCTTGGCAGATAGGAACATCGTTGAGGCAAGTCCAATGACTCTTATGAACAAGGAGAACAATATCTACTCGCTGATAGCGTGATCGTGTAATCGGCGAAACACAAAGACCACAATAATTGTTACAGAACATGACAAACATATTTTTTTAGATCAGCAGGCTCAATCAACCAATGACGTCACACCTCTCATCACTATGTAGGGAGACTGGAACACCTCTCATCACTATGTAGGGAGACTGGAACACCTCTCATAATGTAGGGAGACTGGAACACCTCTCATCACTATGTAGGGAGACTGGAACACCTCTCATAATGTAGGGAGACTGGAACACCTCTCATAATGTAGGGAGACTGGAACACCTCTCATCACTATGTAGGGAGACTGGAACACCTCTCATCACTATGTAGGGAGACTGGAACACCTCTCATCATTATGTAGGGAGACTGGAACACCTCTCATCATTATGTAGGGAGACTGGAACACCTCTCATCATTATGTAGGGAGACTGGAACACCTCTCATCATTATGTAGGGAGACTGGAACACCTCTCATCATTATGTAGGGAGACTGGAACACCTCTCATCATTATGTATGGAGACTGGAACACCTCTCATCACTATGTAGGGAGACTGGAACACCTCTCATCACTATGTAGGGAGACTGGAACACCTCTCATCACTATGTAGGGAGTCTGGAACACCTCTCATCATTATGTAGGGAGACTGGAACACCTCTCATCATTATGTAGGGAGACTGGAACACCTCTCATCATTATGTAGGGAGACTGGAACACCTCTCATCATATGTAGGGAGACTGGAACACCTCTCATCATTATGTAGGGAGACTGGAACACCTCTCATCACTATGTAGGGAGACTGGAACACCTCTCATCATTACATAGGGAGACTGGAACAGCTCTCATCATTATGTAGGGAGACTGGAACACCTCTCATCATTATGTATGGAGACTGGAACACCTCTCATCATTACGTAGGGAGACTGGAACACCTCTCATCATTACGTAGGGAGACTGGAACAACTCTCATCATTATGTAGGGAGACTGGAACACCTCTCATCATTATGTAGGGAGACTGGAACACCTCTCATCATTATGTAGGGAGACTGGAACAGCTCTCATCATTATGTAGGGAGACTGGAACACCTCTCATCATTATGTATGGAGACTGGAACAACTCTCATCATTATGTAGGGAGACTGGAACACCTCTCATCATCATGTAGGGAGACTGGAACACCTCTCATCATTATGTAGGGAGACTGGAACACCTCTCATCATTATGTAGGGAGACTGGAACACCTCTCATCATTATGTAGGGAGACTGGAACACCTCTCATCATTATGTAGGGAGACTGGAACACCTCTCATCATTATGTAGGGAGACTGGAACACCTCTCATCACTATGTAGGGAGATGTACTGGGCCGTTTGCACTACCCTCTGTAGTGCCTTACGGTCAGATGCCGAGCAGTTGCCAAACCACTCGGTGATGCAACTGGTCAGGATGCTCTCGATGGTGCAGCTGTAGAAACTTTTGAGGATCTAGGGGCCCGTGTCAAATCTTTTCAGTCTCCTGAGGGGGGGAAAGGTTTTGTCGTGCCCTCTTCACGACTGTCTTGGTATGTTTGGACCATGATAGTTTGTTGGTGATGTGGACACCAAGGAAGTTGAAACTCTCAACCCGCTCCACTACAGCCCTGTTGATGTTAATGGGGGCCTGTTCGGCCCGCCTTTTCCTATAGTCCACGATCAGCTCCTTTGTCGTATTTCGTTCTAACTTAGTTTCATTCTAACTAACTGTTTCATTCTAACTCACTGTTTCATTCTAACTCTTTCATTCTAACTCACTGTTTCATTCTAACTCTTTCATTCTAACTCACTGTTTCATTCTAACTCACTGTTTCATTCTAACTCTTTCATTCTAACTCACTGTTTCATTCTAACTCTTTCATTCTAACTCTTTCATTCTAACTTAGTTTCATTCTAACTCACTGTTTCATTCTAACTCTTTCATTCTAACTCACTGTTTCATTCTAACTCTTTCATTCTAACTCACTGTTTCATTCTAACTCTTTCATTCTAACTCACTGTTTCATTCTAACTCTTTCATTCTAACTCACTGTTTCATTCTAACTCACTGTTTCATTCTAACTCTTTCATTCTAACTCACTGTTTCATTCTAACTCACTCTTTCATTCTAACTCACTGTTTCATTCTAACTCTTTCATTCTAACTCTTTCATTCTAACTCACTGTTTCATTCTAACTCACTGTTTCATTCTAACTCTTTCATTCTAACTCACTGTTTCATTCTAACTCACTGTTTCATTCTAACTCTTTCATTCTAACTCACTGTTTCATTCTAACTCTTTCATTCTAACTCACTGTTTCATTCTAACTCACTGTTTCATTCTAACTCACTGTTTCATTCTAACTCACTGTTTCATTCTAACTCTTTCATTCTAACTCACTGTTTCATTCTAACTCTTTCATTCTAACTCTTTCATTCTAACTCACTGTTTCATTCTAACTCTTTCATTCTAACTCACTGTTTCATTCTAACTCTTTCATTCTAACTCACTGTTTCATTCTAACTCTTTCATTCTAACTCTTTCATTCTAACTCACTGTTTCATTCTAACTCACTGTTTCATTCCAACTCACTGTTTCATTCTAACTCTTTCATTCTAACTCACTGTTTCATTCTAACTCTTTCATTCTAACTCACTGTTTCATTCTAACTCACTGTTTCATTCTAACTCTTTCATTCTAACTCTTTCATTCTAACTTAGTTTCATTCTAACTCACTGTTTCATTCTAACTCTTTCATTCTAACTCACTGTTTCATTCTAACTCTTTCATTCTAACTCTTTCATTCTAACTCTTTCATTCTAACTCTTTCATTCTAACTCACTGTTTCATTCTAACTCACTGTTTCATTCTAACTCTTTCATTCTAACTCACTGTTTCATTCTAACTCTTTCATTCTAACTCACTGTTTCATTCTAACTCTTTCATTCTAACTCACTGTTTCATTCTAACTCACTCTTTCATTCTAACTCACTGTTTCATTCTAACTCACTCTTTCATTCTAACTCACTGTTTCATTCTAACTCTTTCATTCTAACTCTTTCATTCTAACTCACTGTTTCATTCTAACTCACTGTTTCATTCTAACTCTTTCATTCTAACTCACTGTTTCATTCTAACTCTTTCATTCTAACTCACTGTTTCATTCTAACTCACTGTTTCATTCTAACTCACTGTTTCATTCTAACTCACTGTTTCATTCTAACTCTTTCATTCTAACTCACTGTTTCATTCTAACTCTTTCATTCTAACTCTTTCATTCTAACTCACTGTTTCATTCTAACTCTTTCATTCTAACTCACTGTTTCATTCTAACTCTTTCATTCTAACTCACTGTTTCATTCTAACTCTTTCATTCTAACTCTTTCATTCTAACTCACTGTTTCATTCTAACTCACTGTTTCATTCTAACTCACTGTTTCATTCTAACTCTTTCATTCTAACTCTTTCATTCTAACTCACTGTTTCATTCTAACTCTTTCATTCTAACTCACTGTTTCATTCTAACTCACTGTTTCATTCTAACTCTTTCATTCTAACTCTTTCATTCTAACTCACTGTTTCATTCTAACTCTTTCATTCTAACTCTTTCATTCTAACTCACTGTTTCATTCTAACTCTTTCCTTCTAACTCACTGTTTCATTCTAACTCTTTCATTCTAACTCACTGTTTCATTCTAACTCACTGTTTCATTCTAACTCTTTCATTCTAACTCTTTCATTCTAACTCACTGTTTCATTCTAACTCACTGTTTCATTCTAACTCACTGTTTCATTCTAACTGTTTCATTCTAACTCTTTCATTCTAACTCTTTCATTCTAACTCACTGTTTCATTCTAACTCTTTCATTCTAACTCACTGTTTCATTCTAACTCTTTCATTCTAACTCACTGTTTCATTCTAACTCACTGTTTCATTCTAACTCTTTCATTCTAACTCACTGTTTCATTCTAACTCTTTCATTCTAACTCTTTCATTCTAACTCACTGTTTCATTCTAACTCACTGTTTCATTCTAACTCACTGTTTCATTCTAACTGTTTCATTCTAACTCACTGTTTCATTCTAACTCTTTCATTCTAACTCACTGTTTCATTCTAACTCACTCTTTCATTCTAACTCACTGTTTCATTCTAACTCACTGTTTCATTCTAACTCACTGTTTCATTCTAACTCTTTCATTCTAACTCACTGTTTCATTCTAACTCACTCTTTCATTCTAACTCACTGTTTCATTCTAACTCACTCTTTCATTCTAACTCACTGTTTCATTCTAACTCACTCTTTCATTCTAACTCACTGTTTCATTCTAACTCTTTCATTCTAACTCACTGTTTCATTCTAACTCACTGTTTCATTCTAACTCACTGTTTCATTCTAACTCACTGTTTCATTCTAACTCACTGTTTCATTCTAACTCTTTCATTCTAACTCACTGTTTCATTCTAACTCACTGCTTCATTCTAACTCTTTCATTCTAACTCACTGTTTCATTCTAACTCACTGTTTCATTCTAACTCTTTCATTCTAACTCTTTCATTCTAACTCTTTCATTCTAACTCTTTCATTCTAACTCTTTCATTCTAACTCTTTCATTCTAACTCTTTCATTCTAACTCTTTCATTCTAACTCTTTCATTCTAACTCTTTCATTCTAACTCACTGTTTCATTCTAACTCTTTCATTCTAACTCACTGTTTCATTCTAACTTAGTTTCATTCTAACTCACTGTTTCATTCTAACTCTTTCATTCTAACTCTTTCATTCTAACTCTTTCATTCTAACTCTTTCATTCTAACTCTTTCATTCTAACTCACTGTTTCATTCTAACTCTTTCATTCTAACTCACTGTTTCATTCTAACTTAGTTTCATTCTAACTCACTGTTTCATTCTAACTCTTTCATTCTAACTCACTGTTTCATTCTAACTCTTTCATTCTAACTCTTTCATTCTAACTCTTTCATTCTAACTCACTGTTTCATTCTAACTCTTTCATTCTAACTCACTGTTTCATTCTAACTCTTTCATTCTAACTCTTTCATTCTAACTCTTTCATTCTAACTCACTGTTTCATTCTAACTCTTTCATTCTAACTCACTGTTTCATTCTAACTCTTTCATTCTAACTTTTTCATTCTAACTCTTTCATTCTAACTCACTGTTTCATTCTAACTCACTGTTTCATTCTAACTCTTTCATTCTAACTCACTGTTTCATTCTAACTCTTTCATTCTAACTCACTGTTTCATTCTAATTCTTTCATTCTAACTCTTTCATTCTAACTCTTTCATTCTAACTCTTTCATTCTAACTCTTTCATTCTAACTCTTTCATTCTAACTCACTGTTTCATTCTAACTCTTTCATTCTAACTCACTGTTTCATTCTAACTTAGTTTCATTCTAACTCACTGTTTCATTCTAACTCTTTCATTCTAACTCACTGTTTCATTCTAACTCTTTCATTCTAACTCTTTCATTCTAACTCTTTCATTCTAACTCACTGTTTCATTCTAACTCTTTCATTCTAACTCACTGTTTCATTCTAACTCTTTCATTCTAACTCTTTCATTCTAACTCTTTCATTCTAACTCACTGTTTCATTCTAACTCTTTCATTCTAACTCACTGTTTCATTCTAACTCTTTCATTCTAACTCTTTCATTCTAACTCTTTCATTCTAACTCACTGTTTCATTCTAACTCTTTCATTCTAACTCACTGTTTCATTCTAACTCTTTCATTCTAACTCACTGTTTCATTCTAACTCACTGTTTCATTCTAACTCAGTTTCATTCTAACTCTTTCATTCTAACTCACTGTTTCATTCTAACTCAGTTTCATTCTAACTCTTTCATTCTAACTCACTGTATAACTCAAAACGATCTAAATTGTTTTCAATATTCCTGCCAGTCCCTTGATGTTTAGTCCCTTATTGAGAGTACCTCTCCTCTGCTTTCCGCTTCTATGTTATGACAAGGAAAATAACTAGCTACAGAACATATTGACAAAGGGACTCTGTGGTAAGAATAGTACTTTAAATGATCTGCCAGAAGCTATTTGCCTCATTGCCTTTAGTGATGGCTCTCAACTATAAATTGGCTTCATGTTATGCTTGTTTTGTTTCCCTTTTTTTGCATCTAAATTGAGGCTTGTTTTTTTAGGGAGAGATGGGCTCTCTCACAGTATAGCTTCTTCATGGGTAAAAGGCCCTACTGCAACCCTCCAAATCTTGTTTCAGAGAAGCAATGCATATTAAGATAAAAAAATAAAAAACCTATGCATCACTCATGGCTTCTGCATTAAGAATTTCAAGGCTGAAATATGATAAGCTGTCAGCAAAGCGAGCTCCATCAGACTGGAATGGAATCCCCATACGCCATTTTATTTCAACTCGCATTCGGAGTCCGTCAAGTGGAAAATGAAGGTAAACTGAAAAATTGCTTACTTTGAGTATGTCTCCTTCTCTTGAAGGGGTTACAGGCAGTTGGGTCTAACCCTAACCTTCTCTGGCAGGAAATACAAGGCATTTGGGTCTCACCTTAACCTTGTCTGGTAGGAAATACAAGGCAGTTGGGTCTAATCTAGCCCAAGATGTATTCTTAAGGAGCTTAACGTTACCAATATTGAGTTGCACCCCCTTTTGCCCTCCGAACAGCCTCAGTTCATCGGGGCATGGACTCTACAAGGTGTTGAAAGCGTTCCACAGGGATGCTGGCCCATGTTGACTCCAATGCTTCCCACAGTTGTGTCAAGTTGGCTGGATGTCCTTTGGGTGGTGGACCATTCTTGATACACACGGGAAACTGTTGAGCGTGAGAAACCCAGCAGCATTGCTGTTCTTGACACACTCAAACCAATGTGCCTGGCATCTACTACCATACCCCATTCAAAGGCACTTCAATCGTTTGTCTTTCCCATTCACCCTCTGAATGGCACACATCACAATCCATGTCTCAAAGAGAGACAGCCGGGGGATAGTCGACGAGCCTGGAGACCGACGAGAGTGGGGACGGATCATCGCATACGCGGCCCGGAAGTGAACGGTTGCCAACCCTGTGACTATGGACCCGGAGTCGGGGTCCGAGGGGGCGCCGGAACCAACCTCACCTGGTGAACCAGCAGAGGAGGAGCCCATGTTCCCCTCCTCGATTTCGAGGGACCTGCTGACACACCTGCCCTGAGCCCCCTGATTGGACAGTTCGGGACCACGCAGTGGGAGGATCAGAACTTGAAAGCCATTGCGGACCAAGTGATAGCGGTGGATGACCAGCTTCTTCCGGGGGTGAGTGACTGGTGATAGCTCCATTTCCAAATCAAAAATAACCTCATGTATCAGGTGACGCACAAACAGGGGTAACTTCGAGAGGTGCTGTTGCTGCCCCCCACCCGGTACGTCAGAATCGTTCTTCGGTCACTGGCCTGGGATGAGGCGGGACGTGGAAGACTATTGCCGCAGCTGCCCGGAGGTGCCAAATCACCACCCCAAAAGCACACCCGCTGGTCCCCCTACTGATCATCGGAGTGCCGTTTGAATGCATCGCCATGGACATAGTGGGTCCCCTGGTAAAAACAGCCCGAGGACACCGATACATCCTGGTAAAAGTAGATTATGCCACCCAATATCCCAAGGGGATTCCCCTACGGGCGGCAATCTCCAAGGGAATCGCCCGGGAGCTGTTCCACCTCTTCAACTGGGTGGGCATCCCAAACGAGATCCTGACCGACGAAGGTACCCAGTTCATGTTCCGGCTGATGAAGATTTGTGTGCTCTCCTACAGATAAAGCAGATCCGGATCTCTGTCTTTCACCTGCAGACGGATGGGCTTGTCGAGCGGTTCAATAAGACGCTCAAACAAATGCTGCGGAAGGTCATCGAGCGGGATGGGAAGAGCTGGGACCATCTACTACCCCACCTAATGTTCTCGATCTAAGAAGTGCCCCAAGCTTCCACTGGGTTTTCCCCTTTTGAACTACTCTAAGGGAGGAGACCACGCAGCCTACTGGACCTCGCCACTGGAGGTGTGGGAAGCTCAGCCGACCCACTTGTGGAACACGTAGAGACGGTGAGGGAGCAGATGACAGCCATATGACCAGTGGAAAGGGACCATATGGTGAAGGTCCAGCGCACTCATGCCAAGGTCTACAATCGGGGGACACAACCCAGAGAGTTCCAGGTGGGTGACAAGGTGTTATATTTAATCCCCCTGACAACATGGCACGGGCCGTACGAGGTGATAGAGAAGCTGGGACCCGTAAATTACCATGTACGGCAGTTGGGGAGACGGAAATCCCAACAGATTTACCACATTAACCTATTGAAGAGGTGGCACTTGAGGACAGCCTTGGTTGTGTTGTGGTCAAAACCTAGGACATCAACGGGACCTGTGGTGGTACCGAGCAGTGCAGACCTCCCATTGCCCCTCACGCGGCGGTGGCTCCCTCTGCTGGACGTGCCAGGTCTCGGCGGGTCCTCCGGCCAGGACTAATTGGGGCTGATTGCTCACCGGCCGTACAGGGCCCATAAGGCTGCCTGAAGGGCAGCACAGGGGAGGTTGGATGTAGTGAGAGGTTGCTACCGGATAGACTTCCTCACGGTCTGCTTGAACCGAGAGGCTCAGTGTTCTACCCCAGAGAACACAGTATTCCTCGGAGCCCTGAAGACGGTAACCCAGAAGAGGTTTGCTGTAGGAGACCGGTTTCTTTTCTTTTTCTTGTCAGAAATAAAAACCCTTGAAACTGAGGAATCATACTTGTGTCTGGTCTGTGTAAACGTTTAGATCAAACCCCCTGGTCTGCCACAGTGTATTATATAAACATTTGCATATATTCATATGTGTATCATCAAACTAGTGGTGGATGAAGTGAAAAGTTCTCCATAGAGTAAGTTGTACAAGAATGAAGAGTAAATCTCTTCAACACTGTGCAGTCATTGGCCTTTTCATTTCTTACATGTCCATTATCCATTTCAATGTATACGTTTATAAAACATGTACCCATTTGCTGCCACTCAAAAGAAAAATAACAAAGAAATACATTCAGAATTTAAGTGAAAATAAATGAAACCTGTAAACAAAAAAAATAAATGGGCCTCCACCCCAACCTCCCATCTCATTCCCCAACCCCACCCAGCCAACATGTCTATACAGCCCCAACCTCCCATCTCATTCCCCCAACCCCACCCATCCAACATGTCTACACCCCCCACCCTCCCATCTCATTCCCCCAACCCCATCCAGCCAACATGTCTATACAGCCCCAACCTCCCATCTCATTCCCCAACCCCACCCAGCCAACATGCCTCCACCCCCAAAATCCCAACATCCCAACATCCCATCCCCCAACCCCACCCATCCAACATGTCTCCACCCCCAACCTCCCATCTCATTCCCCCAACACCACCCAGCCAACATGTCTCCACCCCCAACCTCCCATCTCATTCCCCCAACCCCACCCATCCAACATGTCTCCACCCCCAACCTCCCATCTCATTCCCCCAACCCCACCCAGCCAACATGTCTATACACCCCCAACCTCCCATCTCATTCCCCCAACCCCACCCATCCAACATGTCTTCACCCCAATCTCCCATCTCATTCCCCCAACCCCACCCAGCCAACATGTCTATACAGCCCCAACCTCCCATCTCATTCCCCAACCCCACCCATCCAACACGTCTCAATCCTCACCCAGCCCCCACCCCACACACACACAGAAATCGAGTGTGTGTGTGTCCGCCTCGCAACTAGGGTTGCTCGTCAGTCACCTCCCGGCAACCAGAGAAAACTCTCCCCATACCACCCCTTCCCCATGGGCCTGAAAGCAAAGAAAGTGAAAAATAATCAAGTAAGCTTTGTCTCTGTGACTGGTACCAAACTTTTGACTGGTGCTGTACACGTCTCTCACAGTTGAAGTGTACCTATGATAAAAATTACAGACCTCTACATGCTTTGTAAGTAGGAAAACCTGCAAGATCGGCAGTGTATCAAATACTTGTTCTCCCCACTGCATATACATATGTATATGTTGGGCTTTATGGACTGTTTAACTGTATGTGTTGGGCTTTATGGACTGTTTAACTGTATATGTTGGGCTTTATGGACTGTTTAACTGTATATGTTGGGCTTTATGGACTGTTTAACTGTATATGTTGGGCTTTATGGACTGTTTAACTGTATATGTTGGGCTTTATGGACTGTTTAACTGTATATGTTGGGCTTTATGGACTGTTTAACTGTATGTGTTGGGCTTTATGGACTGTTTAACTGTATATGTTGGGCTTTATGGACTGTTTAACTGTATATGTTGGGCTTTATGGACTGTTTAACTGTATATGTTGGGCTTTATGGACTGTTTAACTGTATGTGTTGGGCTTTATGGACTGTTTAACTGTATATGTTGTGCTTTATGGACTGTTTAACTGTATATGTTGTGCTTTAACGGAGGTTATTCTTGACAGAGTCAAGTATATTTGTCGAAGCCTCAATTGTTTCTTGACGAGCACCATTCATTCTCGCTGTCGATAATTGTAATGTTATTACGTTTCATAGTAACTGTATCCACTGGTGAATTGGGTAGGTAGTGAGTTGATTGCAATCTAAGAGCCAACATCTTCTCTTGCGGCAGTCCTGCCTGCCAGCAGTAATCTTCTCTGATTCATTGAGAGATTCAAGGACCTATCATCGTTAAGTAACATAATAGATGCAAAGCATTAAATATTTAAATTCATGCGCTTCCAAATTAATTTAGTAACTTTGTCCCAGAAGCATTTAACTGCAGGGGTACTCCCAGATCATATGGAGGAATGTGCCTACCTTATTTAGTGGACCAACTATTCGCAGTCTTTTCCATCTTACTTTAGGCTCTATAAAGCATCACAGTGCAGCAAATAACACGGTGCAAACGCTCTCCCCAAACGTATATATTTACCTCTCTCCAAACGTATATATTTACCTCTCTCCAAACGTATATATTTACCTCTCTCCAAACGTATATATTTACCTCTCTCCAAACGTATATATTTACCTCTCTCCAAACGTATATATTTACCTCTCTCCAAACGTATATATTTACCTCTCCCCAAACGTATATATTTACCTCTCTCCAAACGTATATATTTACCTCTCTCCAAACGTATATATTTACCTCTCTCCAAACGTATATATTTACCTCTCTCCAAACGTATATATTTACCTCTCCCCAAACGTATATATTTACCTCTCCCCAAACGTATATATTTACCTCTCTCCAAACGTATATATTTACCTCTCTCCAAACGTATATATTTACCTCTCTCCAAACGTATATATTTACCTCTCTCCAAACGTATATATTTACCTCTCTCCAAACGTATATATTTACCTCTCTCCAAACGTATATATTTACCTCTCTCCAAACGTATATATTTACCTCTCTCCAAACGTATATATTTACCTCTCTCCAAACGTATATATTTACCTCTCTCCAAACGTATATATTTACCTCTCTCCAAACGTATATATTTACCTCTCTCCAAACGTATATATTTACCTCTCTCCAAACGTATATATTTACCTCTCTCCAAACGTATATATTTACCTCTCTCCAAACGTATATATTTACCTCTCCCCAAACGTATATATTTACCTCTCTCCAAACGTATATATTTACCTCTCTCCAAACGTATATATTTACCTCTCTCCAAACGTATATATTTACCTCTCTCCAAACGTATATATTTACCTCTCCCCAAACGTATATATTTACCTCTCCCCAAACGTATATATTTACCTCTCTCCAAACGTATATATTTACCTCTCTCCAAACGTATATATTTACCTCTCTCCAAACGTATATATTTACCTCTCTCCAAACGTATATATTTACCTCTCTCCAAACGTATATATTTACCTCTCTCCAAACGTATATATTTACCTCTCTCCAAACGTATATATTTACCTCTCTCCAAACGTATATATTTACCTCTCTCCAAACGTATATATTTACCTCTCTCCAAACGTATATATTTACCTCTCTCCAAACGTATATATTTACCTCTCTCCAAACGTATATATTTACCTCTCTCCAAACGTATATATTTACCTCTCTCCAAACGTATATATTTACCTCTCTCCAAACGTATATATTTACCTCTCTCCAAACGTATATATTTACCTCTCTCCAAACGTATATATTTACCTCTCTCCAAACGTATATATTTACCTCTCTCCAAGGTGTTCTTACCTCAGATCCCTTAAGAACAAGTGTTCTCTACTGTATCGAGACAGGCTTTCACATCCCACTGCTCCCACCAAGTGTTTCTTATGTAAGAACCCTTACTTTTTTAAGAGATTAAAACAACAGGAGCTGCAGTAATTACAATCAAGTGTATTGCAGAACAATACAGCCCTGGAAGTCATTGAAAATGTCCATTATGACAAATCAGGAAGCGTAGTGTTATGACATTAGGCGTAACCTAGTAACACATGTTGACGTAGACATAAGAAAAATCCTACTTTATGTGCCACAAAATCTGTGCTGACTTACTATGCCCATGGAAATCACGTTTATGGGCATATCGAAACTGTGAATAAAAATGTTGAATGTTTTCGGGTAACTGATGTATGCACAGCTTATCAATTTGGTGTGTCTGTTGCTCTATGACACTGCTCAGGTGTAACCTATTGTGTTGATTGCCTCGCACTGCTTTTCTGTTTTCAGCCTTCCATCATTATCATTTAGCATCGTATCTCTTAAATTATTAGGTTAAAGCACACAGGCTGCACAGTATTGGAGCAAAGTTGTCTTCCGAAACTCTATTAAAGCCGGCAATCCTCAGTTGAAACAATAACAAAGCATTTTTTCCGCCTCTGTTTTTGGTTAAAAAAAAGATGAGAGATGGGCCTGGAGAAATGTAACCACTCCTAAATTCATAGACAGAGCTATGGATGCAAGGACCATCCATGATATCAAAAGTATAGTTTTAAAGACCACGTGCAGTTAAAAACGTGATTTCTTGTGTTTTAATATATATACAGTATTTCCACACTATGAGGTTGTAATAATCCAGCGGAAAATGATGATAATGCCCTTTTATTGTTAGAGCTGTTTTGGTGGGATGGAGTTTTGGCCTGCCTGGTGACATCATCAGGCTGTAATTAGTTAATAGACCAATAAGAAAGGGAGTTCCAAACCTCTGCCAATAACAGATTATTTTCTGTTTTTTCCCTCCTGACTCAGACCACTCCCAACTAAATTCTTGCTTAAGAAATTGTTATTTGCTTAGAATATATTTTTGTTTCTTTTTGACCATTTTAATTGAAAACAATCACAGTAAGGTACTTAATTGTTACCCAGAAACTATTTGATATTGAGATTTTTTTTTTTTAAACAGCTGCATTGAACCTTTAAGCATATTTTGAGGCATATTTTGAGGCTATGCAGTGTTTGTTTTACATGTACAATGTTTACTAACATTGGAGTAAGACAAGCTTATATTTTGGGTTCTGATTTTGTACGGCTTATATAAGGAATATATAAGTTATATTCTTCAAAAATCAATGCCTATCTATAATTACTTTAAAAGTCCAAAATGCATGTACCAATCCCAGATTGTCCCTTTAAAGACCCGGTAGAGTCGTGTGTCAGGTAGAAGGGTTTTGCCAGGCCTGTCTGGGAGTGGACAGTCTGGACACACTCACACAGCAAAGTGGAAGGGGGAGTGTAGTCCGTTCCTTACAGCAGGGTGTAGTAGGAGCCATTTGAATGCTGATTTATTTATATCTCTTTATTGGTCTAATCAATTATCCCCTCATTCAGAACTTGCTGAAAATAAATACATTCCCGTGAGAAAAAATGTATTGACCAAAAATATGTATTTTAAACCAAAAAATCTCAACGTCTTTTGCTCGTAGGAACCAGCAACTATTGTGCAATAACACTGATCACATTTTTTCATGCTGCTACAGTGTAAGATTCAGCAGCTGTTGTTCAAAAACGATATGAAACACAATAACATTTTCATTCTGACTGCACTGGGCCCTGATGGTAGGCATAGAATACTATGCCTAGAGACATGACTATTCCGATCAGCCACAGCACTGGATGAGCAAGTTGTTTATGTTCATGCTAGAACCACTTAATTGCATTTGTGAAATTTTTTGAACTGCTGTTAATACATGCTATCACTGTAAACAGATACAATGAACTCCAACTAATGGTGCTGCAGTTTATAAACCCAACGTGTCACCGTTAGGGTTGTGGCGGTCATGACATTTTGTCAGCCGGTCACTGTCATGGAAATAACTGCCGATCAACGCTACTTTGTTGCAGAATCAGCAGTTAATGTTTCAAATGGAGAAGCAATTATCTAAATTAATTTATATAAACAAAGGATCCTGGAGGACTGTGGTAACATGATGATCCTGGAGGACTGTGGTAACACACTGTTGATGATCCTGGAGGACTGTGGTAACACTCTGTTGATGATCCTGGAGGAGTGTGGTAACACACTGTTGATGATCCTGGAGGAGTGTGGTAACACTCTGTTGATGATCCTGGAGGAGTGTGGTAACACTCTGTTGATGATCCTGGAGGAGTGTGGTAACACTCTGTTGATGATCCTGGAGGAGTGTGGTAACACTCTGTTGATGATCCTGGAGGACTGTGGTAACACTCTGTTGATGATCCTGGAGGACTGTGGTAACACTCTGTTGATGATCCTGGAGGACTGTGGTAACACTCTGTTGATGATCCTGGAGGACTGTGGTAACACTCTGTTGATGATCCTGGAGGACTGTGGTAACACTCTGTTGATGATCCTGGAGGACTGTGGTAACACTCTGTTGATGATCCTGGAGGACTGTGGTAACACTCTGTTGATGATCCTGGAGGACTGTGGTAACACTCTGTTGATGATCCTGGAGGACTGTGGTAACACTGTTGATGATCCTGGAGGACTGTGGTAACACTCTGTTGATGATCCTGGAGGACTGTGGTAACACTCTGTTGATGATCCTGGAGGACTGTGGTAACACTCTGTTGATGATCCTGGAGGACTGTGGTAACACTCTGTTGATGATCCTGGAGGACTGTGGTAACACTCTGTTGATGATCCTGGAGGACTGTGGTAACACTCTGTTGATGATCCTGGAGGACTGTGGTAACACTCTGTTGATGATCTTGGAGGACTGTGGTAACACTCTGTTGATGATCCTGGAGGACTGTGGTAACACTCTGTTGATGATCCTGGAGGACTGTGGTAACACTCTGTTGATGATCCTGGAGGACTGTGGTAACACTCTGTTGATGATCCTGGAGGACTGTGGTAACACTCTGTTGATGATCCTGGAGGACTGTGGTAACACTCTGTTGATGATCCTGGAGGACTGTGGTAACACTCTGTTGATGATCCTGGAGGACTGTGGTAACACTCTGTTGATGATCCTGGAAGAGTGTGGTAACACTCTGTTGTTGATCCTGGAGGACTGTGGTAACACTCTGTTGATGATCCTGGAGGACTGTGGTAACACTCTGTTGATGATCCTGGAAGAGTGTGGTAACACTCTGTTGTTGATCCTGGAGGACTGTGGTAACACTCTGTTGATGATCTTGGAGGACTGTGGTAACACTCTGTTGATGATCCTGGAGGACTGTGGTAACACTCTGTTGATGATCCTGGAGGACTGTGGTAACACTGTTGATGATCCTGGAGGACTGTGGTAACACTCTGTTGATGATCCTGGAGGACTGTGGTAACACTCTGTTGATGATCCTGGAGGACTGTGGTAACACTCTGTTGATGATCCTGGAGGACTGTGGTAACACTCTGTTGATGATCCTGGAGGACTGTGGTAACACACTGTTGATGATCCTGGAGGACTGTGGTAACACTCTGTTGATGATCCTGGAGGACTGTGGTAACACTCTGTTGATGATCCTGGAGGACTGTGATAACACTCTGACCCAGTATTAGTAAGTACAGTAAGTACAGCAAGACCAGAAGGTTTATCTTTTCCATATTGGGTCAATGAATACTGACTCTCCATCAGCCATATTGTTATTGGACGTAGAAAAAGCCTTTGTCTGCCTAGAGTGGCAATATATATTGCCTGTTCTACGGCATATGGGTATTGAGGAACAAATCCTTTATGCCAAACCATGGTACAAACTGTCAAAATACACTACCAGTCAATAGTTTTAGAACACCTACTCATTCAAGGGTTTTTCTTTCTTTTTTACTATTTTCTACTTTGTAGAATAATAGTGAAGACATCAAAATGATGAAATAACACATATGGAATCATGTAGTAACCAAAAAAGTGTTAAACAAATCTAAATATATTTTTCTTCAAATAGCCACCTTTTGCCTTGATGACAGCTTTTTACTCTCTTGGCATTCTCTCAACCAGCTTCTTGAGGTGGTCACCTGGAATGCATTTCAATTAACAGGTGTGCCTTCTTCAAAGTTCATTTGTGGAATTTATTTCCTTCTTAATCCGTTTGAGCCAATCGGTTGTGTTGTGACAAGGTAGGTTTTTTTTTTTTGTACTTGGCACAGACTACCAAATATATCCATATGCATATGTACTGCTCTGTGTGGGCAATGCACCTCAGTCATTATCTAACCTACTCAGCGTTTTTTATGACTACAGCTCTATATCTGGATATAAAATCAACAGGACCCTGAACGATTCAGAGCTGCCTCTAAACAGCCCCAGAGTCCAACATTTGAACGATTCAGAGCTGCCTCTAAACAGCCCCAGAGTCCAACATTTGAACGATTCAGAGCTGCCTCTAAACAGCCCCAGAGTCCAACATTTGAACGATTCAGAGCTGCCTCTAAACAGCCCCAGAGTCCAACATTTGCGCTACCTGGGAGTAGAATAATATCCTCCTTTACAATCAACAGTCAAAAACAACTTCAACACCACCTGAAGAAGAATAGTCTGTTGTGGAAAGATGGGAGCAAATCCCAAACTATTTTCAGGCTCGAGTTTCGACAATTAAAATTGATATATAGCCGTGGATCAACTTTTATAGTTCCATGATCACTCTTTCAACACCAGCAGGATACTGGGATAGGATACATTCTTTACTTACTAAATTAATTTGGAAGAGGAAATTCCCCCGTAATAAATTCTCGACACTTCAGAGTAGAAAATGTTCAGTTGGCCAAAACCTCCCAAAATTCAAATTCGTTTTTGGGGGGGGGCTTTCATCTTACGTCATAGTTACATCCTGATATAGCTGTATTCTGGCGCCCCCTGGATGAAAAACTAGTTGCCTATCATAGACTCCAAGACAGAATCTATTCTGATATCCCTCTTCAAACACTGCAAACTCAAATTCGGCCCTATCATCTCACAACTTATCTCAGTCTGGTGCCTGGTTGGTAATCAGACTAAAATCAATCTGAAATACCATCCTCACCTCCCCTTATTTCACAACCACGCTCTCCAACTGAGTGGTCGACCTCTCCTTTCATCAATGGTCTGAAAGAGGGATTCATACTACCTCAGATATCACTGAAGGCTACTATCTGCTTTCCAAGACCCTCTGTTGCTTTGTGGAGTCATATGGAATCCTCTGGGGACGTGAATGGTCTGTCCATCCAATCCACAAATTATGCATTCATAATAGTACAGAGGGACTGGCTCCCTAAATTACAATCTCTGCTGCATAAAATGACTCACCAACCAATCCCGTCCCATACTTCATGGAAGGGAGACCTCTGCGTGTGTAGTACTGAGACCAATTTCATATATTGTTTTGAAACACCAAATGATACGTTACAGTTGAAGATGAAAACAATCCCCAAATGTCTCAGTGTGCCGTCAGGGGGCTCCTGGCACATTGTTTCATATGGCCCAGGGGTTTTACATTTCTGGAGTTGTTTCATTCTGTCTCTCTGACAAAATGTGTTCACAATCTAATTTCTAGTTAAGTTATGACACTACTTTAGACCTATCTGTCACACAGCGACATATTTGTCTGGCGGGATTAACAGCAGCCAAGAAGACGATAGCTTCACGTTGGCAGGCTCCTCGTTCTTTAAACAGCCGTGTCTGCTGTCATTCATGGACATTGGAAACATGGACATATCTGTAGGACGCGTGCATGGGGAGAGGGAAAGAAACAGAACTGCTCTTTCATCAGCGTATGACTCTGTAAGACTGCTGCTGTGAACCGCTAATCTAACTTTGGGGAAGTCCTGTGGGTGGTGGGGACTGTTTGTCTTGTTTGGTCTGCACTTCTGCCCATGCCTACCTGTTATGTGTACCTCTTTTTTTATATATATATATATATATATATTTGATCATCAAATAACTGCCGGTAATTTACCATTAATTAACATCAACATATTTAGCAGATCCGCGTTGCCACGCATAGCCTACAAGCCACTGACGCGGACATTTGTAACATCTACATTTTAAAAAGCCTAATAAATCAATGTAATATAGCCTACACAATCACAAAACATTTTAGGCAGGTCTAAAGAAACATTATGATATGAAGAAAATAGATTTCTTCATATCATGGCTATACCATATGGCTGTGGGCTACACTAGTTCGTTTTGCTTATCATTCCCATGCCATCATTTTATATTTCGGTTAGTGGCCCAGGCTAACTGCCGCTCAACATTGGCTAAATTTAGAGTTATTTATTCAACTTTAGTTGTGATACAAACGTTGGGCTATATGTTTAGATTTTTAATACATTCTAAGGTATGATGCAACTCTAATGATGATTTGAAAAAAAGTAGCATGAAAGGCATGCTCTCTGTTGCATGTGCACGCTGCACACACTTCATCAGTCTCTCATTCACAATTTGAGAAGCACTTGATAATACCCATCATACTATTCTCAATTGAATCTGGATTTGACAGACTGCCTACAGTGAGCTCCAAAAGTATTGTTTTGGCTCTGTACTTCAGCACTTTGGATTTGAAATGATACAAAGTGCAAACTGTCAACTTTAATTTGAGGGAATTTTCATCCACATATGGTGAACTGTTTAGAAATTACAGCACTTTTTGTATATAGTCCCCCTATTTTAGGGGACCAAAGTGTTGGGACAAATTCACTTATATGTATTAAAGTAGTAAAAAGTTAAGTATTCATAGCACGCAATGACTACATCAAGCTTGTGTCTCTACAAATTTGTTGGATTCATTTGCTGTTTGTTTTGGTTGTGTTTCAGATTATTTTGTGTCCAATAGAAATTAAAGATAAATAAGGTCTTGTGTCATTTTAGAGTCACTTTTGTTGTAAATAAGAATATAATATGTTTCTATACACTTCTACATTAATGTGGATGCTACCATGATTAATCCTAATAGTGAAGACATCAAAACTATGAAATAACACATGTAATAACCCAAAAAGTGTTAACCAAATCAAAATAAAATCTTGGCATTCTCTCAACTAGTTTCACCTGGAATGCTTTTCCAACACTCGTGAAGTAGTTCCCACATATGCTGAGCACTTGTTGGCTGCTTTCCCTTCACTCTGGGGTCCAACTCATCCCAAACCATCTCAATTGGGTTGAGGTCGGGTGATTGTGGAGGCCAGGTCATCTGATGCAGCACTCCATCACTCTCCTTCTTGGTCAAATAGCTCTTACACAGCCTGGAGGTGTGTTGGGTCATTGTCCTGTTGAAAACAAATTATAGTCCCACTAAGCACAAACCAGATGGGATGGCGTATCACTGCAGAATGGTGTCGTAGCCATGCTGGTTAAGGTGTGCCTTTAATTCTAGGTAAATTACAGACAGTGTCACCAGCAAAGCACCCACACAACATCACACCTCCTCCTCCATGCTTCATGGTAGGAACCACACATGCAGAGATCATCCATTCACCTACTCTGCGTCTCAAAGACACAGCGGTTGGAACCAAAAATCTCCAATTTGGACTCATCAAACCAAAGGACATATTTCCACCAGTCTAATGTCCATTGTGTTTCTTGGCCCAAGCAAGTCTCTTCTTCTTATTGGTGTCCTTTAGTAGTGGTTTCTTTGCAGCAATTAGAACATGAATGCCTGATTCATGCAGTCTCCTCTGAACAGATGATGTTGATGTGTCTGCTACTTAAACTCTGTGAAGCATTTATTTGGGCTGCAATTTCTGAGGCTCGTAACTCTAATGAACTTATCCTCTGCAGCAGAGGTACTGTAACTCTGGGTCTTCCTTTCCTATGGCAGTCCTCATGAGAGCCAGTTTGATTTTAGGGCTTGATGGTTTTTGCGACTGCACTTGAAGAAACTTTCAAAGTTCAAGATATTTTCCGTATTGACTGACCTTCATGTCTTAAAGAAATGATGGACTGTCATTTCTCTTTGCTCATTTGTGTTGTTCATGCCATAATATGGACTTGGTCTTTTACTAAATAGGGCTATCTTCTGTATACCACCCCTACCTTGTCACAGCACAACTGATTGGCTGAAACGCAATAAGAAGGAAAGAAATTTCACAAATGAACAAGACATACCTGTTAATTGAAATGCAATCCAGGTGGCTACCTCATCAAATCAAATTGTATTGGTCACATACACATGGTTAGCAGATGTTATTGCTAGTGTAGCGAAATGCTTGTGCTTCTAGTTCCGACAGTGCAGTAATATCTAACAATTCCGCAACAAATACCTAATACACACAAATCTAAGTAAAGGAATGGAATAAGAATATATAAATGTATGCATTAACAATGTCAGAGTGGCGTAGGCTACGATGCAATGGATAGTATAGAATACAGTATTATACATATGAGATGAATAATGCAAGATATGTAAACATTATTAAAGTGACTAGTGTTCCATTTATTAAAGTGGCCAAAGTCTGTATGTTGGCAGCAGCCTCTCTATGCTAGTGATGTCTGATCGCCTTGAGATAGAAGCTGCTTTTCAGTCTCTCGGTCCCAGCTTTGATGCACCTGTACTGACCTCGCCTTCTGGATGATAGCCGGGGTGAACAGCGAGTGGCTCGGGTGGTTGTTGTCCTTGATGATCTTTTTGGCCTTCCTGTGACATCGGGTGCTGTCTGTGTTCTGGAGGGCAGGTAGTTTGCCCCCGGTGATGCGTTGTGCAGACCGCACTACCCTCTGGAGAGCCCTGTGGTTGTGGGCGGTGCAGTTGCCGTACCAAGCTGTGATACAGACAATTTTGCATCATCTCAATTTTGCATCTGTAAAAGTGTGTGAGGGTTTTAGGTGACAAGCCAAAATTCTTCAGCCTCCTGAGGTTGAAGAGTCGCTGTTGTTGCACCTTCTTCACCACACTGTCTATGTTGGTGGACCATTTCAGTTTGTGGGTGTTATGTACGCTGAGGAACTTAAAACTTTCCAACTTCTCCACTGCTGTCCCATCGATGTGGATAGGGGGGTGCTCCCTCTGCTGTTTCCTGAAGTCCACGATCATCACCTTTGTTTTGTTGACATTGAATGGGAGGTTATTTTCCTGACACCACACTCCGAGCCCTCACCTCCTCCCTGTAGGCTGTCTCGTCGTTGTTGGCAATCAATCCTACGACTGTTGTGTCATCTGCAACTTGATAATTGAGTTGGAGGCGTGGATGGCCATGCAGTAATGGGTGAACAGGGAGTACAGGAGGGGGCTGAGCACGCACCCTTGTGTTGAGGATCAGCGAAGTGGAGATGTTGTTTCCTACCTTCACCACCTGGGGGCAGCCCGTTAGGAAGTCCAGGACCCAATTGCACAAGGTGGGGTTGAGACCCAGGGCCTCAAGCTTAATGATGAGCTTGGAGGGTTCAATGTTGTTGAATGCTAAGCTATAGTCAATGAACAGCATTCTTACATAGGTATTCCTCTTGTCCAGATGGGTTAGGGCAGTGTGCAGTGTGGTTGCGATTGCGTCGTCTGTGGACCTATTGGGGCGGTAAGCAAATTTAAGTGGGTCTAGGGTGACAGGTGGAGGTGATGTGATCCTTGACTAGTCTCTCAAAGCACTTCGTGCTGACAGAATTGAGTGCTACGGGGCAATAGTCATTTAGTTCAGTTACCTTTGCATTCTTGGCTACAGGAACAATGGTGCCCATCTTGAAGCATGTGTGGACAGCAGACTGGGATAAGGATTGATTGAATATGGCCGTAAACACACCAGCCAGCTGGTCTGCGCATTCTCTGAGGACGCGGCTAGGAATGCCGTCTGGGCTGGTAGCTTTGCGAGGGTTAACACGTTTAAATGTCTTACTCACATCGGCCACAGAGAAGGTCCTTGGTAGCGGGCCACGTCGGTGGCACTGTATTATCCTCAAAGTGGGCAAAGAAGGTGTTTAGTTTGTCTGGAAGCAAGACGTCCCTGTCCGCAATGTGACTGGTTTTACTTTTGTAGTCCGTGATTGTCTGTAGACCCTGCCACATACGTCTCCTGTCTGAGCCGTTGAATTGCGACTCCACTTTGTCTCTATACTGACATTTTGCTTGTTTGATTGCCTTGCGGAGGGAATGACTACTCTGTTTTTATTCTTCCATATTCCCAGATGCTTTGCCATGGTTAAATGCGGTGGTATGCACTTTCAGTGTTGCCATCTATCCACGGTTTATGATTTGGGTAGTTTTTAAAAGTCACAGTGGGTACAACATCTCCTATACACTTCCTTATAAACTCACTCACCGATTCAGCGTATACGTTGATATTATTCTCTGAGGCTACCCGGAACAAATCCCAGTCGGCGTGATCAAAACAATCTTGAAGCGTGGATTCCGACTGGTCAGACCAGCGTTGAATAGTCCTTAGCACGGGTACATCCTGTTTGATTTTCTGTCTATAGGAAGGGAGGAGAAAAATGGAGTCGTGGTCAGATTTTGCAAAAGGAGGGCGGGGGAGGGCCTTGTATCCATCGTGGAAGTTAGAGTAACGATGGTCCAGTGTTTTTTCCAGCGTGAGTGCTACATTCAATATGCTGATAGAATTTAGGTAGCCTCTTATCAAATTTGCTTTGTTAAAATCCCCAGCTACAATAAATGCAGCCTCAGGATATAAGGTTTCCAGTTTGCTTAAAGTCCAGTGAACTTCTTTGATGGCCGTCGTGGTATCGGCTTGAGGGGGGATATACACGGTTGTGACAATAACAATAGAGAGTTCTCTTTGGAGATAATAGATTGTGAGGAATTCTAGGTCAGGTGAACAGAAGGACTTGAGTGTCTGTGTGTTGTTACAATTACACCATGAGTCGTTAATCATGAAACATACACCACCGCCCTTCTTCTTCCCGGAGAAATGTTTATTCCTGTCGGCGCGACGCACAAAGAATCGAGGTGGATGTACCGACTCTGACAGCATATCCCGAGAGAGCCCTGTTTCCGTGAAACAGAGTATGTTACAATCCCTGATGTTTCTCTGGAAAGCAACCTTTGCCCTGATTTCGGCAACTTTGTTATCTAGGGACCGGACATTAGCGAGTAATATACTCAGAAGCGGTGGGTGGTGTGCGCATCTCCGAAGTCTGACTAGAAGACCGCTCTGACTCCCTCATCTCCGGCGGCTTTGTTTTGGGTCGGCCTCTGGAATCAGAATCAGTTCAAATGCCCTGGGTGGTGCGGACAAAGGATCCGCTTCGGGAAAGTCGTATTCCTGGTTGTAGTACTGGTAAGTTGACGTCGCTCTGATATCCAATAGTTCTTCCCGGTTGTATGTAATAACACTTAACATTTTCTGGGCTAACAATGTAAGAAATAATACATAAAAAAATGAAATACTGCAAAGATTCCTAAGGACTATAAGCGAGGCACCCCTCTCTGTCAGCGCTATATTCACTGGTTGCGAGAATTTCAAGAGTGTGCAAAGTTGTCATCAAGGCAAAGGGTGGCTACTTTGAAGAATCTCAAATATAAAATATATTTTGATTTGTTTAACACTTTTTTTTGGTTTTACTACATGATTCCATATGTGTTATTTCATAGTGTTGATGTCTTCACTATTATTCTGCAATGTAGAAATAGTAAAAATAAAGAAAAACCCTTGAATGGGTAGGTATGTCCAAACTTTTGACTTATACTGTATATTAAACACTGTCCTGCAACATATGCTTAAACAATTGAAGTATTTCCTGTGCCAGACCTAAGAGATAATGTTTGCTTTTATAAATGTTGTTTATAAATGTTTATACATTTTCTAAATCTAGAATAATTGTTCAAATGAAATGCATCTTATGGTGTCTGACGGAGTTGACATAAATACAGTTAGTTGCAAATGAAGACAAATATTTGTGAGAAAATTGTTGATTGTCCCATTTTTCAAGAATCCCTGAGCTCTATAACAGCAGCATTTTCTCTAAGCCTCATTGCAAAATGTGTAAAATAGCATGAGATTAGCTATAATAATACTGCCCTGCTCGGACCTTGCAGGGTGGCCCCGCGACACTGAGCTATGCCACTGATTATAGGAACACTTATTTCATTACATGCATCAACCAGCTATGAGGAGCTGGCTCTAACTGAGCAACAGGTGACCATATTCCGCTCAAACTCTGAATGCCGGGGCTCTCATGAAGTGTTTGATTTTGATTGCATTTACATTGATGTCAGAGTGATTACAGGGACAACAGAGCCCTGAGTACGTTTGGTAGGATTCTAATGACCATCAGCAGTATCAGAGTGATTACAGGGACAACAGAGCCCTGAGTACGTTTGGTAGGATACTAATGACCATCAGCAGTATCAGAGTGATTACAGGGACAACAGAGCCCTGAGTACGCTTGCTAGGATACTAATGACCATCAGCAGTATCAGAGTGATTACAGGGACAACAGAGCCCTGAGTACGCTTGGTAGGATACTAATGACCATCAGCAGTATCAGAGTACAGTCTTGGAGAAGCCTAGTTACTGTGTCTCAACGGTCACTTGAGTGCCAGTGTGGCGGTAATACAGTCACCGTAACAAACCTCGTCACAATTCATCCTCTAGCACAGCTTGCCGCAAACATACACAGGGTTCCCTGTAAACCAGTTCCCTGTAAACCAATTACCTGTAAACCAGTTCCCTGTAAACCCGTTAGTCAGTATTGAAGATCCATCAGGGGAAAGGCTTAATTGATATCTCTCTCTCTCTCTCTCTCTCTCTCTCTCTCTCTCTCTCTCTCTCTCTCTCTCTCTCTCTCTCTCTCTCTGTCTCTGTCTCTGTCTCTGTCTCTGTCTCTCTCGTGTCTCAGTAGTCTGAAAGTGTGTTGGTGTTCTTTGCACTAGGAATCCCTGTAAACCAGGATTGACTGACCTTCATGTCTTATTGATTTGTTGAAGCTACAGTGATCAATCCAGATTTGTTGTAGATATAGTGATCGATCTAGACTTGTTGTAGATATAGTGATCGATCCAGACTTGTTGTAGATATAGTGATCGATCTAGACTTGTTGTAGATATAGTGATCGATCCAGACTTGTTGTAGATATAGTGATCGATCCAGACTTGTTGTAGATATAGTGATCGATCTAGACTTGTTGTAGCTATAGTGATCGATCCAGACTTGGTATAGCTATAGTGATCGATCCAGACTTGTTGTAGATATAGTGATCGATCTAGACTTGTTGTAGATATAGTGATCGATCCAGACTTGTTGTAGCTACAGTGATCGATCCAGACTTGTTGTAGCTACAGTGATCGATTCAGACTTGTTGTAGCTACAGTGAACGATTCAGACTTGTTGTAGCTATAGTGATCGATCCAGACTTGTTGTAGCTATAGTGATCGATTCAGACTTGGTATAGCTATAGTGATCGATCTAGACTTGTTGTAGCTATAGTGATCGATCCAGACTTGTAGCTATAGTGATCGATTCAGACTTTTGTAGCTACAGGGATCGATTCAGACTTGGTATAGCTATAGTGATCGATCCAGACTTGTTGTAGCTATAGTGATCGATTCAGACTTGGTATAGCTATAGTGATCGATCTAGACTTGTTGTAGCTATAGTGATCGATTCAGACTTGGTATAGCTATAGTGATCGATCCAGACTTGTTGTAGCTATAGTGATCGATCTAGACTTGTTGTAGCTATAGTGATCGATTCAGACTTGGTATAGCTATAGTGATCGATCCAGACTTGTTGTAGCTATAGTGATCGATTCAGACTTGTTGTAGCTATAGTGATCGATTCAGACTTGGTATAGCTATAGTGATCGATCCAGACTTGTTGTAGCTATAGTGATCGATTCAGACTTGTTGTAGCTACTGTACCAGTCAAAAGTTCCTGTGTTCCTTTCCTGTGGCGGTCCTCATAAGAGCCAGTTTCATCATAGCGCTTGATGGTTTTTGTGACTGCACTTGAAGAAACTTTCAAAGTTCTTGACATTTTCCGGATTGACTGACCTTCATGTCTTGAAGTAATGATGGACTGGCATTTTTCTTTGCTTATTTGAGGTGTTCTTGCCATAATATGGATTTGGTATTTTACCAAATAGGGCTGTCTTCTGTATACCCCCCCCCCCCCTACCTTGTCACAACACAACTGATTGTCTCTAACGCATTAAGAAGGAAAGAAATTCCACAAATTAACTTTTAACAAGGCACACCTGTTAATTGAATGCATTCCAGGTGACTACTTAATTTAGCTGGTTGAGAGAATGCCAAGAGTGTGCAAAGCTCAGGGTCCTCCCGGGTGGCGCAGTGGTCTAGAGCACTGCATCGCAGTGCTAACTGCGCCACCAGAGTCTCTGGGTTCGCCCCCAGGCTCTGTCGCAGCCGGCCGCGACCGGGAGGTCCGTGGGGCGACGCACAATTGGGCTAGCGTCGTCCGGGTAAGGGAGGGTTTGGCCGGTAGGGATTTCCTTGTCTCATCGCGCTCCAGCGACTCCTGTGGCGGGCTGGGCGCAGTGCGTGCTAGCCAAGGGGGCCAGGTGCACGGTGTTTCCTCCGGGTGCACGGTGTTTCCTTATTCTACAATCTTGAAAATAGTAAAAAAATAAAATAAGAAAATCCCTTGAATGAGTAGTTGTGTCCAAACTTTTGACTTGTACTGTATGTTGTCATTCCAAAGTACTGTGATAAATCAGTGATTCCGAGAGGTTCGGCGGGGTGGTGGACTCAGTCAGGCTTTCAACTTGTCTCTGGAAAGTTGTAATAGTAGAATGTACAAGTTGCATTAACAGTTGTCCTTGTCATGTTAGTCATTGCAGACCTTATGTTCCCCCAATGATGTGAAGGTTTGGGAACCTCTGTTATAGATGATAAGAGACTGAATAGGCAGGAAGAAGAAGAGAGCTAGCCTCACTCTCCTTTTCTCCCCTCCTTCCTGCGTTAGTGATGGCGGGGAAAAAAACGATCAAGTTACTTATCGGGATATTATTTTTGAACGATATATCGTATTGTTTTGACATTATCGCAATATTGTAAAAAAAAATTGCGCTAGTTGGCTGTACATGCACCACAACCAAAAATATCCTTTATAGCTTGTTCTCCATCTTCCTTTAAAATTAGGGAGACAATTTGTTTTCTGCACTTTTATTTGTTTTCTCATGTCTCTCTCTCTCGTCCCTCTGCAACAGACACATGGTGAGCAATATGTTTGGAACATCGAATCGCAATAATATCACAGTATTGAATCGCAATACATATAGAATCGTGAGATATACTGTATTGTATCTGCACCTAAGTATAGTGTTAATATGTCGTTGTGAGGTCCCTGGTAATTCAATACATATTGTAGCGTTTTCGGTGCCGGCTTCTTTGTAAGGCAGGTTTTACACATACAGCCACACAACACCAGTCCAGGTAAAAGGTTAAACCTGTTTAATACTACCAGGCTTTAGCAGCGTTCTTGATATACAACATCCTAAACAGACAGAGTAAACACGTGTCCACCAGTGGAAGGTCCTCCAAGCTCTGTCTTTGGGGTTCAATCTGCGTTCAAATCATATTTCCCTTTCTTCTTTTAAACCTCCTTCTCCACCGTACGCTCTGTCTCTCCAATAACCTCGTACTCCTTCACCTGCCAGGGAAGAAACTCAGGGCGGGCCTTACATAGTGGTGCAGTGGTCTAAGGCACTGCATCGCAGTTGCTAGCTGTGCCACTAGAGATTCTGGGTTTGAGTCCAGGCTCTGTCCAGAGCCGGCCGCGATCGGGAGACCCATGGGGGCGGTGCACAATTGGTCCAGCGTCGTCCGGGTTAGGGGAGGGTTTGGCTGGCAGGGACGCCCTTGTCCCATCGCGCACTAGCAACTCCTGTGGCGGGCCGGGCGCAGTGCACTCTGACACGGTCGCCAGGAGTACGGTGTTTCCTCCGACACATTGGTGCAGCTGGCTTCCAGGTTATGCGGGCGTTTCGGAGGACGCATGGCTCTCGATCTTCGCCTCTCCCGAGTCCGTACGGGAGTTGCAGCGATGGGACAAGACTGTAACTACCAATTGGATGCCATGAAATTGTGGAGAAAAAGGGATAAATGTTTTTTTTTTTTTTTTACAACAACACATACATGAAACCCATGGCGTGGGTAAATAGAGAAACTGATTGGTTTCACCTGTCTGCAGTTTGGCTCTGACTACAACTGGAGAGAGGTGTGGCTGTTCTGATGCAGTCTGGAAGTTTCCACTGTGCTGTCCGTAGTCCTGTCGCTGGGAATACTTCACAATGCTGTCTGTAGTCCTGTCTTTGGGAATACTTCACAATGAGGTCCGTAGTCCTGTCTCTGGGGAATACTTCACATTGCAGTCTGTGGTCCTGTCTCTGGGGAATACTTCACATTGAGGTCTGTGGTCCTGTCTCTGGGAATACTTCACATTGAGGTCTGTGGTCCTGTCTCTGGGGAATACTTCACATTGCTGTCTGTGGTCCTGTCTCTGGGGAATACTTCACATTGCAGTCTGTGGTCCTGTCTCTGTAGAATACTTCACATTGCAGTCTGTGGTCCTGTCTCTGGGGAATACTTCACATTGCTGTCTGTAGTCCTGTCTCTGGGGAATACTTCACATTGCTGTCTGTAGTCCTGTCTCTGGGGAATACTTCACATTGCAGTCTGTGGTCCTGTCTCTGTAGAATACTTCACATTGCAGTCTGTGGTCCTGTCTCTGGGGAATACTTCACATTGCTGTCTGTAGTCCTGTCTTTGGGGAATACTTCACATTGCTGTCTGTAGTCCTGTCTTTGGGGAATACTTCACATTGCTGTCTGTAGTCCTGTCTTTGGGGAATACTTCACATTGAGGTCCGTGGTCCTGTCTCTGGAGAATACTTCACATTGCAGTCAGTGGTCCTGTCTCTGGGGAATACTTCACATTGCAGTCTGTGGTCCTGTCTCTGGGGAATACTTCACATTGCTGTCTGTGGTCCTGTCGCTGGGGATACTTCACATTGCTGTCTGTGGTCCTGTCGCTGGGGATACTTCACATTGAGGTCCGTAGTCCTGTCTCTGGGAATACTTCACATTGCAGTCTGTAGTCCTGTCTCTGGGGAATACTTCACATTGCAGTCTGTGGTCCTGTCTCTGGGGAATACTTCACATTGCAGTCTGTGGTCCTGTCCCTGGAGAATACTTCACATTGCAGTCTGTGGTCCTGTCTCTGGGGAATACTTCACATTGCTGTCTGTGGTTCTGTCCCTGGGGAATACTTCACATTGCAGTCTGTGGTCCTGTCTCTGGGAATACTTCACATTGCAGTCTGTGGTCCTGTCTCTGGGGAATACTTCACATTGCTGTCCGTGGTCCTGTCTCTGGAGAATACTTCACATTGCTGTCCGTGGTCCTGTCTCTGGAGAATACTTCACATTGCTGTCTGTGGTCCTGTCTCTGGGGAATACTTCACATTGCAGTCTGTGGT
>NC_074675.1:53840902-53945902 GCF_029448725.1 Salvelinus fontinalis
TTACATTTACATAAGTATTCAGACCCTTTACTCAGTACTTTGTTGAAGCACCTTTGGCAGCGATAACAGCCTTGAGTCTTCTTGGGCATGACGATACAAGCTCGGCACACCTGTATTTGGGGAGTTTCTCCTGTCCTTCTCTGGGGAGCGTTGCTGCAGAGCTATTTTCAGGCCTCTCCAGAGATGTTCGATCGGGTTCAGGTCCGGGCTCTGGCTGGGCCACTCAAGGACATTCAGAGACTTGTCCCGAAGCCACTCCTGTGTTGTCTAGGCTGTGTGCTTAGTGTCGTTCTCCTGTTGAGGTGATGAACACTCTGGACCAGGTTTTTTCAAGGATCTCTCTGTACTTTGTTTTGTTCATCTTTCCCTCGATCCTGACTAGTCTCCCAGTACCTGCAGCTGAAAAACATCCCCACAGCATTATGGGGGGATGTCGCTACCGCCATGTTTCACCGTAGGGATGGTGCCAGATTCCCTCCAGATGTGACGCTTTGCATTTGCATTCAGAGTTCAATCTTGGTTTCATCAGACCATATAATCTTGTTTCTCATGGTCTGAGAGTCTTTAGGTGCCTTTTCACAAACTCCAAGCAGGCTGTCATGTGCCTTACTGAGGAATGGCTTCCGTGTGGCCAGTAGTGCTGTAGTGCTGCAGAGATGGTTGTCCTGCTGGAAGATTCTCCCATCTCCAGAGAGGAACTCTGGAGCTCTGTCAGAGTGACCGTTGGGTTCTTGGGCACCTCCCTGACCAAGGCCTTTCTCCCTCGATTGCTCAGTTTGGCCAGAAGGTCAGCTCTAGAAAGAGTCTTGGTGATTCCAAACTTCTTCCATTTAAGAATGATGGTGGCCACTGTGTTCTTGAGGACCTTCAATGCTGCAGACATTTTTTTGGTATGCTTCCCCACATCTGTGCCTCGACAAAATCCTGTCTCGGAGCTCTACGGACAGTTCCTTCGACCTCATGGCTTGGTTTTTGTTCTGACCTGCACTGTCAACTGTGGGACATTATATAGACAGGTGTGTCCCTTTCCAAATCATGTCCAATCAATTTAATTTCATTTCTCAAGGATGATCAATGGAAACAGGATGCACTTGAGCTCAATTTCGAGTCTCATATCAAAGGGTCTGAATACTTATGTAAATAAGGTATTTCTGTGTTTTATTTATCTGCAAACATTTCTAAAAACCTGTTTTTGCTTTGTCATTAATGGGTATTGTGTGTAGATTGAGGTGGAACAATATTAATTGAGTCCATTTTCAAAAAGGCTGTAACATAACAAGATGTAGATAAAGTAGGGGTATGAATATTTTGCAAATGCACTGTATGCTGCTGCTACTCTGTTTCTTATCTTTCCTGATTGTCTAGTCACTTTTACCCCGACCTACATGCACAGTACCAGTCCAGAGTAACATTCAAGGTGTTTCTTTATTTTGACTATGAAATAACACATATGGAATAATGTAGCAACCCAAAACGTTTTAAACAAATCAAAACATATCTTAGATTTTAGATTCTTCAAAGTAGCCCCTCTTTGCCTTGATGACAGCTTTGCACATTCCCACAAATAGCCCTTACAAAACCTAGAGGTGTGTTGGGTCATTGGTTTGCAACTTAGTGGGACAAATGATAGTCCTACTAAGTGCAAACCAGATGGGATGGCGTATCGCTGCAGAATGCTGTGGTAGCCATGCTGGTTAAGTGTGCCTTGAATTCTAAGTAAATCATTGACCGTGTCACCAGCAAAGCACCCCCACACCATCACACTTCCTCCTCCATGCTTCACCATGGGAACCACACATGCAGAGATCATCCATTCACCTACTCTGCAGAGATCATCCGTTCACCTACTCTGCAGAGATCATCCGTTCACCTACTCTGCAGAGATCATCCGTTCACCTACTCTGCAGAGATCATCCGTTCACCTACTCTGCAGAGATCATCCGTTCACCTACTCTGCTGAGATCATCCGTTCACCTACTCTGCAGAGATCATCCGTTCACCTACTCTGCAGAGATCATCCGTTCACCTACTCTGCAGAGATCATCCGTTCACCTACTCTGCAGAGATCATCCGTTCACCTACTCTGCAGAGATCATCCGTTCACCTACTCTGCAGAGATCATCCGTTCACCTACTCTGAGTCTGACAAAGACACGGCGGTTGGAACCAAACATCTCCAATTTGGACTCCAGACCAAAGAACATATTTCCACTGGTCTAATGTCCAAGTGTCTTCTTATTGGTGTCCTTTAGTAGTGTTTTCTTTGCAGCAATTCGACCATGAAGGCCTGATTCACGCAGTCTCCTCTGAACAGTTGATGTTGAGATGTGTCTGTTACTTGAACTCTGTGAAGCATTTATTTGGGCTGCAGTTTCTGAGGATGGTAACTCTAATGTTATCCAAGGTGGCTTAGCAGTTCAGACGTCTTTTTCCGTATTGTCGTGTCGTGTCCTGTATATATATATATTTACACCTTTTCTTCACATATCTTTTATTTATTTTATTATCCAAGAACTCAACTACAAAAGCTTTCCTGCAAAAGCTTTCCTGCAACCCGCTTCACCAATTACAATAAGTATTATTTACCTCAATCTGAAAATCCATCGTGGAAGATAGCCAGGGGCTAATTCAGAAGCTAGCCTGAAAGCTAACCAGAAGCTACTCCGATAGCTAGCCAGAAGCTAATCTGTAGCTGCCCCGAAATTAGCCGGTTTGCTGGCTAGCGTTGGTGTTTCAGCTGCCCATGTTTTGCGGTCATCAGCTATTCCTTTAGCTCGATAATCTACCGGCACTTTTGTGCAACGCGACTCGGACCGGAGCATTCCGGGACTTTTTTTCTCTCAGTTTCCCCGGATTCCAACCGCAGGCTCTGGACACTTGCACCTTGATTTCGCAGCTAGCTAGCTGCATACCGTGTGACTATTGGCTTACGTCGACCCCGGAGCAAACTCAAATCATGCTGGAGCTAGCCAGCTGAGGAGTTCCATCACCATCCGGACCCGTTTGTTTTGTTGCTGCTGCAGATACGGAACCCCACCGGGCCTTCACGACTGACTGCCGACGTTATCTGCCCGAGGGATTTATCCAACCGGCACCTCCGTCCCGACGTTACCTGAACGCTCACCTGAGGCCCGCTAATCGTTAGCTGTCTTATCGGCTGCTATCTGAACAAAACCCCACTACACGGAACCTACCGACGGAAACGCACGAGGTATCTACAAACAGACCTCCATCCTATGCTGCTACCGATAGCCATATACCCGGCCAGCTGTCTGGATCGCCACGACCCCAACCAACCTCTACTCACTGGACCCTTACTGATCACTCGATTAAGCATGCCTCTCCTTAATGTAAATATGCCTTGTCCATTGCTGTTCTGGTTAGTGTTTATTGGCTTATTTCACTGTAGAGATTCTAGCCCTGCTCTCTATACCATATCCAACCTCTCAGTTCCACCACCCACATATGCGATGACATCACCTGGTTTCAATGATGTTTCTAGAGACAAGATCTCTCTCATCATCACTCAATACCTAGGTTTACCTCCACTGTATTCACATCCTACCATACCTTTGTCTGTACATTATTCCTTTAAACTTTTTTATCGCCCCCAGAAACTTCCTTTTACTCTCTGCTCTAGTAGCTCTAGGCGACCAATTCTCATAGCTTTTAGCCGTACCCTTATCCTACTTCTCCTCTGTTCCTCTGGTGATGTAGAGGTGAATCCAGGCCCTGCAGTACCTGGCTCCACTCCTATTCCCCAGGCGCTCTCTTTTGATGACTTCTGTAACCGTAATAGCCTTGGCTTCATGCATGTTAACATTAGAAGCCTCCTCCCTAAGTTTGTTTTGTTCACTGCTTTAGCACACTCTACCAACCCGGATGTTTTAGCCGTGTCTGAATCCTGGCTTAGAAAGACCACCAAAAATTCAGACATTTTTATCCCCAATTACAATATTTTCAGACAAGATAGAACGGCCAAAGGGGGCGGTGTTGCAATCTACTGCAAAGACTGCCTGCAGAGTTCTGTTATACTATCCAGGTCTGTTCCCAAACAATTTGAACTTCTACTTTTAAAAATCCACCTCTCTAAAAACAAGTCTCTCACCGTTGCCGCCTGCTATAGACCACCCTCTGCCCCCAGCTGTGCTCTGGACACTATATGTGAACTGATTGCCCCCCATCTATCTTCAGAGCTCGTGCTGCTAGGCGACCTAAATTTGAACATGCTCAACACCCCAGCCACCCTACAATCTAAGCTTGATGCCCTCAATCTCACACAAATTATCAATGAACCTACCAGGTACCACCCCAATTCTGTAAACACGGGTACCCTCATAGATATCATCCTAACAAACTTGCCCTCCAAATACACCTCTGCTGTTTTCAACCAAGATCTCAGCGATCACTGCCTCATTGCCTGCATCCGTAATGGGTCAGCGGTCAAACGACCTCCACTCATCACTGTCAAACGCTCCCTGAAACACTTCAGCGAGCAGGCCTTCCTAATCGACCTGGCCGGGGTATCCTGGAAGGATATTGATCTCATCCCGTCAGTAGAGGATGCCTGGTCATTTTTTTAAAATGCCTTCCTCACCATCTTGAATAAGCATGCCCCATTCAAGAAATTTAGAACCAGGAACAGATATAGCCCTTGGTTCTCTCCTGACCTGACTGCCCTTAACCAACAGAAAAACATCCTATGGCGTTCTGCATTAGCATCGAACAGCCCCCGTGATATGCAACTTTTCAGGGAAGCCAGAAACCAATATACACAGGCAGTTAGAACAGCCAAGGCTAGCTTTTTCAAGCAGAAATTTGCTTCCTGCAACACAAATTCAAAAAAGTTCTGGGACACCGTAAAGTCCATGGAGAATAAGAACACCTCCTCCCAGCTTCCAACCGCTCTGAAGATAGGAAACACTGTCACCACCGACAAATCCACTATAATTGAGAATTTCAATAAGCATTTTTCTACGGCTGGCCATGCTTTCCACCTGGTTACCCCTACCCCGGACAACAGCACTGCCCTCCCCTCTGCTACTCGCCCAAGCCTTCCCCATTTCTCTTTCTCCCAAATACAGTCAGCTGATGTTCTTAATGAGCTGCAAAATCTGGACCCTTACAAATCAGCCGGGCTAGATAATCTGGACCCTTTCTTTCTAAAACTATCTGCTGAAATTGTTGCCACCCCTATTACTAGCCTCTTCAACCTCTCTTTCGTGTCGTCTGAGATCCCCAAAGATTGGAAAGCAGCTGCGGTTATCCCCCTCTTCAAAGGGGGGGACACCCTTGACCCTAACTGCTACAGACCTATATCTATCCTACCCTGCCTTTCTAAGGTCTTCGAAAGCCAAGTCAACAAACAGATTACCGACCATTTCGAATCACACCACACCTTCTCCGCTATGCAATCTGGTTTCAGAGCTGGTCATGGGTGCACCTCAGCCACGCTCAAGGTCATAAACGATATCGTAACCGCCATCGATAGGAAACAATACTGTGCAGCCGTATTCATTGACCTGGCCAAGGCTTTTGACTCTGTCAATCACCACATCCTCATTGGCAGACTCGACAGCCTTGGTTTCTCTAATGATTGCCTCGCCTGGTTCACCAACTACTTCTCTGATAGAGTTCAGTGTGTCAAATCGGAGGGTCTGTTGTCCGGGCCTCTGGCAGTCTCTATGGGGGTGCCACAGGGTTCAATTCTTGGACCGACTCTCTTCTCTGTTTACATCAATGATGTCGCTCTTGCTGCTGGTGATTCTCTGATCCACCTCTACGCAGACGACACTATTCTGTATACTTCTGGCCCTTCTTTTGACACTGTGTTAACAACCCTCCAGGCGAGCTTCAATGCCATACAACTCTCCTTCCGTGGCCTCCAACTGCTCTTAAATACAAGTAAAACCAAATGCATGCTCTTCAACCGATCGCTGCCTGCTCCTGCCCGCCTGTCCAACATCACTACTTTGGACGGCTCTGACTTAGAATATGTGGACAACTACAAATACCTAGGTGTCTGGTTAGACTGTAAACTCTCCTTCCAGACCCACATCAAACATTTCCAATCCAAAGTCAAATCTAGAATTGGCTTCCTATTCCGCAACAAAGCATCCTTTACTCATGCTGCCAAACATACCCTTGTAAAACTGACCATCCTACCAATCCTCGACTTCGGTGATGTCATTTACAAAATAGCCTCCAAAACCCTACTCAATAAATTGGATGCAGTCTATCACAGTGCCATCCGTTTTGTCACCAAAGCCCCATATACTACCCACCACTGCGACCTGTACACTCTCGTTGGCTGGCCCTCGCTTCATACTCGTCGCCAAACCCACTGGTTCCAGGTCATCTACAAGACCCTGCTAGGTAAAGTCCCCCCTTATCTCAGCTCGCTGGTCACCATAGCAGCACCTACCTGTAGCACGCGCTCCAGCAGGTATATCTCTCTAGTCACCCCCAAAACCAATTCTTCCTTTGGACGCCTCTCCTTCCAGTTCTCTGCTGCCAATGACTGGAACGAACTACAAAAATCTCTGAAACTGGAAACACTTATCTCCCTCACTAGCTTTAAGCACCAGCTGTCAGAGCAGCTCATAGATTACTGCACCTGTACATAACCCATCTACAATTTAGCCCAAACAACTACCTCTTTACCTACTGTATTTATTAATTAATTTATTTTGCTCCTTTGCACCCCATTATTTCTGTCTCTACTTTGCACTTTCTTCCAATGCAAACCAACCATTCCAGTCTTTTTTTAGTTTTTATTTTACTTGCTGTGTTGTACTCACTTCGCCTCCATGGCCTTTTTATATTTTTATTTATTTATACATATATCTGTTTGCCTTCACCTCCCTTATCTCACCTCACTTGCTCACATTGTATATAGACTTATTTTTTATTTTTTCACTGTATTATTGACTATATGTTTGTTTTTACTCCATGTGTAACTATGTGTTGTTGTATGTGTCGAACTGCTTTGCTTTATCTTGGCCAGGTCGCAATTGTAAATGAGAACGTGTTCTCAATTTGCCTACCTGGTTAAATAAAGGTTAAATAAAATAAAAAATAAAAATGAACTTATCCTCTGCAGTATAGGTGACTCTGTGTCTTCCTTTCCTGTGGCGGTCCTCATGAGAGCCATTTTCATCATAGCGCTTCATGGTTTTTGCAACTGTACTTGAAGAAACTTTCAAATGTCTTAAAATGTTCCGTATTGACTGACATTCATGTCTTAAAGTAATGATGGACTGTCGTTTCTCTTTGCTTATTTGAGCTGTTCTTGCCATAATATCAAATCAAATCAAATTGTACTAGTCACATGCGCCGAATACAACAGATGTAGACCTTACAGTGAAATGCTTACTTACGAGCCCCTAACCAACAATGCAGTTTATTAAAAAAAATACATATAAGAATAAGAAATAAAAGTAACAAGTAATTAAAGAGCAGCAGTAAAATAACAACAACGAGACTATACAGGGGGGTACCGGTACAGAGTCAATGTGCGGGGGCACCGGTTAGTTGTGGTAATATGTACATGTATTTAGAGTTATTAAAGTGACTATGCATAGATGATAACAACAGAGAGTAGCAGCGGTGTAAAAGAGGGGGAAGGGGCAATGCAAATAGTCTGGGTAGCCATTTGATTAGAAGTGCAGGAGTCTTATGGCTTGGGGGTAGAAGCTGTTGAGAAGCCTCTTGGATCTAGACTTGGTGCTCCGGTACAGCTTGCTGTGCGGTAACAGAGAGAGCAGTCTATGACTACGGTGGCTGGAGTCTTTGACAATTGTTTGGGCACATATGGACTTGGTCTTTTACCAAATAGGGCTATCTTCTGTATACCCACCCTACCTTGTTACAGCACAACTGCTTGGCTCAAACGCATTAAGAATGAAATAAATTCCACAAATTAACTTTTAACAAGGCACACCTGTTAATTGAAATGCATTCCAAGTGACTACCGCACGAAGCTGGTTGAGAGAATGCCAAGAGCGGGTTAAAGCTGTCATCAAGGCAGCATCATGTAGAAGAATCTCAAATATAAAATATATTTAGATTTATTTAACACTTTTTTGGTTACTAAATGAATCCATATGTGTTATTTCATAGTTGTGATGTCTTCACTATTATTCTACAATGTAGAAAATAGTAAAAATAAAGAAAAACCCTTGAATGAGTAGGTGTGTCCAAACTTTTGACTGGTACTGTATATGTTTTTAACAGGACAGATCTGAGGGGTTACGTGTCCCTGTGCCCACTACTGTATGGGCATGACACCTGAAGCTTAAAGTATACATTGTTCCTAACAGTTCTAGGATCAGATTACCCAACCCCAAATATTTACCTTAATCTCTAAACTGGTAAACATGTATCTGACCCTGGACGTGTGCTTAGGGGAAACTTCCACCAGCTCCACAAGACCAGGAAGGGTGTTGAGAATGGAGGGTGATGAGAATGACCAGAAAGGGAGGGGGTTGACAATGGAGGTTGGTGAGAATGACCAGAAAGGGAGGGTGTTGACAATGGAGGTTGGTGAGAATGACCAGAAAGGGAGGGTGTTGACAATGGAGGTTGGTGAGAATGACCAGAAAGGGAGGGTGTTGACAATGGTGGTTGGTGAGAATGACCAGAAAGGGAGGGTGTTGACAATGGAGGTTGGTGAGAATGACCAGAAAGGGAGGGTGTTGACAATGGAGGTTGGTGAGAATGACCAGAAAGGGAGGGTGTTGACAATGGAGGGTGATGAGAATGACCAGAAAGGGAGGGTGTTGAGAATGGAGGGTGATGAGAATGACCAGCAAGGGAGAGTGTTGACAATGGAGGTTGGTGAGAATGACCAGAAAGGGAGGGTGTTGACAATGGAGGGTGATGAGAATGACCAGAAAGGGAGGGTGTTGACAATGGAGGTTGGTGAGAATGACCAGAAAGGGAGGGTGTTGACAATGGTGGTTGGTGAGAATGACCAGAAAGGGAGGGTGTTGACAATGGAGGGTGTTGTGAATAGAGGGTGGTAGGAATTGAGAACTACAGGTGTCAATCATTACAGGTGTCAATCTGACATGGAAAACCAATGTCCATTCACTAAAGAGTAAAAGTGGATACACGAAACAGTCACAAGGGTACACATCCCTCTTGAGGGTTCACACGCTGAGGATGTTGGCTTGATGTGATGTCAATGGTCACAGTGCCAGAGGCGTTTGCAATCAGAGGTACAAACATTCTCTTCACATAGCTTGCGTGACCCGCAACCAATAGCACATCTTAGTTTGGAGATGAGCCACAGCTAAATTGATTTGTTTGTGTTTTAGTGTAAGCCAGTTCTGAGGTATAACTTTTGTTTTGAGCAAAATCTTGGAGAGAACTGAAAAGTAAGCCTGAGACATTTGAGCCGTTTCACACGTGGAGTTACCGTAAATGTTATATTAAACGCAGACTCTTAAATATCCACCGGACCATTTTAATAGCCGGGCAACGCCAGCCATTTCAGCAAATAATCGCCCGTTTCAAATAAACGCCAGGTCTAAATGCATTGTTTAGGATGTTACCATGAATTGTTTACAAGGTTTAATATTTTATTTGTAACATAAAAAAATGATGGAAATCATTTGTTTTTATCGCCAGTAATAAACTGCTAGCCATTGTCTGCTAACATCTGAGAACTGCTCGCTAACTGGCAAGCACAAAAACAGTCAACAGCTTCGGGAGTACAGACCCCCAGATATCGGCAGTAAAGAACTGCCAAAAATGCACAATCAAAGAGGAGAATAATTATTCTGTCAAGGAAAAGTTTTTTTTCCCTCTCTCTCACGAAATAGAGGCATACTAAGACAACAGAAGACGTGGCACAGCGTGTAAATGATAACACATTAGTGCAGGAAATTAAGAAATGTATTAAAATGCTGGAATGAAACAATTAACTATGCAAATTAGCAAACGCTGTGTGTATTAATACATATAAGTGAATGTGTCCCAATACTGGAGTAAGGAGCCAAACCAAAACATAACAAAAAATGAGTCACTGTCCCAATGCTTTCGAAGCTCACTGTAGTGCCTTTCCCCCCAACAACAACTACATCAGAGCAAAACCCTCATTTCAAATTCGCTTCCGTGAGATTCCCTGAGCATATCGCTAATACTGGCCAGTTTAGGCATCTCACAATAGGCCTAACACTGTGTTTGGAACCATACTTCCTGTTGGAACTTTTCATTTTAATTCCCTGCAGCCTCTCACAGAGAAATATCAGTCTTGTCTATCGTTTGGATTTCCACTGTGACAGCTACAACGTGTAGGTCTAGACTCCACTGTCCTATTAATGTTACTGCATTTAATATGATGCTGTGAAATAGCACAGAGCGAAGAACCCAAAATGGTGAAAAGATGGCGCCTCATTTGGCAGAAGAATGATGATAAGTCTTCAAGAAGTGTTTTTCACATCGCAGAGAGAGTAGAACTCCTGCCACCTACTACTAGACAATAGGGACTAGGACTGAAAGAAAAATGATTAAAAACACAAAATGGCCCGTGTTACATGATTAAGTGTCGTCGATGACTGGCCTAAAAATAGAAGACGATTTGGGTAATACAGCGGTTGCTCTTCTGTTGCCATTGGTAACCAATTTGTGCACCTCAACCTTTTTTGTTGCCCAATTAATGATATGTTTATTATAGACAGCCTTACTATAACTCTCACAAAACAGAATGTAGAACTCCTGGTAGTAAAAAAAAGCCTTTGAGTAATCCACTGCTGTAACTGGGAGAACAAAAACCTCCTGGGAAGAGGAGAAGACAGGCTTTTTTGAGAACATTAAAATCAATAATAATCCACTAAAGGGGCAAATCTCACAGCATTAATCTTTGCCATTCACCAATGAGGCATAGAGTAATTAATCAATGCTGAAAACGAGGGGAAATTGCCAATTAATCTTTAATTCTCTACAGAGACAGAGGGAGTGAGGCTATAGCAAGACTACGTTCAGTTAAAAGCTTGTGGTCTTTTCAATACCAACATGCATGGAAGATGGAAATGCGATGTTATTTATTTCAGCTGATTCGGCTCATCCGGCCGGTGTAGTTTGCACTTTTGGTACCATTCCATTGGTCCTAAAGTGCCCAATCCGCACAGCTGGCACGCCATGCTAAATGAAACACACAGGACAGGTAGCCTGGAGGATCTAGAGGCGGAGTCAGCAGGCAGAAGGGCCGTACAATTTTAAAAAAACAAGGGAAATGAACTGTCAGCTGGAGGACAGATCATCTCTCTGATCCGAGGATGAACCACTGCTGTTGAACCCATGAGCAAGGTACTTAACCCTTACATTGCTCTCTATCCAGGCTAGATAGCCTACAACACAGCTGAACCTATGTCCTTTAGTGTGCGTGTGTTTCGAGGTGATTGGTTAAAGGCAGAAGACACATTTCTATTCCAAACTCACAACTTTGCTGTATGTGGCTTGAAAACAGGAACTGTACACACTGTACCAGTCCAAAGTTTGGACACACCTACATTCAAGGGTTTTTCTTTATTTGTACTATTTTATACATTGTAGAATAATAGTGAAGACATCAAAACTATGAAATAACACATATGGAATCATGTAATAACCCCAAAAAAGTGTTACACAAATAAAAATATATTTTATATTTGAGATTCTTCAAAGTAGCCACCCTTTGCCTTGATGACAGCTTTGCACACTCTTGGCATTCTCTCACCCAGCTTCACCTGGAATACTTTCCCCACATTCTTGAAGGAGTTCCCACATATGCTGAGCACTTGTTGGCTGATTTTCCTTCCCTCTGCGGTCCAACTCACCCCAAACCATCTCAATTGGTTTGAAGTTGGGTGATTGTTGAGGCCAGGTCATCTGATGCAGCACTCCATCACTCTCCTTCTTGGTCAAATAGCCCTTACACAGCCTAGAGGTGTTGGGTCATTGTCCCGTTGAAAAACAAATGATACTCCCACTAAGCACAAACAACATAGGATGGCGTATTGCTGCAGAATTCTGTCGTAGCCATGCTGGTTAAGTGTGCCTTGAATTCTAAGAAAATCATTGACAGTGTCACAAGCAATGAACCCCCACACCATCACACCTCCTCCATGCTTCACAGTGGGAACCACACATGCAGAGATCATCCGTTCACCTACTCTGCGTCTCACAAAGACACGGTGGTTGGAACCAAACATCTCAAATTTGGACTCATCAGACCAAAGGACATATTTCCACTGGTCTAAGTAAGTCTCTTCTTCTTATTGGTGTCCTTTAGTAGTGGATTCCTTGCAGCAATTCGACCATGAAGGCCTGATTCACGCAGTCTCCTCTGAACAGTTGATGTTGAGATGTGTTTGTTACATGAACTAAGTGAAGCATTTATTTGTGCTGTAATCTGAGGCTGGTAACTCTAATGAACTTATCCTCTGCAGCAGAGGTACCTCTGGGTCTTCCTTTCCTGTAGCGGTCTTCATGGGAGCCCGTTACCTCATAGCGCTTGATGGTTTGTGCGACTGCACTTGACAAAACTTTCAAAGTTCTTGAAATGTTCCACATTGACTGACCTTTATGTCTTAAAGTAATGATGGTCTGTCATTTCTCTTTGCTTATTTAACGTATTAAGAAGGAAAGAAATTCCACAAATTAACTTTTAACAAGGCACACCTGTTAATTGAAATGCATTCCATGTGACTACCTCATGAAGCTGGTTGAGAGAATACCAAGAGTGTGCAAAGCTGTCATCATTGAAGAATCTCAAATCTCAAATATTTTTTTATTAGTTTAACACTTTTATGGTTACTACATGATTCCATATGTGTTAGTTAATAGTTCTGATGTCTTTACTATTATTCTACAATGTAGAAAATAGCAAAAAAAAACAAAAAAAAGCTTGAATGAGTCGGTGTGTCCAAACTTTTGACTGGTAGTGTATCTGCAGTTCCCTCTCCTGTGGCATGCAGGCTCATAATCTGACTAAAACCTTTTCCATCTTTGGCCAGAACAAAAAGACTCCTTAGGGTTAAATCAGTAAGGTCCACTTGTGTTGATCCACTTGACAGGTATGTGCAGAGTACTGAGTGCTCCAGAACGTCCCCCCCACACCCTCTCTCTCTCTCTCTCTCTCTCTCTCTCTCTCTCTCTCTCTCTCTCTCAGCTTCTTGACAATCTCAGAGAAATAGTGCCATACTAAAGAAAAGCACAGCTGAAGGTACATGAAATGAATGCACTCGACATCTTCAAGACGGAAAAAATGGGAGGGATGTAAGGGAATGAGAGAAAAAATAACAGACAGTCGTGATGATGTCCTCCATTCTGCCTGTTCACTTTCCAAACTGACTCTTTAATTTATTACCTGTTCTTATAATTATTTATCCACTTACTTAAACCATACCAAACCGAAATGGCACAAAGGTATTCTGATTCAACCATACCAAAAGAAACAGCCTTCGAGGACACTGCCTGACTCTACCTCTCACTGTAACAGCCTTCGAGGACTCTGCCTGACTCTACATCTCACTGTAACAGCCTTCGAGGACTCTGCCTGACTACATCTCACTGTAACAGCCTTCGAGGACTCTGCCTGACTCTACCTCTCACTGTAACAGCCTTCGAGGATGCTGCCTGACTCTACATCTCACTGTAACAGCCTTCGAGGACTCTGCCTGACTCTACATCTCACTGTAACAGCCTTCGAGGACGCTGCCTGACTCTACATCTCACTGTAACAGCCTTCGAGGACTCTGCCTGACTCTACATCTCACTGTAACAGCCTTCGAGGACGCTGCCTGACTCTACATCTCACTGTAACAGTCTTCGAGGACTCTGCCTGACTCTACATCTCACTGTAACAGCCTTCGAGGACGCTGCCTGACTCTACATCTCACTGTAACAGCCTTCGAGGACTCTGCCTGACTCTACATCTCACTGTAACAGCCTTCGAGGACTCTGCCTGACTCTACCTCTCACTGTAACAGCCTTCGAGGATGCTGCCTGACTAAATCTCACTGTAACAGCCTTCGAGGACTCTTCCTGACTCTACATCTCACTGTAACAGCCTTCGAGGACACTGCCTGACTCTACCTCTCACTGTAACAGCCTTCGAGGACGCTGCCTGACTCTACCTCTCACTGTAACAGCCTTCGAGGACTCTGCCTGAGTACATCTCACTGTAACAGCCTTCGAGGACTCTGCCTGAGTACATCTCACTGTAACAGCCTTCGAGGACTCTGCCTGACTCTACATCTCACTGTAACAGCCTTCGAGGACTCTGCCTGACTCTACATCTCACTGTAACAGCCTTCGAGGACTCTGCCTGACTCTACCTCTCACTGTAACAGCCTTCGAGGATGCTGCCTGACTAAATCTCACTGTAACAGCCTTCGAGGACGCTGCCTGACTACATCTCACTGTAACAGCCTTCGAGGACGCTGCCTGACTACATCTCACTGTAACAGCCTTCGAGGACTCTGCCTGACTACATCTCACTGTAACAGCCTTCGAGGACGCTGCCTGAGTACATCTCACTGTAACAGCCTTCGGGGACGCTGCCTGACTACATCTCACTGTAACAGCCTTCGAGGACTCTGCCTGACTACATCTCACTGTAACAGCCTTCGAGGACTCTGCCTGACTACATCTCACTGTAACAGCCTTCGAGGACGCTGCCTGACTCTACATCTCACTGTAACAGCCTTCGAGGACGCTGCCTGACTACATCTCACTGTAACAGCCTTCGAGGACACTGCCTGACTCTACATCTCACTGTAACAGCCTTCGAGGACGCTGCCGGACTCTACCTCTCACTGTAACAGCCTTCGAGGACGCTGCCTGACTCTACCTCTCACTGTAACAGCCTTCGAGGATGCTGCCTGACTACATCTCACTGTAACAGCCTTCGAGGACGCTGCCTGACTCTACCTCTCACTGTAACAGCCTTCGAGGACTCTTCCTGACTCTACATCTCACTGTAACAGCCTTCGAGGACACTGCCTGACTACATCTCACTGTAACAGCCTTCGAGGACACTGCCTGACTCTACCTCTCACTGTAACAGCCTTCGGGGACGCTGCCTGACTACATCTCACTGTAACAGCCTTCGAGGACTCTGCCTGACTCTGCATCTCACTGTAACAGCCTTCGAGGACGCTGCCTGACTACATGAGGCAGTGGTTTAGAATGAAACTGCCAGGAACTGACAGCTTCGGAGCCCAGAGAGAGAGGCACAGACATAACAGGAAGCCCTGTCAAACTCCGGGGCCTGCCGTGCAGCTCCCTGCCTCTCAAGGATGACACAGACACAGGCACTGGAGGAAGAGAGAGGAAGAAAACGTGAAGATAGTGAGAAAGAGGGGAAGGAGAGAGGACAAGGACTCTTCTCCCGAGCTCCCACTGATAAGCTTTCTCGAGCTCAGTTCCACCCAGTGATACCACTAAAACAAAGCTTTGAGCGAGGAGCAGGATTTATAATGTAGCTTAGTATGTATAGTGTGGCCGGTAGTTCTCAGCTACAGCATTTACAGTGTGCATACCGCATGTGGATTTGTGTTCATTCTGTGTTTATTATGTTGTCTGTATATCCTGTTTATTGTCTGTCTGTATATCCTGTTTATTATCTGTATATCCTGTTTATTATCTGAATATCCTGTTTATCATCTGTCTGAGTATCCTGTTTATCATCTGTCTGTATATCCTGTTTATTATCTGTATGTCCTGTTTATCATCTGTCTGTATATCCTGTTTATCATCTGTCTGTATATCCTGTTTATCATCTGTCTGAATATCCTGTTTATCATCTGTCTGAATATCCTGTTTATCATCTGTCTGAATATCCTGTTTATCATCTGTCTGTATATCCTGTTTATCATCTGTCTGAATATCCTGTTTATCATCTGTCTGTATATCCTGTTCATTATCTGTCTGTATATCCTGTTTATCATCTGTCTGTATATCCTGTTTATCATCTGTCTGTATATCCTGTTCATCATCTGTCTGTATATCCTGTTTATCATCTGTCTGTATATCCTGTTCATCATCTGTCTGTATATCCTGTTTATCATCTGTCTGTATATCCTGTTTATCATCTGTCTGAATATCCTGTTTATCATCTGTCTGTATATCCTGTTCATTATCTGTCTGTATATCCTGTTTATCATCTGTCTGTATATCCTGTTTATCATCTGTCTGTATATCCTGTTTATCATCTGTCTGAATATCCTGTTTATCATCTGTCTGTATATCCTGTTTATCATCTGTCTGTATATCCTGTTCATCATCTGTCTGTATATCCTGTTTATCATCTGTCTGTATATCCTGCTTATTGTGGCTGAACCATTTCAGTGAGTCAAATTACTGTACATGCAAATGTTTTTGGGGATTCTGATTCTGAGAAGAGGGGGAAAAACACGTAATTGAAAATTGTACCATGATAGGCCAACGTGGTTCCCACTGAGTAACAGCCCATCCCACAGACACCAGTAGCAGCAGCTTCTGGTGAATGTATCTCCAGTGTGTGTGTCAGAGAGAGAGCACACGAGTGAGAGAAAGAGATGCAGCCCCCCAACATGCTGTAGTCTAGAAAGCAAGTAGCTTGTGAAAAACAGAGAATGAATGAAGACTGTCAGCTCTACAGTCCTATTGTCAGTTCTAGTGTATCTACGTCTCTTGTGTTTCCAAAAGAAGTCTATACATCTATATATACAAAGATACGTAACGAGTACCTAAGAATACGTTTTGTGTATTTAATGAAATGGACAGTGTGTTGTGATAGTCTGTGTGTTGTTGGACTTCTGCTCTTGTTGCATCTAACGGGCACTCAAGGCAGTCGAAATGTGACAGTTTTCCTGTGGGGATCCATGGAAGCACAGAGTGCCGAATATGTATGCGTGGCGAAAAACCAGACCATCGGTGGCACGAATGTCGCTGTCATAAACTGTGAAGAAGGTGCCAGTTGCTGTCAAACGGCAGGTACTGAGTCGCGCTGTCGGTAACTATGACATTTTATGCTCTGCCGAACATGCAAGGACCACCGTGTCACAGCTCTGAGAAAAAGGACCATCGGTGTCACAGCTCTGAGAGAAAGTTTGGAGAATACATACAAGCGTTTGGCAGACAGCAACCGCGACAAAATGGCCTCCTGTTTGAATGGGTCAGGAGAGAGAGTCAAGGCAGAAGTTCTTCTTCCTCTTTTGACTTTATATATAGGTTTTGAGAAACTGCAGAACATATTTCATAACATTATTGCAGTGTGAATACTTAATTTAACCTGGACTGTAACTCATTGACCAATGGTAGCTACTGTGTCCCTGTCTCAGAATCTGTATGCTCACAGGGCCAATCACCAGAGCATGAACGCTGAGGGCGCAACAGTTTTTCACCTACCAAAAATGTATAACACATACGAAAGAAACAGTCATCGTAAATCATTGTCTGACTGAACACAAAGATAAACCAAAAGTTATGTCTCCACACAACATTGTATTACTCAATCTTGACATGACTGATGTCCTCACTAGTAGCATTTACTTGCATCTTGATAGCCTATTCGGTAGTTTGACTCTTTCAGTTTCATACTGTTATTTCCACAGGTCAAGAAATAATGACATTTTCTCATTGGGTATCCTCTTCATAGGGTATCCTCTTCATAGTGTTTCCTCTTCATAGGGTATCCTCTTCATAGTGTTTCCTCTTCATAGGGTATCCTCTTCATAGTGTTTCCTCTTCATAGGACAACCTCATCATAGGGCATCCTCTTCATAGTGTTTCCTCTTCATAGGACATCCTCGTCATAGGGCATCCTCTTCATAGGGTATCCTCTTCATAGGGTATCCTCTTCATAGGACATCCTCTTCATAGGGCATCCTCTTCATAGGGTATCCTCTTCATAGGGCATCCTATTCATAGGGCGTCCTCTTCATAGGGTATCCTCTTCATAGGGCATCCTCTTCATAGTGTTTCCTCTTCATAGGGTATCCTCTTCATAGGGCATCCTCTTCATAGTGTTTCCTCTTCATAGGGCATCCTCTTCATAGGGCTTCCTCTCATAGGGCATCCTCTTCATAGGGTATCTTCTTCATAGGGCATCCTCTTCATAGTGTTTCCTCTTCATAGGGTATCCTCTTCATAGGGTATTCTCTTCATAGGACAGCCTCTTCATAGGGCATCCTCTTAATAGTGCAGCCTCTTCATAGGGTAGCCTCTTCATAGGGCATCCTCATATAGGGCATCCTCTTCATAGGACAACCTCTTCATAGGGTATCCTCTTCATAGGGCATCCTCTTCATAGGGGTTTCTCTTCATAGGGCATCCTCTTCATAGGGCAGCCTCTTCATAGGGTATTCTCTTCATAGGGCATCCTCTTCATAGGGCACCCTCTTCATAGGTCATCCTCTTAATAGTGTGGCCTCTTCATAGTCTATCCTCTTCATAGGACAGCCTCTTCATAGGGCATCCTCTTCGTAGTGCAGCCTCTTCATAGGACATCCTCTTCATAGGATATCCTCTTCATAGTGTTTCCTCTTCATAGGATATCCTCTTCATAGGGCATCCTCATATAGGGCATCCTCTTCATAGGACATCCTCTTCATAGGACATTCTCTTCATAGGGCATCCTCTTCATAGGACATCCTCTTCATAGGATATCCTCTTCATAGGATATCCTCTTCATAGGGCATCCTCATATAGGACATCCTCTTCATAGGATATCCTCTTCATAGGACATCCTCTTCATAGGGCATCCTCATATAGGACATCCTCTTCATAGGATATCCTCTTCATAGGATATCCTCTTCATAGGATATCCTCTTCATAGGGCATCCTCATATAGGACATCCTCTTCATAGGATATCCTCTTCATAGGATATCCTCTTCATAGGATATCCTCTTCATAGGACATTCTCTTCATAGGGCATCCTCTTCATAGGACATCCTCTTCATAGGATATCCTCTTCATAGAACATACGAAAACCACATGTTGAGATACATATAGTCGTGATACATAACTATATCCCCGCCAAATTGTGCTCCACAGCCATTATAGCTTTTAACAGTAGTTTTAATTAACCCTAACCTTAACCCAAACTTTAACTAACCTGACTTAACATAACCTTAACCCTAACCCTAACGAAGCTAACCCACTTGCGATTTAGCCAGATGCGCTGCGTTTTGGCCGAATGTCATTTTTCAGTGTCTTTGCCTCATTTTGTCACGTTGGAAAACACATTAAACTGTACCTTAACTTTGGTACTACACGACAGGGCTTCTCAAACCTTCAACTTTGGTACTACACGACAGTGCTTCTCAAACCTTCAACTTTGGTACTACACGACAGTGCTTCTCAAATCTTCAACTTTGGTACTAAACGATAGGGCTTCTCAAACCTTCAACATTGGTACTACACGACAGTGCTTCTCAAACCTTCAACTTCGGTACTATACGACAGGGCTTCTCAAACATTGAACTTTGGTACTAAACGACAGGGCTTCTCAAACCTTGAACTTTGGTACTAGACGACAGGGCTTCTCAAACCTTCAACTTTGGTACGACACGACAGGGCTTCTCAAACCTTCAACTTTGGTACCTGACGACAGGGCTTCTCAAACCTTCAACTTTGGTACTAAGCGACAGGGCTTCTCAAACCTTCAACTTTTGTACTAAACGACAGGGCTTCTCAAACGTTCAACTTTTGTACTATACGACAGGGCTTCTCAAACCTTCAACTTTGGTACTAAACGACAAGGCTTCTCAAACCTTCAACTTTGGTACTAAATGACAGGGTTTCTCAAACCTTTAACTTTGGTACTAAATGACAGAGCTTCTCAAACCTTCAACTTTGGTACTAAACGACAGGGCTTCTCAAACCTTCAACTTTTGTACTATACGACAGGGCTTCTCAAACCTTGAACTTTGGTACTAAACGACAGGGCTTCTCAAACCTTCAACTTTGGTACTATACGACAGGGCTTCTCAAACCTTCAACTTTGGTACTAAATGACAGAGCTTCTCAAACCTTGAACTTTGGTATTAAACGACAGGCCCTGGCAAGGAACATTTTAAAAGCCTGCCTCTTGGCATCGAAGAAAACATTTAGCAGTTTTCAAGCTAATTTCCTGCAATTCTACAGATTTTGTCATATGGCAGAGAGAGGTAGTTGTTTTAGCTTTAAAACGAATATCCTGAAATTCTACACATTATCCCATAAGGCAGAGAGAAAACGTTTCCATTTTAAAGCTTAAATTACAGTGCTTTTTTATTTGTTAAATATTGAGTGGAAAAATTGAGGCCTATAGGTCCACTGTGGATATTCCTGTGAGCCTCCCAGGCACGTTACCCAGGGTTAACAACATTAGAAGATTACTAATATTACATTGTATTGTATTACACCCTCTACAGTTATTCCACAGATCCCTTGGCCAAAATTTGTTTAATCTGTTATTGTTATTAATGTTCATAAAACACATACGTAGCGCTTGATGGTTTTTTTGCGACTGCAGTTTGAAGAAACTTTCGAAGTTCTTGAAATTGTACGGATTGACTGACCTTCATGTCTTAAAGCAGGGGTGTCAAACTCATTCCACGGAGGGCCTAGTGTCTGCAGGTTTTTGGTTTTTCCTTTCAATAAAGCCCTAGACAACCAGGTGTGGGGAGTTCCTAACTAATTAGTGATGTTAATTCATCAATCAAGTACAAGGGAGGAGCGAAAACCCGCAGACACTCGGCCCCCCGTGGAATGAGTTTGACACCTGTGTCTTAAAGTAATGATGGACTGTCGCTTCTCTTTGCTTATTTAAGTTGTTGCCCGCCCTGGCCTTAGTATTCTTTGTTTTCTTCATTATTTTAGTTAGGTCAGGGTGTGACATGGGGGATGTTTGTGTTTTGTCGGTTTTGGGTGGTTATATGGTAAAGTGGGTGTTGGGTGTAGTGTATGGGTTTGTGTTGAGTGAATGTGTCTAGCTGTGTCTATGGTTGAGTGTAGGTATCTAGGAAAGTCTATGGTTGCCTGAATGGGTTCCCAATTAGAGACAGCTGGTTATTGTTGTCTCTGATTGGGAGCCATATTTAAGGCAACCATAGGCTTTAGCTGTTTGTGGGGAATTGTCTATGTTGCATGTTTTTGCACTTAGTCATGTATAGCTTCACGTTCGTCTGTTTTTTGTTTTGTCATTCTTCTAATAAAGAGAAGATGTACTTTCCACGCGCTGCGCCTTGGTCCTCTCTCAGTCCCTTTGACGATCGTGACAGTTGTTCTTGCCATAACATGGACTTGGTCTTTTATTTTCTTCTGTATACCACCCCTACCTTGTCACAACACAACTGATTGGCTCAAATGCATTAAGAAGAAAATAAATTCCACAAATTAACTATTAACAAGGCACACCTGTTCATTTAAAGGCATATATATATATATATATATATATATATATATGGGGTCCGTGCCAGATAATAAAATAATTATATATATTCAGGACCTCCGCGGACCCCACTTTGAGAACCCTTGCTATACTAAATGGCATGATGTTGTCTTGTAAAAACTACATTGAATAATAATGTCCAATTCCATCCCATTTTCTATTTCATGGAGTTTGGTTAAGTTTCCTGCATGTGCAGGGGGTTCATTTCAGACGAACCATTTCCAATATGAACAGCAATGAAGTAAGAGCAGCATTCAGGCCCTGTGAAGTGGTTGATTACTCTTTGTGGTCTACACACCACTTCAACATCAGCTTTTCCCCTCCCAGGTTTACATCAGATACACAGCAGACTGATGTACGGCTCACGATGTCACCCACCCCAGCAGCAGTCACCAGAGCATGGCGGGAACACTCACTCTCCGGGGAGATGACCACAACATCACTTCCTGCACAACATCACTTCCTGAACAAGAGAAGGTAGTGAAAGTAAGAGAGAGAGACATAGTCCGAAGGGGGGCGGGGCATCGTCATGACAGAAGCCAGAAACATTAGGTACGTCCTCTCCATATGCTGCTCAATTATTGATGGGTTTTAATGGTGTGACTAAGATGTGGCCAAGATGTGGAGGGGAGTTGGCACAGTAGCAGGGATCCCTAACAGAAACCGTATGGGAGACTTGCTTACATCCATTCCCTAAAAGACGGAGAGGGAAAGAGGCACGTTTTGGTGGAAGCAATAACATTTAAATGTCAAAAAATTATTTCTGCTATAATATTTTATAATATTATAGTATCCACAGCAGCAAAGGCCATGAATGGCCACAGGGGGGAAGGACATAAATTACTACTTCCTCTGACAGTTCATAATTCCATTTCCAATATCTTTTCTTTTAAAAGTTTAAGGTCGCTTTTGATAGCTGTACTTGCCGTATCTGATATATGGCATTGAAATGCTTTCCCCCCATCGAGTCGGATGACACATGACAACCAGAGTGAAATCTCCATTATTATGGCCGACCGTTTGGCACCCTGCATAATCTTACACATCTGAATACACTATAATTACACCTAAAGGGTATCTGACGCAAGTCTTTATTAAGGATAATGAATATTGACTTTAACAACAGACTTCAGGTCAGAGGAAATGGCTTTTTGTAATATTTTCTTTGAATGGTGTCCTAGTTTTTTTTCAACCTCCATGTTTCCTCACATGAGTCACTGTCGCTAAAGAAATCACAGGAAATAGAGTGTGCACAATATAAAACGTGTCGCTATAGCAACACACAACAGGAGATCAGGACATTGACTGGACACCATATAAAACACGACAGGAGATTAGGACATTGAGTGGACACCATATAAAACACGACAGGAGATTAGGACATTGAGTGGACACCATATAAAACATGACAGGAGATTAGGACACGGAGTGGACACCATATAAAACACGACAGGAGATTAGGACATTGAGTGGACACCATATAAAACACGACAGGAGATTAGGACATTGAGTGGACACCATGTAAAACACGACAGGAGATTAGGACATTGAGTGGACACCATATAAAACACGACAGGAGATTAGGACACGGAGTGGACACCATATAAAACACGACAGGAGATTAGGACATTGAGTGGACACCATATAAAACATGACAGGAGATTAGGACACGGAGTGGACACCATATAAAACACGACAGGAGATTAGGACACGGAGTGGACACCATATAAAACACGACAGGAGATTAGGACATTGAGTGGACACCATATAAAACATGACAGGAGATTAGGACACGGAGTGGACACCATATAAAACACGACAGGAGATTAGGACACGGAGTGGACACCATATAAAACATGACAGGAGATTAGGACACGGAGTGGACACCATATAAAACACGACAGGAGATTAGGACATTGAGTGGACACCATATAAAACACGACAGGAGATTAGGACACGGAGTGGACACCATATAAAACACGACAGGAGATTAGGACATTGAGTGGACACCATATAAAACACGACAGGAGATTAGGACATTGAGTGGACACCATATTAAACACGACAGGAGATTAGGACATTGAGTGGACACCATATAAAACATGACAGGAGATTAGGACATTGAGTGGACACCATATAAAACACGACAGGAGATTAGGACATTGAGTGGACACCATATAAAACACGACAGGAGATTAGGACATTGAGTGGACACCATATAAAACACGACAGGAGATTAGGACACGGAGTGGACACCATATAAAACATGACAGGAGATTAGGACATTGAGTGGACACCATGTAAAACACGACAGGAGATTAGGACATTGAGTGGACACCATATTAAACACGACAGGAGATTAGGAGATTGAGTGGACACCATATAAAACACGACATCATCAGGGTCCTGAATATCAACATTGCTCATACATTACAGTATCTGACTTCTAGAAGAAATGACACATGATTGGTGGCTGTGGTTTGAGATGTCTACCTTGTGTAGGTGTGTAGGTGTGTGGTTTGAGATGTGTACCTTGTGTAGGTGTGTACGTGTGCAAACTTTCAGACAGTCTCAGTCCCTCACTTCCCAACCAGATAAACTCTCACATAATTCCCCTGATCGCTGGCTGGTGTCTCTCTCTCTGTGTGTGTGTGTGTGTGTGTGTGTGTGTGTGTGTGTGTGTGTGTGTGTGTGTGTGTGTGTGTGTGTGTGTGTGTGTGTGTGTGTGTGTGTGTGTGTGTGTGTGTGTGTGTGTGTGTGTGTGTGTGTGTGTGTGTGAGCGTGCGTGCGTGCGTGCGTGCAGTAAATGTCATACAATTTCTGTATTCATAATAGATAGATTGCAACTTGAATAACCAACAAGTGTTTTTTTGTTGCTGGAAATTGCTTGCGAAAAAGGGGACCACCTCCACATCCCAACCAGATAAACTCTCACATATCTCCCCTGATCGCTGGCTGTCGCTTTAGTTGAATTCTAATTGGCAAATAAAGGGCTCCGCTCTCTCAGCTACCTCGAGCTACAGTCAGAGAGGCCATTTAAAGCATGCTTCTGTTCCCCACATTCCCTTGGGGATCTGCTGTGTGTGGTTCAAGGTTGAGAAACTCTTAGCAAGCTGGCTTTGTACAGCAGCTAAGTCCAAATAATTTACCATGTGGTGCACTGTCACTAAGACTGCGAAGTGTGTTGTGTGTGCGTGTGCGTGCGTGCGTGCGTGTGCGTGTGTGCGTGCGTGCGTGTGCGTGTGTGCGTGCGTGCGTGTGTATCAGATGTGTTCTCAATGTCATAGAATCCCAGTATTCTAAATAGCTTGTAACTAAAAGTTCCAAAGAGTCGTTTCTTTAAAAAAAATATGTATCCCTGGTTGACAGTCCTGGTTGACAGGACTGGTCGACAGCCCTGGTCGACAGCTCGGATCGACAACCCTGGTCGACAGCCCGGGTCGACAGCCCGGGTCGACAGCCCTGGTCGACAGCCCTGGTCGACAGCCCTGGTCGACAGCCCTGGTCGACAGCCCTGGTCGACAGCCCGGGTCGACAGCCCTGGTCGACAACCCTGGTCGACAGCCCTGGTCGACAGCCCTGGTCGACAGCCCTGGTCGACAGCCCTGGTCGACAGCCCGGGTCGACAGCCCTGGTCGACAGCCCTGGTCGACAGCCCTGGTCGACAGCCCTGGTCGACAGCCCGGGTCGACAGCCCTGGTCGACAGCCCTGGTCGACAGCCCTGGTCGACAGCCCTGGTCGACAGCCCTGGTCGACAGCCCGGGTCGACAGCCCTGGTCGACAGCCCTGGTCGACAGCCCTGGTCGACAGCCCGGGTCGACAGCCCTGGTCGACAGCCCTGGTCGACAGCCCTGGTCGACAGCCCTGGTCGACAGCCCGGGTCGACAGCCCGGGTCGACAGCCCGGGTCGACAGCCCTGGTCGACAGCCCGGGTCGACAGCCCGGGTCGACAGCCCGGGTCGACAGCCCGGGTCGACAGCCCTGGTTGAGCTTCAATGACCGAGTCTGTAGCACGGCACACTACAACAGACTTTTACAGCTAATCTAAACTGGAAGAGACATGAAGTCGAGGAAAATGCCTTTAAAAGCTGCACTGTCGGATGTAAAGTGCTCTGCCCTACAGTGCACCTTGGATTGAATGCCGGCCCTCATCTCTTCATGACAATGTACATTCGCTCATTCTGTGCTAATGGATGTCTGCCTTGCACTGATCTCCACGGTCAGTGGATGAAGATGCTGAGAAGATCCGTGATCATTGATCAGATGCAGTGTGATTTAATGGTCCGCCCACCCCCATCTTCCTTTAAAGAACATTTAGATCATAGAGTAACAAGAAGCCTGCTTCAGGTCAACTGGCTGCAGGGAAGGTCTGCTACCAAGAGGCCACTCCACTTCACTCTCCTGCTCAAAAACGTGTGGGCTGCATTGAAGTGGAGCGTCTGGAGCGTGAGTTTGGCACGCTCGACGACCCCGGGGTCAACTCCGCTTTCTCTTTCCATTCTCGTCAGTTATTAACGTGGGAAAAAATCAGTTATGACACTAGCAGACGGATTAGTCTATCAAATAACATGACTTGCATCATTTCTGATCCTTTAAATTTTTTACTACCCCTTCCTCTGGTGGAAAACATAAAAAATACAATTATATATATATATATATATATACACTTATAAAAAAACATTAGGAACACCTTCCTAATCCTGAGTTGCCCTCAGAACAGCCTACATTTGTTGGGGCATGGACTCTACAAGGTGTTGAAAGCATTCCACAGGGATGCTGGCCCATGTTGATTCCATTGCTTCCCACAGTTGTGTCAAGTTGGCTGGACGTCCTTTGGGTGGTGGACCATTCTTGATACACACTGGGGAAACTGTTGAGTGTGAAAAACCCAGCAGCGTTGCAGTTCTTGACAACACTCAAACCGGTGCGCCTAGGCACCTACTACCAAACCCCGTTCAAAGGCACTTTCATCTTTTTTTCTTGCCCATTCACCTTCTGAATGGCACACATACGCAATCCATGTCTCAAATATCTCAAGGCTTAAAAAAATCCTTCTTTAACATGACGCCTCCCCTTCATCTAAATGGATTGAAGTGGATTTAACAGGTGAAATCAATGAGGGATCATAGCTTTCACCTGGATTCACCTGGTCAGTCTGTGTCATGGAAAGAGCAGGTGTTCATAATGTTTTGTACACTCAGTGTACATCTCTCTCTGTTCAATGAGACGTACCCCCTTCCATTTCTTGACCAGTTGTCTGGGACATGGATGTGGTTTTCTCGTGCCAATTCCTATTCCTAAGTTCTCTGCATTTGAGGCTTACTAACACGTTTAAACTGGTCTGAGAGATTCCTGGTGTGTTTGTCAAGCTCAGACTCCGTGTCATCAGATAATACCTTGTGTTCCTCTGCTACTCTATCATAGTCTCTCGTTATCAAGCTCAAACTCCATGTCATCGGCTAAAGGAGTTCGGGGCGGGCAGGTAGCCTAGTGGTTAGAGTGTTGGGTCAGTAACAGAAAGGTTGCTGGATCAAATCCTGAGCAGACAAGGTAAAACGCTTTTGTTCTGCCCCTGAACAAGGCAGTTAGCCCACTGTTCCCCAGTTCCTCTGCTAGTCTATCATAGCCTCTCTTTACCAAACCCAGACCTTGTGTTCCTCTGCTAATCTATCACAGCCTCTCTTTACCAAGCCCAGACCTTGTGTTCCTCTGCTAATCTATCACAGCCTCTCTTTACCAAGCCCAGACCTTGTGTTCCTCTGCTAATCTATCACAGCCTCTCTTTACCAAGCTCAAACCCTGTGTTCCTCTGCTAATCTATCATAGCCTCTCTTTACCAAGCCCAGACCCTGTGTTCTTCTGCTAATCTATCACAGCCTCTCTTTACCAAGCCCAGACCTTGTGTTCCTCGGCTAATCTATTATAGCCTCTCTTTACCAAGCCCAGACGCTGTGTTCCTCTGCTAATCTATCACAGCCTCTCTACCAAGCCCAGACCTTGTGGTCCTCTGCTAATCTATTATAGCCTCTCTTTACCAAGCCCAGACCTTGTGTTCCTCGGCTAATCTATTATAGCCTCTCTTTACCAAGCCCAGACCCTGTGTTCCTCTGCTAATCTATCACAGCCTCTCTACCAAGCCCAGACCTTGTGGTCCTCTGCTAATCTATTATAGCCTCTCTTTACCAAGCCCAGACCTTGTGTTCCTCGGCTAATCTATTATAGCCTCTCTCTACCAAGCCCAGACCTTGTGTTCCTCGGCTAATCTATTATAGCCTCTCTCTACCAAGCCCAGACCTTGTGGTCCTCTGCTAATCTATTATAGCCTCTCTTTACCAAGCCCAGAACCTGTGTTCCTCTGCTAATCTATCACAGCCTCTCTTGACCAAGCCCAGACCTTGTGGTCCTCTGCTAGTCTATCACAGCCTCTCTTTACCAAGCCCAGACCTTGTGGTCCTCTGCTAGTCTATCACAGCCTCTCTTTACCAAGCCCAGACCTTGTGGTCCTCTGCTAATCTATCACAGCCTCTCTTTACCAAGCCCAGACCTTGTGGTCCTCTGCTAGTCTATCACAGCCTCTCTTTACCAAGCCCAGACCTTGTGGTCCTCCGCTAATCTATCACAGCCTCTCTTTACCAAGCCCAGACCTTGTGGTCCTCCGCTAATCTATCACAGCCTCTCTTCGCACAGGTACGTGTTTATTACGTTTTTTTTTGTCAATGTACCTTTTCGGTGTTATTCAGTCTATTCGTTCATCCCTTGCTGCTGCTCTAATGGACTAATTCTCTTCTCTCACTTCCTTGGCTGATCCTTCGAGAACGTCAAGGGGGGCTAGATCCCTTGCTTGTTTTACTTTTGTATACACGGGGTGATGTCTGCTCTGTAACAATAACGATGCACTATAAAGAGTTCATATGCATGACACAGTGCAGAAAATACTATGCACAAAACGGACTAAATATAATCATAATTTGTATGGGCTATTGTAGCCATTGGCTCAACCTACCCCAAGGCAACTATATTAGCCCACACAGGAGGAACTTTCATGCTCGGTTTAGGACCCTATATTGTAGCTTATAGAGACCCCCAACAGATGTATAAAACAATGTTAAAACTCTCTATTTTGGTTGAGATACAAACATCATGAAACCTTTGTTTTTTTGGAGCTCATTTTCTTCCCACTTTCTCCATGTCGTTTCGTCCTTCACAGACTCCATGAAAATGACGAACTCTACCTAAATATTTGGTCACATGATTCATTTTGTGTACGGTTTCTTAGAAAACACGGGTTGGCTCAACTAACCCCTTGCATATGTTACCATTTGACTATTTCCTTTTTTCCAACACATCCTTCTATTTTACTGTGATGTCTTACAAGGGTCTTGAACCTCTCTATTTGGACCATTGCTACTGAGATTGGCCTAAAATAAACACTTTACCAAAGAATATAATTATATTTGATTAATGGTGTTTTTTCAGATCTCCTAACAGTACTGTTTTGTAGGTCCATCTGAACACAGACATGACTTAACAAGCAGAGGGGAGTCTTAGCCTGGACCAGCCTGATCTTATCGTGCTAGATGTGGTGGAGTCTTAGCCTGGAACAGGCTGGTCTTATCATGCTAGATTTGGTGGAGTCTTAGCCTGGACCAGGCTGGTCTTATCATGCTAGATTTGGTGGAGTCTTAGCCTGGACCAGGCTGGTCTTATGATGCTAGATTTGGTGGAGTCTTAGCCTGGACCAGGCTGGTCTTATGATGCTAGATTTGGTCGAAGAAAAGCAGCCAACAAGTGCTCAGCACATGTGGGAAGTCCTTCAAGACTGTTGGAAAAGCATTCCAGGTGAAGCTGGTTGAGAGAATGCCAAGCGTGTGCAAAGCTGTCATCAAGGCAAAGGGTGGCTATTTGAAGAATCTCAAATATAAAATATATTTGTTTAACACTTTTTTGGTTACTACATTATTCCATATGTGGTATTTCATAGATTTGATGTCTTCGCTACTATTCTACAGTGTAGAAAATAGTGAAAATAAAGAAAAACCCTTGAATGCGTAGGTGTTCTAAAACTTTTGACCGGTAGTGTACTTTTGTGAAACAAATATACATTTACCAAATTTTTCCACAAAGAAAATGTGTTGCCTGAAGCTACAATTTCTAGCTTTATTATAAAAGTCCCACGGGAAACTGTACATGAGAAAGTAATGGAATAAAAGACAGCTATAACTGCACGATCTCCATGACCGTCACATCCCCTTTAACAGCTTTATGAATTGTCAAGGCCCATTTCACAGAGCCATTGATGATCCAACTCTTCATTTTAACAACTGCTCCATGTCCAAAACAACAAGGGAAAGGGGATGGGGTGGAGAATGGAGATTTCAAACTCAAAGAAACACTTCAACCCAAGACCTTTATTTGTTTTGGCATTTTTTGTTGTTGGGGCAGTTACAGGTACATTGTTAATTTCAATGTATACGTTTAGGCTGCCACTCGAAATAAAAACAACAGTAAGAAACACATACAGAGTTGAAGTGATAACTGCGTGGTATAAACAACAACAAAAAACAACCTCCCATTCCATTCCCCCAACCCCACCCAGCCAACCCCCCAACATCCCATTCCCCCAACCCCACCTAGCCAACATGTCTCCACCCCCAACCTCCCATTCCCCCAACCCCACCTAGCCAACATGTCTCCACCACCAACATCCCATTCCCCCAACCCCACCCAGCCAACCCCCCAACCTCCCATCCCATTCCCCCAACCCCACCCAGCCAACATGTCTCCACCCCCAACATTCCATTCCCCCAACCCCACCCAGCCAACATGTCTCCACCCCCAACATCCCATTCCCCCAACCCCACCCAGCCAACATGTCTCCACCCCCAACCTCCCATCCCATTCCCCCAACCCCACCCATCCAACATGTCTCCACCCCTAACCTCCCATCCCATTCCCCCAACCCCACCCAGCCAACATGTCTCCACCCCCAACATCCCATTCCCCCAACCCCACCCAGCCAACATGTCTCCACCCCCAACATCCCATTCCCCCAACTCCACCCAGCCAACATGTCTCCACCCCCAACCTCCCATCCCATTCCCCCAACCCCACCCAGCAAACATGTCTCCACCCCAACCTCCCATCCCATTCCCCCAACCCCACCCAGCCAACATGTCTCCACCCCCAACCTCCAATCTCATTCCCCCAACCCCACCCATCCAACATGTCTCCACCCCCAACCTCCCATCCCATTCCCCCAACCCCACCCAGCCAACATGTCTCCACCCCAACCTCCCATCCCATTCCCCCAACCCCACCCAGCCAACATGTCTCCACCCCCAACCTCCAATCTCATTCCCCCAACCCCACCCATCCAACATGTCTACACCCCCAACATCCCATCTCATTCCCCCAACCCCACCCAGCCAACATGTCTACACCCCCAACATCCCATCTCATTCCCCCAACCCCACCCATCCAACATGTCTACACCCCCAACATCCCATCTCATTCCCCCAACCACACCCATCCAACATGTCTCCACCACCAACATTCCATTCCCCCAACCCCACCCAACCAACATGTCTCCACCCCCAACATCCCATCTCATTCCCCCAACCCCACCCAGCCAACATGTCTACACCCCCAACATCCCATCTCATTCCCCCAACCCCACCCAGCCAACATGTCTTCACCACCAACATTCCATTCCCCCAACCCCACCCAACCAACATGTCTCCACCCCCAACATCCCATCTCATTCCCCCAACCCCACCCAGCCAACATGTCTCCACCCCCAACCTCCCATCCCATTCCTCCAACCCCACCCAGCCAACATGTCTCCACCCCTAACCTCCCATCCCATTCCCCCAACCCCACCCAGCCAACATGTCTCCACCCCCAACCTCCCATCCCATTCCCCCAAACCCACCCAGCCAACATGTCGCCACCCCCAACCTCCCATCCCATTCCCCCAACCCCACCCAGCCAACATGTCGCCACCCCCAACCTCCCATCCCATTCCCCCAACCCCACCCAGCCAACATGTCTCCACCCCCAACCTCCCATCCCATTCCCCCAACCCCACCCAGCCAACATGTCTCCACCCCCAACATCCCATTCCCCAACCCCACCCAGCCAACATGTCTCCACCCCCAACCTCCCATCCCATTCCCCCAACCCCACCCAGCCAATATGTCTCCACCCCCAACCTCCCATCCCATTCCCCCAACCCCACCCAGCCAACATGTCTCCACCCCTAACCTCCCATCCCATTCCCCCAACCCCACCCAGCCAACATGTCTCCACCCCCAACCTCCCATCCCATTCCCCCAACCCCACCCAGCCAACATGTCGCCACCCCCAACCTCCCATCCCATTCCCCCAACCCCACCCAGCCAACATGTCTCCACCACCAACATCCCATTCCCCCAACCCCACCCAGCCAACATGTCTCCACCCCCAACCTCCCATCCCATTCCCCCAACCCCACCCAGCCAACATGTCGCCACCCCCAACCTCCCATCCCATTCCCCCAACCCCACCCAGCCAACATGTCTCCACCCCCAACCTCCCATCCCATTCCCCCAACCCCACCCAGCCAACATGTCGCCACCCCCAACCTCCCACCCCATTCCCCCAACCCCACCCAGCCAACATGTCTCCACCACCAACATCCCATTCCCCCAGCCCCACCCAACCAACATCAAAGCAGCAATTGTCTCTGATTATTTGAAAGATTCAAGGAGCTATCATCGTTAAGTAACATAATAGTTGCAAAGCATTAAATATTCATGCACTTCTAAATGAATTTTGTAACTTTTCCCCAGACGCATTCAACTGTAGGGCACTCCCACATCATATGGAGGAATGTGCCTACCTGATTTAGGGGACCCAGGGAACAGCTGGGGACCAACTTCATCATGAAACATTTCCTTGGCGTTAAATACAGTCTGTGAACAATCTTAAAATGTGTCAATTGATAGTTCGGATTATGGGATGCCAAGGTCATATTTTTCCTTATTCTGTTCCAGTTAATGGTTGATCCGATTCAATTAGATCCGTGGACCATACTTTTTTCAATGGCTAACTCAGAATATGAGCCTTCCAAAAAGTGTTTTATATATTAAAGAGATCAGATCTTTCGGGAGCACCAGATCATTTATTTATAAATCCAATCATTGGATAGTTCAGTAGTTGAGTTTACCAAGGGACTCCAGAGGCCAGTATAGATGACTTTAGTTGTAAACATAGAAAAAAAGGAATGTCCTGGTAATGTCACGCCCTGACCTTAGAGATCCTTTTCATGTATCTATTTTGGTTGGTCAGGGCGTGAGTTGGGGTGGGCATTCTATGTTTTGTTCTGTGTGTTGTATTTCTATGTGTTTGGCCTGGTATGGTTCCCAATCAGAGGCAGCTGTCAATCGTTGTCTCTGATTGAGAACCATACTTAGGTAGCCTGTTCCCACCTGTGTTGGTGGGTAGTTGTTTTCTGTTTTGTATATTGCACCTTGCAGAACTGTTCGTTTGTCGTTTTTTGTTTAGTATTCGTATTTATTAAAAGTATTATGAATACTTACCACGATGCACCTTGGTCTTCTCCTTCTCCCGACACCAGCTGTTACAGGTAATGTGTCTTTCAAACCTTTGAATGTTCTCCAACCTGTCTCCAAACCTCCAAACTGTCAATGATAATCGGCAAGAGTACGGATTCCACATTTGGACCATTGGGGGGGATGCAAAATGCCGCCCTTCAGATCGCAAGTCATTATTGTAAAATATTGGAGTATGGGCATGCCCTTTTGATTCCCAGTTACATTGTTTTTCAATTTTGCACCAAAAATAAATTGTGTGAGCAATAATAGGACCCAAAGCATAGTTTAAATTGTTATGGGATCAGTGAAGACTACCTCTTCCAGGGCAATAGCAGCCACCATATTTCTCTCTATACTCAGGCCAGGAAGCAGAAACATCATGTCTAAATCAATTGAGGATGAGGCAAAATACTAGTGCCTGAAAATACGACTAAAAAGGTTTGGTATGGATAGTCCTACTACATATTTCCGTCTTTGTAAGATTGTTAATTTTATCCGAGTTCGTTTTCCTTACCACATACATTTTGAAATGGCATTATGAATTGTATCCCAATAGCCAGAAGAAGGAGTCATGGGAAGCATTGAGCTACAGAAATTCACTTTGACAATAAGATATTCTGCCGGTGAAAGAAACTGGGATGTTTTCTACTGAGATCGGACTGAATTGATTTGAGCTTTCTGATAAAGTTTCTGGCGACGGTTTTCTCCAAGGAAGGAAATATATAATATATCCCAAATATTGAAAATGGTAAGCGATTGGGATTCCATAAGTACAGATATAGTCCTCCATCAGGGTCTTGAGAGAATGTAGGGCAGCTTTGGTTAGATAAATTCAGCTTCGTCATTAAGTTACAAAATGTATCTATGCATTTGGGAGCGATTGAGATACATTGTCTAGATATAGTAAAATATTGTCTGCGTACAACGAGATGAAATGATCAGTAGATTTTAGCGGAATTTGTGTTATTTCCTTATATTGACAAATTGCCTGATCCAGGAGTTCCATGGATAATAAGATAAGCAAAGGTGAAATTGGATCACCTTGTCTGCTGCTTGTAGTGATTCTGAACAGAGCAGAGAAGATATTGCCTGTTATAACTAGGGCTGAGGGATTGGCATAGCATTTTAATCACATTAATGAAATTGGAGCCAATTCCCATATGTTCCAAGACAGACCAGAGATATGACAGTTCAAGACTATGAAAAGCTTTTTCTGCATCGAGAGATATACAGCCCAAGGAGCTGTTGTTTCCGATGAAACATTTAAGATATGTTATAGTCGACAGAGGTTATCCGAGAATAAGCTTTTTTTAACAAACCTGCTTTGGTCCATGTGGACCAATTTGGGTATGTAAGTTTTTGAGATGACAACATCTTGGAAAACAGTTTAATATGTGTGTCTGGGTGGCATCCTTATCTTTTTTAAATAAACGCAAAGTTATTTATGTATTCACGTCTCTTCCAAATGAACCTTTGTGAACGGCTATGTTAATCATTTCAAGCAATAGTGCACCTAATTGACTTGATTTGCCTTTATCATCGTATCCAATGCCCATTTGAGTTCATTAATAAGAGAGATTTGGACTCCCAGTGAGGTGGCTTCCTCTGTTGAGAGAAGAAAAGTTCTTCATTATTTTAGAAAGGACTTAGTCTGGCTTGGTGTGGATTTACAATCAGAGGTGTACAGTTCTTTATAGAAGCAGGAGAATGTGTGTTGTGATAGAAATTCCCCCTGTTTCAGATTCAATAGTGGGATAAATCCCCAACTTCTGAGTGATTTCTACACACGTCTCTGTTGTAAATGAGGGAGCGTAAAAAAAAAAACTAACAAAGAACTAGTAACCCGGAGAAAAGCCATATGCGATTTTAGCCTGGGAGGTTAGGTTGGAGGTTTGACGATAAATACAGAGGAATTAAGAATGGTGGACTAGCTTGTCTGTGACCTCCTGTCGCCGCGTGATAAATACCTGGCATTGGTCGTGGTCGTGGGAGCGCCAAAGGGGGTTCTGGGGGGGATTGTGGGATGGGGTGGGCTCTGTGTTTCAGTTTGGCGCAAGGGCCCTTTCCTCCACTCGTCCCCGTTGACCCCCATCCAACATATTTACTGCCAGTAAATAGACCAGATGGCAGGGGGGTACGGAACAGGTCACACAACAAAAATGAAGTCCTGGAGGAGTTCTCTGAATCGGACACATGTTGGTGGTAGAAGTGGAATAGCAGTTATGTTTCTTTATGGTCGTTTGAGTTTTATTTCCACCTCTCGCCATGTTATTGCTCGTTATGAGTTTCTGGTTGCTGATTGGTGGGCTTGCCTCAAAACTGGCTGGTCAGAAAGAAAGCCACAACAAGATGGTATGGGCAACTTCCCGCCGCATGACAAAAGTGAACTGTGCTCGGTAATTGTTGTTTAATTGTCGGTGAAATGTTGCTATCTGGCTGACAAGTGACAATGGACGTTAGGAGGGGGACTGCTACTTATTCCACTCAGTTCAATATGTTTCCTCTACATCTAACTCACTGAGGTGCTTGTCAAACTGAGTTGAATAATTGCAACTTTACCACAGACACATTATGGCTTTCTACCAACCCATCTCTTTGTGGTCAAAATTGCAGTCAGAAAATGGGACACAGCCATTCAACATCTGGTAAGGTCTGGTAAGGTCATGAGCAACCTACCTCACAAGAAGTCAGATAGTCATACAAAGCCAGACTGCTATTTGACAGCCCATTCGCTGTTGTGATCTGTGCCATGATCCCGTAGATATTGTCTCCTTATTCCATGCTGCCGTGTTCTTTTGAAGAGTGTTAAGTGTCTTTTTTTTGTCTATTTTTACAGAGGAATAAAGAACCTGACAGAATGTCAAGCTGCTCGTTAAACAGAAAAGCAGAGCTTGCATGAGTCTCTCAGCTCAAAGCAATGGAAATTGCAGAGCAGTCATGTACAGATTGCAGAGCAGTCATTTTGGGCTCCCGAGTGGCGCATCGGTCTAAGGCACTGCGTCTCAGTGCTAGAGGTGTCACTACAGACCCTGGTTTGATTCCAGGCTGTATCACAAGCGGCAGTGTTTGCGAGTCCCATAGGGCGGCGCACAATTGGCCCAGCGTCGTCCGGGTTAGGGGAGGTTTTGGCCAGGGTAGGCCGTCATTGTAAATAAGAATTTATTCTTAACTGACTTGCCTAGTTAAATAAAGGTTCAATATAAAATAAATCAACATCAAGATTGGTCATCATGCTGCTAGAAGATCTGGGATGGTTCTTTCTCTCACTCCTCTCTTGCTGTACAAAAGCTGCTTTCCTACTCTCCCTTCCTCCCTCCCTCGCTCCACTCTACCCATCTCGCTTTATCAAGGCAGGGAGACCCTCCTGGGAGGCTCTGATCTCCTGTGCACTTCCTGAAGAATTAATGACTTCTAATGTACCAGTTAATGCAGAAAAGGCAGAACATCCATCATAACTGACAATGTAATGGCGCTTTCATAGATGGGGCACTCATGTCTTTTTTTACACTCCTTCACCAATTTCACCCCTTTTTTCTCTCTCTCTCTCATGCATGCTCTGTCACAAAAGCATATTGTTAGCCTCTTTTGACTTGAAGGAGAATGTCCTCAGAATGTTTTGGAGGATTGTTTTGGTAGGAAGGAACTACTTTGTGAAAAAAAAAAAAACAGACTACTGTACATTGTTTTGGCTCGTGATGAAGAGCATTGAGCTCTAAACCCTATTCTGTGTACATGAGAGGAATAGGTCAATATTTATGTTGTTGAAAGTAACAGCAGTTCACAGATAGTGCTGATGTCCTGTTAGGATCACATAGCAGTGGTTTAATGACATCGACTGCCTTTACAGGTATTAGCAGACTTCTACATATTTCTATAAGGTGTTCTATATTTATCATGTTCACAATATATTCTGTCAGTTTACACAGAGAAACGCAACCAGTACGTCACCGGGGCAACGCTTCCTGCCATCCGGGACCTCTATACCAGGCGGTGTCAGAGGAAAGGCCCTAAAGATTGTCAAAGACTCCAGCCACGCTAGTCATGGACTGTTCTCTCTGCTACCGCATGGCAAGCGGTACCAGAGCGCCAGGTCTAGGTCCAAAAGGCTTCTTAACAGCTTCTATCTCACAATCCATAAGACTCCTGAATAGCTAATCAAAGGGCTACCCAGAGTCCTTTTTTACGCTGCTGCTACTCTCTGTTTATTATCGATGCATAGTCACTTTAACTCTACCTACATGTACATATTACCTCAATTGCCTCGAATGGCCGGTGCCCCCGCGCATTGACTCTGTACCGGTACCCCCTGTATACAGCCTCACTATTGTTATTTTACTGCTGCGGTTTAATTATTTATTACTTTTATCTTCTATTTTTAACTTTTTTTTTCTTAACTTCTCATAGCATTTTTGGTTAAGGGCTTGTAAGTAATCATTTCACTGTAAGGTCTACCTACACCTGTTGTATTCAGCATTTCACTGTAAGGTCTACCTACACCTGTTGTATTCAGCATTTCACTGTGAGATCTACTACACCTGTTGTATTCAGCATTTCACTGTAAGGTCTACCTACACCTGTTGTATTCAGCATTTCACTGTAAGGTCTACCTACACCTGTTGTATTCAGCATTTCACTGTAAGGTCTACCTACACCTGTTGTATTCAGCATTTCACTGTAAGGTCTACCTACACCTGTTGTATTCAGCATTTCACTGTAAGGTCTACTACACCTGTTGTATTCAGCATTTCACTGTAAGGTCTACTACACCTGTTGTATTCAGCATTTCACTGTAAGGTCTACTATACCTGTTGTATTCAGCATTTCACTGTAAGGTCTACTACACCTGTTGTATTCAGCATTTCACTGTAAGGTCTACCTACACCTGTTGTATTCAGCATTTCACTGTAAGGTCTACCTACACCTGTTGTATTCAGTATTTCACTGTAAGGTCTACCTACACCTGTTGTATTCAGCATTTCACTGTAAGGTCTACTACACCTGTTGTATTCAGCATTTCACTGTAAGGTCTACCTACACCTGTTGTATTCAGCATTTCGCTGTAAGGTCTACCTACACCTGTTGTATTCAGCATTTCACTGTAAGGTCTACCTACACCTGTTGTATTCAGCATTTCACTGTAATGTCTACTACACCTGTTGTATTCAGCATTTCACTGTAAGGTCTACTACACCTGTTGTATTCTGCATTTCACTGTAAGGTCTACTACACCTGTTGTATTCAGCATTTCACTGTAAGGTCTACTACACCTGTTGTATTCAGCATTTCACTGTAAGGTCTACTACACCTGTTGTATTCAGCATTTCACTGTAAGGTCTACCTACACCTGTTGTATTCAGCATTTCACTGTAAGGTCTACCTACACCTGTTGTATTCAGCATTTCACTGTAAGGTCTACTACACCTGTTGTATTCAGCATTTCACTGTAAGGTCTACTACACCTGTTGTATTCAGCATTTCACTGTGAGGTCTACTACACCTGTTGTATTCAGCATTTCACTGTAAGGTCTACCTACACCTGTTGTATTCAGCATTTCACTGTAAGGTCTAACTACACCTGTTGTATTCAGCATTTCGCTGTAAGGTCTACTACACCTGTTGTATTCAGCATTTCGCTGTAAGGTCTACCTACACCTGTTGTATTCCGCGCATGTGACAAATACAATTTGATTTGATTCGCATAATACACCATCATTCCAGAGACTAAATCTCCTTATTGAGTAAACTTCAATTCAGTAAATACATTATATTCAAGTATAATGATATTCATAAATATATTCTTGTTTTATATAAAACCAAACAGCCTATTTATGTAAAATTACATAACATAAATACCTTTTTTTTTATACTCCCCATGTTAACGTTAAATTCTATTGTGAGGTACATTATGAGCAGGCAAAGAAAAGGACACCTTAACTATACACTAGAAACAATGCAGTTAAGATCCACACTAAGGATAGGTGACAAGAAAGAAAGCACTGGTGCCTTATGTGTCTTCTCTATCTGAGCAGAAATGGACTGGCCATGGGGCAGTTCTGGCAAATATCAGATGGACCAGTGGGCCTGTCTAAATGTGGGTTGTGGTGCAGAATGATCATTATTAAATAGAGGGGCAATATTTCCTGGAACAGATCACTGGGGGAGATAATGTTGTTTTTAACTGATGTTTGGTTGTGTGTACGTTAATGGGTTGATGGGTGGGTGTTTGGTTGTGTGTGTGTATCGCTGGGTGAGAACAGTAGTTTTGCTTGAGTACATTCACATCCCCGCACCTGCAAGTACACACACACCAACTGAAACTAAAATAAAATCAAAAATTGGAAAATCTATTTAGTTAACAAAAAATTTCAGAAAAACTTTTAAAAAACAAACTAATAACTTTTTTTTTATCATTGACTGCAAAACGAAATAACAATTTATTTTTTATTTTAAGTTGTAGCTTTTTAATAAGGTTTCAAATGGGGTTTCAAGCTTTTATTTCTAATGGGGTTTTCGAGTTTCTGAATCTGGCGGGTAAATGCTGCCAGTAGATGGCAATGTTTCAAATAGACCTAGTATAGATCTAAATAGACCTAGTATAGATCTAAATAGACCTAGTATAGATCTAAATAGACCTAGCTGGTGCATCACTATCACTAGCTGTCAGTAGCTAAGAGGGAAGAAATCAGAGGCGCGATCGCAGAGCATGAGCGTGAACCATAGGTGTGAACACATGCGGCAGCAAACCCAGCACCAGCAGTGGTCGGTCGCAAAAGGCAAAGCCCTGCATGGGATTATTTTGAGGATATTTCTGGAAAGGACAAAAGCTAATGCATTGCAGTGTCAGGAGATGTGCGGAACAGAGAGGAAAGGAAAAACCCCAACCAACCTCAAAGTTCCCCTGAACAGCACCCAGACATAATTGCAGGATAAAGTTCCCCTGAACAGCACCCAGACATAATTGCAGGACAAAGTTCCCCTGAACAGCACCCAGACATAATTGCAGGATAAAGTTCCCCTGAACAGCACCCAGACATAATTGCAGGATAAAGTTCCTCTGAACAGCACCCTGACATAATTGCAGGATAAAGTTCCTCTGAACAGCACCCAGACATAATTGCAGGATAAAGTTCCTCTGAACAGCACCAAGACATAATTGCAGGATAAAGTTCCTCTGAACAGCACCAAGACATACTTGCAGGATAAAGTTCCCCTGAACAGCACCCTGACATAATTGCAGGATAAAGTTCCTCTGAACAGCACCCAGACATAATTGCAGGATAAAGACAAGGTGAGACGGCTAATATTAATTATTGTGAATTTGGTCAGGATTTGACTCCTGGTATCATATGAACACATATAATTATGTGTACTTTTGAACTAATTGTAGTATTGTACTAATTCTATAGTAAGAACTGCAGTATTCAATAGTAAACTGTAGTATTTTATTTTACGTGGGTGGGAACGACCTGCCAAGTCAAAAGTTCAGAAACCAATACCTGGTAAGGACATTATTCCAAGTTTCACTGGAAAGGAAAAAAGCATGACAGGTGATATTTTGAAGTGTGTGTGTGTGTGTCTTGCTATAAGTTATTGTAGTGGACATACCATGTTCTTATCCGAGTAGTAGATAGACTTTCTGTTTTTGTCTGTAATTTATAACTTTCCCTAATGTCTTTTTGGACTTTGCTGTCTTAACACAACATGTTGGTAAAAAGTTCCAGAACCATGTTAGTATTGAGCACATGGTGGAAAAAAATATTTGTCTTTGATCCACAACACAGAACATCAGATACGCAAATACCGTGGCAAGGAACAGGAAGTAAATAGACAACATGTTACATATGGTAAAGTCCTCATTTGTCCTTGAATTTTGCAGTAAACATGATCACTATTGTTAAACCAGCTAGAGGTCTTGTCTCTTGTACTGAGTTTAGGCAGCAAAAGTCACACATTCTCTGGCATTTAAAATCCGAGCTAAAACCGCGTACACACGCACACGCACCTACACACACACACACACACACACACACACACACACACACACACACACACACACACACACACACACACACACACACACACACACACACACACACACACACACACACACACACACAGATGTGTACTACTATACTTGTGAGGACGTTTTGGGGACCAACAATTGATTCCCATTCAAAATCCTATTTACCCTAACCCTAACCGTAACTCCTAATCCTAAACCTAACCACTAACCCCTGATCTTAACCCTAATTGTCACGATCGTGTTGACGTGAAAGAGAGGACCAAGGCGCAACATGACTCGAATACATCTTCTCTTTATTTCAACGACGAAGATGAACACGTAACACTTATACCAACTAACAAAAACAAAAAACGATCGTGAAACTTAAAACGCAAGTGCACACACACACACTACTTACGTACGACATATACATATACAATGACCCACAAACAGCTAAAGCCTATGATCGCCTTAAATATGGTTCCCAATTAGAGACAACAGAAACCAGATGTCTCTAATTGAGAACCCATTCAGGCAACCATAGACTTTCCTAGAAAACTCCACACAACATAGACACAGCTAGATACATACACTCAACACAAACCCATACACTACCACCAACACCCCCTCTACCATATAATACCCCAAACACACACATACCCCATGTCACACCCTGACCTAACTAAAATAATAAAGAAATCAAATAATACTAAGGCCAGGGCGTGACATAACCCCCCCCTTAAAGTGCGAACTCCGGGCGCACCAACCCATAGTCTAGGGGAGGGTCTGGGTGGGCGTCCTTCCACGGCGGCGGCCTCGGCACTGGTCGTGGTCCCCACCCCACCATAGTCACTACCCTCCACATTAACCCCACTGGATTAAGGGGCAGCGCACCGGACCCAGGGGCAGCACCGGACCCAGGGGCAGCACCAGGATAAGGGGCAGCACCAGGATAAGGGGCAGCACCAGGATAATTGGCAGATCCTGGCTGGATGACGGCTCATGGCTGGCTGACGGATCTGGCTGCTCATGGCTAGCTGACGGATCCGGCTTCTCATGGCTGGCTGGCGGATCTGGACGCTCCTGTCTGGTTGGCGGCTCTGGCAGATCCTGTCTGGTTGGCGGCTCTCGCAGATCCTGTCTGGTTGGCGGCTCTGGCAGATCCTGACTGACGAATGGCTCTAGCGGCTCCTGACTGACTAACGGCTCTGACGGCTCGGGACAGACGGGCGGCTCTAATGGCTCTGGACAGACGGATGGCTCAGACGGCACTGGGCAGACGGATGGCTCAGACGGCGCTGGGGAGACGGATGGCTCAGACGGCGCTGGGGAGACGTATGGCTCTGGCCGGATGAGGCGCACCGTAGGCCTGATGCGTGGGGCCGGAACTGGAGGCACCGGGCTAAAGGCACGCACTTTCAGGCTAGTGCGGGGAGAAGGAACAGGGCATACTGGACCCTGGGGACGCACATTAGGCCTAGTGCGTGTGGCCGGAACTGGTGGTACCGGACTGGGGACACGCACTTCAGGGCTAGTGCGGGGAGCAGTAACAGGATGCACAGGACTCTGGAGACGCACAGGAGGCTTAGTGCGTGGTGCCGGAACTGGAGGCACTGGGCTGGAGACACGCACCATAGGACGAGTGCGTGGAGGAGGAACAGGGCTCTGGAGACACACTGGAAGCCTGTTACGTGGTGTAGGCACTGGTGGAACTGAACTGGGGCGGGAAGGTGGCGCCGGAAATACCGGACCGTGCAGGCGTACTGGTTCCCTTGAACACCGAGCCTGCCCAACCTTACCTGGTTGAATGCTCCCCGTCGCCCGACCAGTGCGGGGAGGTGGAATAACCCGCACCGGGCTATGTAGGCGAACCGGGGACACCATGCGTAAGGCTGGTGCCATGTATACCGGCCCGAGGAGACCACTAGAGACCAGACGCGTTGAGCCGGCATCATGGCACCTGGCTCAATGCCCAATCTAGCCCTACCAGTGCGGGGAGGTGGAATAACCCGCACCGGGCTATGAACATGTACAGGAGACACCGTGCGCTCTACTGCGTAACACGGTGTCCGCCCGTACTCCCGCTCTCCACAGTTAGCCTGGGAAGTGGGCGCAGGTCTCCTACCTGCCCTCGGCCCACTACCTCCTGGCCCCCCCCCAAGAAATGTTTGGGTAGTACTCGCGAGTCTCCAGCCTTGCCTCCGTGCTGCCTCCTCATATCGCCTCCTCTCGGCTTTCGCTGCCTCCAGCTCTTCACGAGGGATGCGATATTCTCCCGGTTGTGCCCAAGGTCCCTTACCATCTAAAATCTCCTCCCATGTCCATGAATCCTTAATGCCTTGATCCTGTTGCCGCTGGTCATGTTGCTTGATCCGGATTTGGTGGGTCATTCTTTCACGATCGTGTTGACGTGAAAGAGAGGACCAAGGCGCAACATGACTCGAATACATCTTCTCTTTATTTCAACGACGAAGATGAACACGTAACACTTATACCAACTAACAAAAACAACAAACGATCGTGAAACTTAAACAGCAAGTGCACACACGTGCACACACGTGCACACACGTACACACGTGCACACACACACACACACACACACACACACACACACACACACACACACACACACACACACACACACACACACACACACACACACACACACACACACACACACACACACACACACACACACACACACACACACACTACTTACTTACGTACGACATATACATATACAATGACCCACAAACAGCTAAAGCCTATGATCGCCTTAAATATGGTTCCCAATTAGAGACAACAGAAACCAGCTGTCTCTAATTGAGAACCCATTCAGGCAACCATAGACTTTCCTAGAAAACTCCACACAACATAGACACAGCTAGATACATACACTCAACACAAACCCATACACTACCACCAACACCCCCTCTACCATATAAATACCCCAAACACACACATACCCCATGTCACACCCTGACCTAACTAAAATAATAAAGAAATCAAATAATACTAAGGCCAGGGCGTGACACTAATTCTAACCCTAATTTTAACCCTAAACCTAAATAGCCTTTTACAAGTGAGGACCAGCAAAATATCCTCACTTCTCTGAGTTGTTGTTGGTTTACTATACTTGTGAGAACTTCTGGTACTCACAAGTATTAAAAAAAATGTGCACACACACACATACTGTACACACACACACACACACACACACATACTCCTAGGATATTTAAAAAAAACTAATCCTCTTCCCATCCTTGAAACGGTCTCCTCTTCCCTGTGTATAAAGGAATGAAGTGGATAAGGTACGAACTCAGTCATGCTCCAAGACAAATGACACTAGACCTGAACATCAGGACCTAGAAATTGAAACACGACACTATCCCCCCAAAAAATATCTGTGAATGTGGAGATATAACGAAGAACATTTTGGGTGTCGTTGGTTTTGGTCATAAAGGATGAGCCTGCGTTTGCCAAATGAAGGAGCCATTTTGAGGGAATTAAACCTTATTTAAATTAAACCTTGTTTTAAGAGACTGCATGGAGATCCACAGTAAAATATCCTCCGCTAACTGGCGGACAATGTTGAGCAATAGCTCATTCATTTCCTTTATGCTTTCTTGGTGAGCTCTCTGCTCCAGAAATCACAGGAAATTGATTCCATTATCTGTTTCATTTTCATCTTAGTGCCTGCATATGAAATGCATCCCACCCTCCATCCCACCCTCCATCCCATCCGCCATCTCACCCTCCATCCCACCCGCCATCTTAACATCTTTGCCATTGAAGTGACATTAGCATTGCCATGGCAACAATCCCTACAGTACCGGGAAGGTTTATCATGTTTAGCTAGGTCCAGTATTTTTTTTAGGTTTATTCTCATTCAGTACCTCTATCACACATCTCTCACTATAGAGTTTGTTGCAAACCTCCTCACATGAGACAATTTGTTAAATATTAAGTGAAAACTACCCAAAATGCATTGTGTGCCACATTGACATCAAATGAAGACATGGTAAGGAATCTGCTGAAGAACCTTTCTGTTGTCATGTTGAGGCCCTTTGCTCAGGACCTGAAATGAATAATATCACATCTCAAATGTTATGACAACTCTACAGATTCTCAAAGAGTTATTGGTGTCCTCAAACTAAACTTAATTTAGAGTAGCTTGATGTTGTCTACTAACAAAGTATTAACCTTTTTAATTGTGAGGTTAACATAATATATTTACACTGAAGTCTTTGAACAAAATACCATATATAGTGCCTTCCGAAAGTGTTCAGACCCCTTGAGTTTTTCCACATTTTGTTAGGTTACAGCCTTATTCTAAAACGTATTTAAAATAAAAATAATCTCTCATCAATCGGCACACAATACCCCATAATGACAAAGCAAAAACTGGTTTGTATAAATGTTTGCTAATTTATTTTAAAAAGAGTCTTGGGCCAGCCCCTTGCCCCGTAACACCTGAAATAGTCTTTGGCCAGCTCTATACCCTGTAACACCTGAAATAGTCTTTGGCCAGCTCTATACCCTGTAACACCTGAAATAGTCTTTGGCCAGCTCTATACCCTGTAACACCTGAAATGGTCTTTGGCCAGCTCTTTTCCCCATAACACCTGAAATAGTCTTTGGCCAGCTCTATGCCCCGTAACACCTGAAATAGTCTTTGGCCAGCTCTATGCCCCGTAACACCTGAAATAGTCTTTGGCCAGCTCTATGCCCCGTAACACCTGAAATAGTCTTTGGCCAGCTCTATGCCCTGTAACACATGAAATAGTCTTGGGCCAGCTCCTTGCCCCATAACACATGAAATAGTCTTGGGCCAGCTCCTTGCCCCGTAACACATGAAATAGTCTTGGGCCAGCTCCTTGGCCCGTAACACATGAAAGAGTCTTGGGCAAGCTCCTTGCCCCGTAACACATGAAAGAGTCTTGAGCCAGCTCTTTGCCCGTAACACCTGAAATAGTCTTGGGCCAGCTCTTTGCCCCGTAACACCTGATATAGTCTTAGGCCAGCTCTATACCCTGTAACACCTGAAATAGTCTTTGGCCAGCTCTATACCCCGTAACACCTGAAATAGTCTTAGGCCAGCTCTTTGCCTCGTAACACCTGAAATAGTCTTTGGCCAGCTCTATGCCCCGTAACACCTGAAATAGCCTTTGGCCAGCTCTTTGCCCTGTAACACCTGTAACACCTGAAATGGTCTTGAGCCAGCTCTATGCCCCGTAACACCTGAAATAGTCTTGGGCCAGCTCTATACCCTGTAACACCTGAAATAGTCTTTGGCCAGCTCTATACCCCGTAACACCTGAAATAGTCTTTGGCCAGCTCTTTGCCCCGTAACACCTGAAATAGTCTTTGGCCAGCTCTTTGCCCCGTAACACCTGAAATAGTCTTTGGCCAGCTCTATACCCTGTAACACCTGAAATAGTCTTGGGCCAGCTCTATACCCTGTAACACCTGAAATAGTCTTTGGCCAGCTCTTTTGGGATGTCATCCATTGTCGATTACGATCAATCATATTTGAGGATTGAAAGAAGCCATTATTTGAACAAAATGTGCAAGTTACTCAAATCACCACTTGAAGTAAAATGTGCCATTCAGCACAGATGTTGTCTCTGCTCATCAAATGAAGAAAGAGACAGGGAAGAACAAAATGTTTTGATATTCAAGGACATTGACTCAGCACCTTGCAAATCCACATTTCTAAGGTGGGACATTTCCTCATTCTCTCAATTGATAGATTCATTTCATAGTGAAAGCTAATTATTGGCTGGCATAATTTTTTTTCTGCATTCATGTCATCACCCACTGAAATACAAAAGCTGCACACAAAATAACACAGTATAATCGCTGTCACAAAACAACTATTATCTCAGACTACGATCTTTAGGTTTATCTTTCAATATGTTGAATAATGCCTGGCTATCCACATTGTACGTGTGGGATTGTGTTTACGTGTATGCATGAATGTGTTTGCACGTTTTCTTCTGAATGTACATTCATGAGTTTAGTCTCGGAAACTCTGAATTAAAATCTTGCGTAATTGGATCAGATTAAGTTCTGGGGGGGAGAAAAATACTAGAACGAGGAACAGAAGAATCGAGATAGCTCCACCCCTCCCTCTTTGCAATTTACGGGCAAGTCTATGCCCCCCCCCCCTTACAAAATTAGATGCGAACACCTGAGAAATCATGATTTGTCAATGATCAGTTACAAAAAAATCTGCACATCGGAAACAAAGTTCCTCATTTAGTCTTCAAATAGAAGTCGATTAACGGGCGCTATGATACCAGTTATGTTACGTGCGTCTGTCCACAACAGATGAACACGTTTTAAACGGGGGAACATTTTATTATGGATATGACTTGTAGAACGACCGTTTGGGCACCCATTTGTATCCATAAAGACATTTGAACTATATTTTCCGATTTGCTAAAGACCTTTTTTATGCCTTGAGACAACTCTCATCATATCCCTTTCTCTGCAGTTTTTCCTGTTCATAGCAAATGTGAAATGGAATTACAATTTCATAGGCGAACAAGCAAAACAAAGAGTTACCTCAACCTCCTATGACATTATCTTGTGAAAACAGGGCCTGGATAGATTTAAGATTCACTGGGGCTGCAATCTGCATGCTAAGGCCCATCAATTTTTCATGGCTCTCACACTATGAGCACTCACAGCCAGAAGGGGGTAATGCAAAATTGATTTGTGTATTAAAACTGCTTAGCCAAGCAGGCGTCACTGGGAAATGTAATGATTACCCCCTTGGGATAGGAGGGCCATGTATGGCCAAAGCGATGGTGGAGAAAAGGTGGATTTTTTCCTTTCTGCAAATAAACCAAGACTTAGCCAGTAGTCAGACACCCCAGCCTGGTCTCATAGACTAAAGGTAACATAGTAAATGTAAATCTGATTCCCTTCAAATTAGTATGATATGTTACATTTGGTATGGTTACATAAGACAAAATGGTACTTAATAAGGCAAAAACTTAAATGACGTTGGTTGGTCAGGGAGGATGGGTGGGCATATAACAGAAACGTCTAACAACCCAAAGGTTACAGTGTTTGAATGTCATCACGGACAACTTTAGCAATTTTTATAATTAGCAACTTTGCAACTACTTACTCCTTTTTAGCTAACCCTAACCCTAACCTCAACACTTTAACCTAACTTCTAACCCTGTCCTTAACCCTTCCCCTTCCCCTAACCCTAACCTCAACACTTTAACCTAACTTCTAACCCTGTCCTTATCCATTAACCCTTACCTTAATCCCTAACCTTAACCCCTATCCTAGCTAATGTTAGCCATTTAGTTAATGTTAGCATTAGCCACCTAGCTAATGTTAGCCACAACAGATTTAAATTCGTAACATATCATACATTTTGCAAATTAGAAACGTATTGTACGAATTGAAATTCGTAACATATCATAAGAAATGGATGATGGACATCCACAAATGAATGCCATGCCATGCGAAACGTAACATATCATACTTATTGGATTGTCCCGGATTTACTTTTACTATGTTACGTCTACCCCTGAGTCCAGGTTGCACACCCAGATGGTGAATGGCCAATAAATATACCCTATTGAATGACATGGTGTGACAACTTTGAGGTACTGGAACTATTCAGGATACACAAATGACAGAAAATGCAGTTTGACATGGAAGTGCTCGGGTTTTTATCCAAAATAACACCCTATACCATATTACACTAGTACACTAGTCATTAGGATTAACCCTGAATCTCCAGCCCTGCACATGTACTGACCACTCCAGAACAAAACAAATCTGCTTGTCTTTACATTCATCTGAAACCTGTGTAACAAATGTAATGCTCTTCAGATGGCAAATCATAGTCTTACGACAGAGAAACGCAACGATGGACGTGTGTAGAGTAGGAGTGACGCCACGTGACCTATGACAACGGTGGCAAACAACATGATCCCCAAACAAACTAAAGGACAATAAAAAGTCTGACACGTATCTTTATTAACCAACTGTGTATAATGCATTGTGAATGATTTAACACAACTTTCGAGCACAGCATAGAGCATTATAAAGCATAACGGATCCTGCTAGAAGCATGCATATCAGTTTAAAATGTATTTAACCTTTATTTTATCCAGGAGTCATACTCAGACCAAGGTCTTTTATTTTATCAGGGAGTCCTACTGAGACTAAGGTCTCTTACAGATGAGCCCTGAATTACATTAATTACAGAAAATACTCACATCAAAATATAAATACAAAATGCAAAAATACAAAAAGCAGAAAGAAAAACAAAGACATTCATCAGTAACGAGGTCCTCCATCAGCTTTCTGAATGACCCTAAAGGCACCAGAACATCACATTTAAGAACGTTTTGAAGATTGTTCCGCAAATAAGGTGTTAAGAAAAATAAGGTGTAAATCATCTTTTAGTTAACTCAGTAGAGATCAAAGGAATCAAGGTCTGGTAACTCGTAAAGATGCTAGGTACAGTGGGACTTTTTGTAAACAAACTTTATAAATTAAAACATAGCAATGTATCAACCTACGTGATATCACAGAGGGCTAACCAACTGTCTGGTAGAGAATGCAGTGATGACATCACAGAGGGCTAACCAACTGTCTGGTAGAGAATGCAGTGATGACATCACAGAGGGCTAACCTACTTTCTGGTAGAGAATGCGGTGATGACATCAAAGAGGAGAAACCAACTTTCTGGTAGAAAATGCAGTGATGACATCACAGAGGGGTAACCAACTTTCTGGTAGAGAATGCAGTGATGACATCACAGAGGGCTAACCAACTTTCTGGTAGAGAATGCAGTGATGACATCACAGAGGGCTAACCAACTTTCTGGTAGAGAATGCAGTGATGACATCACAGAGGGCTAACCAACTTTCTGGTAGAGAATGCAGTGATGACATCACAGAGGGCTAACCAACTTTCTGGTAGAGAATGCAGTGATGACATCACAGAGGACTAACCAACTTTCTGGTAGAGAATGCAGTGATGACATCACAGAGTGCTAACCAACTTTCTGGTAGAGAATGCAGTGATGACATCACAGAGGGCTAACCAACTTTCTGGTAGAGAATACAGTGATGTGTACTAAAACTGTCACCTGTAATTAAGCACAGTGCATAATGATAAACTATAATAAATCTAACGGCTTTAATGAAATGGCAGCTACGTTCATATAGATGATGTCGCCATAGTCTAGGACCAATAGGGACGTCGACTGAATAATCTGCTTTCACTATTCAATGAGGGGCAGGACCTATTTCTATAGAAGAAGCCCATGTTTATTCTCAGCTTCTTAGCTAACTCATCAATACGCTTTTTAAAAGACAGATTTTCATCTATCCAGATACCCAGATATTTGTAAGCAGAGACATGATCAATATGGACACCATCCAAAGGACATATGCTTAAATCATCAGAGTTATTGTTATGTGCTCTAGAGAACAGTATACTTAGTTTCACCTGCATTCAATACTCATTTCAGGTCAATAAAGTTTTTCTGTAATACAATGAAGGCAGACTGTTCAGATAGAGCCTGGTCAACCGTGTGGGCAATAGCATACACAAGTGTCATCGGTATACAAGTGCAGGTAAAGCATTCTTTTTTACAGACAAGTCGATATTGTAAACAGTAAAAAGTACAGGACACACAATTGACCCATGCGGGACACCTTTCGTAATATCCAGGAAACCTGATTTAGCACCACCAGTAGACACACATTGAGTTTTATCTGTTAAGTAATTTTTAAACCAGTTACATGCAACCTGGTCTAGGCCAAATGAGGAAATCCTCTGAATTAGCAATGAGTGATCGACAGTATCGAAAGCCTTTAACGGGTCAATGAAGAGGCCATTACAATGTTGCCTTTTGTCCATACAGTTAAACACATCATTTATAACTAGGGATGCAGCAGAGATTGTGCTGTGACCTGGCCTAAAACCCGACTGATGAACATGTATAATACATTTTAAAGGATGAGAAAGATCTTAGCTGAGAATGAATCAAGGATTCGAATATTTTAGCTAGGCAACAAAGTTTAGAAATAGGGCTATAATTATTTACGTCACAATGGTCCCCACCTTGGTGACGGGGAGGTACATGAGCCACCTTCCAAACCTTGGGGATAGTAGCAGATATAGTCGTCAGGTTAAAAACATGTGGTAATGATTCAACAATCAAAAATTATATAATTATTAATAAAAAGTCATGGTTACTTACAAGAGCTAATTTTTACAATTTAGCAGACACTCTTACAAGAGCTAATTTTTACAATTTAGCAGACACTCTTGTCTAAAGCAATTAGTGTTAAGTGCCTTGCTCACAGGTACATCAACAGTTGTTGCACCTATTTGTCTCAGGGATTCAAACCAGCAACCTTTCGGTTAGTGGCCCAAAACTCTTAATCACAAGGCTAATTCATAATGCATGTTAGAAACAACATGTCCAGCACTTCAAGCCTCCTCCTCAGCTCTCTCTCGCTCACTCCCCACCTGGAAGATTTCAGCCCCGTCTTGCGCCATAGGCTACACTTGTCTGTCCCTCACGCATGTAAACAACTAACCTGCCTGCTCTGTCCTCACTGATTGGTGAAGTAGTTTAATGAGCCTAATGTTTTAAAAAAACACGGTTGATTTTACAGGTTAAAAAAAGAACCAGAAAGGAACGATGTAAACTGTAAATTTTTTTGGGTGGTTCGAACTGGTTCAGAACTTTATTTTGCTGGTTAGAACAGTGGAACAGAAATGTAAAAAAAATTGTCATCCTGTTCAGAACTAAATATTGGGAAATAATTTCTGTTCCAACCCCATGCTCATAACATTGGCACAGTTGCGTTCAAAGATTGTGAGTATAAAAATGTCTTTTTTTTTGTTGTTAAATCATGAAATTATGATAATAATATGAGTCAATACTACCTCACACGTGATTTGTCAAGAGCAACCAATGCAGCTGTCATATCATGAATATGCATAGTTAGTGTATGATTTATGAAGCTAAATGTACCACACGTCCCAATACCCAGATTCCCTTGTTGTGGCCCCCAGAGTGACACAAATGAATTCAAGCTGCCAGGGGTCACATTTCCGGAACATAAAAATTTGTCTTATCACCACATGCAACAACACGACCAGTGTTACTCCTGGGGTTACAAACACTCGTCCTTGTACAGCAACCTTGCGAAGTTGCACACCAGACACACCGCCCCACTCCACAACACCAACATATGCATATTTGTTCAGTTCAGGCACGTTGGTGGCGTCTGCCAAATGAGTTGCGTGGACACTGACGCCGCCTGCCATCTCCATCGAAGGGTGTCCTTGAGCGGTGCATTAGCGATGGACAGTGATTACCTGCGCTGTTAAAATGACCTCCCATTGGGCTGACAGCTCCAGACTATAAAATAGGAATTGGTTTTATGGTGACATGAGCAATAAGGTGTGAATAGAATCCGAAGGTACAGGGTTGGCACGGAAACCGGGCACCATCGATAGTGACTGAGTAGTTACACCCCTCAACTAAATCTTGGTTTCCACCCGAACCCCCCCCCCCCCCAAAAGTGAAGGGTGGATCTTGGTAAATGTAACTGCCACTGGGTTTTTCTAGTGTTTTCTGGTAACTGTCCCCAAAACCAAAGAAGAAAGAATGATTATTCAAATAACTCAGTGGGAGTTACATGAGCCAAGACACACTGCTTAGTTCACAGACACTAACCTAATTTGCTCACTGTGTTTGATGAGAGAGAATGAGGAGTGTGGCTTTAAAATATGTACTCAAGAAACATTCAAGTAGAAAGATCCTGGCAGAAATTGAGGCACAGATGTCTACTGGCAGAAAAAAAAAGGTTAGAAGACATTGCAAGTGGGAAACCCAGCACTCATACAAGTTGAGACTCAATGCTATTTGTTCGCTAGCTTTCTATGCGACACCAAATCTACACCATGTATTATTGAGCAATCACAATTAGCCATACCACACCGAAAGCTCCACTTAATACCTCCACAGCCTCACTTAATACCTCAACAGTCTCACTTAATACCTACACTTAATACCTCCACAGCCCCACTTAATACCTCCACAGCCCCACTTAATACCTCCACAGCCTCACTTAATACCTCCACTTAATACCTCCACAGCTCCACTTAATACCTCCACAGCCCCACTTAATACCTCCACAGCCTCACTTAATACCTCCACAGCCTCACTTAATACCTCCACAGCCCCACTTAATACCTCCAAAGCCCCGCTTAATACCTCCACAGCCCCACTTAATACCTCCACAGCCCCGCTTAATACCTCCACAGCCTCAATTAATACCTCCACAGCCCCACTTAATACCTCCACAGCCCCACTTAATACCTCCACAGCCCCACTTAATACCTCCACAGCCCCACTTAATACCTCCACAGCCTCGCTTAATACCTCCACAGCCCCACTTAATACCTCCACAGCCCCACTTAATACCTCCACAGCCCCACTTAATACATCAACAGCGCTTCAACTTTGCCACTCTGGGGTCATGTCTCTGTTCTATGGGTCCCATTGCAGCTCTCTCCAATAAAACAATGTTAATGAGTAATCACCAGAGACAAGACCCTTGAACAGGAAAATGAGCTCAAAATCCGAGTTGGGTGGGCAGCGTACTGCCCAAATGGTGACTCATCATTCGGGTCAGCTTGACGAGGAGCGCTGAAAACAAATGGAATGTCATATTCGTTATTAGCTTGAATTACACAGAGCCTAATTGGTCACTGACTCGCTGACCCGCTGTCAACGGAAGTTCCCATTGAAGAGGCTTCTGTTGAGATTTGGGTGGTGGTGTTAGGATTGAACTGATTTCGCATAACAGGGATGACAACTCTGATTAAACTGAGTGGGAAAGAGAACGATGGATCATGATGATATATTTGACTCTTAAACAGATATGTTTAGACTAGAGTGGGAGTAAGACTAAGTAAAACCTGTACCACTAAACTATATGGCCATGCAGTTGATTACAAAGCCGTCAGTTATAGGGTTACGGAACGGTAATACAATGCTACTACAGCTGTTACGTGTAGTTACATAGGTTTAAGGGCTTACAATCTAGGAGCTGGAATTGCGTAGGACCCATAGCTTTCCATTGTAAGAGCATCGGATCTCCCAAAAAATTTAAATAATTCTGGTTGGTTTTTCTTTGGATTTTCTTCTACCGTATCAATTGTGTTATAGTCTCATACATTATTTTAACATTTCTACAAACTTCAGAGTGTTTTCTATCCAATGGTACCAATTATATGCATATCCTGGCTTCTGGGCCTGAGTAACAGGAAGTTTACTTTGGGCACGTCAGTCAGGCGGAAATTCTGAAAAAAGGACCCTAGCCCTAACAAGGTAAAATGCTACAAATGATACAGTGCCTTTAGAAAGTACTGATACATTTACATTTTACATTTAAGTCATTTAGCAGACGCTCTTATCCAGAGCGACTTACAAATTGGATACCCCTTGATTTATTACACATTTTGTTTTGTTGAAGCCTAAATTCAAAATGGATTAAATAGACACAAAATACCTTATAAAGACAAAGTGAAAACATGTTTTTGAGAAGTTTTTGCAATTTTATTGAAAATGAAATACATTTAAAAAAAAAACAAATTTACATAAGTGTTCACACCTCTGAGCCAATACATGATAGAGTCACCTTTGGCAGCGATTATAGCTGTGAAGCTTTATGGGTAAGTCTAAGGAGCTTTGTATACCTGGATAGTAAAATATTTGCACATTAAGAAATTCTTCAAGCTCTGTCAAGTTGTTTTTTTTCAAGACGATTTAAGTCAAAACTGTATCTAGGCCAGGAACATTCAATGTTGTCTTGGTAAGCAACTCCAGTATATATTTGGTCTTGCGTTTTAGATTATTGTCCTGCTGAAAGGTGAATTTGTCTTCCGGTGTCTGTTAGAAAGCAGGTTTTCCTTTAGGATTTTTCCTGTGATTAGCTCTATTCCGTTTATTTTTATCCTAAAAAACTCCCTAGTTCTTGCCGATGACAAGCATACCCATAACATGACGCAGCCACAAACATGTCCAAAACATAACGCTTTGTATTCAGGACATACAGTTAATTTGTTTGTCACATTTTTTGTAGTTTTGCTTTAGTGCCTTATAGGATGCATGTTTTGGAATATTAGTATTCTGTACAGGCTTCCTTCTTTTCACTCTGACAATTAGGTTAGTATTGTAGACTAACTACAATGTTGTTGATCAATCCTCAGTTTTCTCCTGTCACAGCCATTAAACGTTGTAACTGTTTTAAAGTCACCATTGGCATCATGGTGAAATCCATCATGGTGAATTTCCTTCCCCTCCGGCAACTGAGTTAAGAAGGACGCCTGTATATTTGTAGTGACTGGGTGTATTGATACACCATCCAAAGTGTAATTAATAACTTCACCATGCTCAAAGGGATATTCAATGTCTGCTTGCGAGGCACTGGAAAACCTTCTTGGTCTTTGTGGTTGAATCTGTGTTTGAAATTCACTGCTGGACTGAGGGACCTTACAGATAATTGTATGTGTGGGGTACTGAGATGAGGTAGTCATTCAAAAATCATGTTGAACACCATTATTGCACACCGAGTCTATGCAACTTATTATGTGACTTGTTAAGCAAATGCTTACTCCTTAATTTATTTAGGCTTTCAAAAACAAAGGAGTTGAAGACTTATTGACTCAAGACAATTCAGCTTTTAATTTAATTAATTTCTAAGAATATCTAAAAACCTAATTCAACTTTGACATGATGGGGTATTGTGTTTAGGCCAGTTGACACAAAATCTCAATTTAAACCATTTTAAGTTCAGGCTGTAACATAACAAAATGTGACAAAAAGTCAAGAGGGGTGAATACTTTCTGAAAGCACTGTATCCATCCAGTTGAACTCAAACATGTTTGACTCAAGAAAGGTTGACATTCCACTGAAAAGAAGGACAACTAAACACTCATATCACAAAAGTTCACTCACTCCCTCTCAGTGGGTCTTGCTCAGTTTCTCTCCTTCTGTGCTATTTCTGTCAAAACACTGCAGCCTCCGGTTGCGAAACCGAGTGAAAATGGCAAAATGGCAGTAGCAGCACATTTTATCACCGGGGATTTGAGGAGAGAACACAGCGCCTGACCTTTACTGCTAAGAACTCAAACATGTTAGCCGTAATGTCTGGGCTTGGCAGTTGCCGCTCTGTCGTGATTATGTTAATGTTTGTGGATTGTTCAGACTGGAGAAAGCCCTAGGGAGCATTTACCAGCGTACCATCAGGTTCCTCTATATCGGAATCTTTCACCTGTCCTTTGTGTTGCCCAATAAGCAGGCCTTAAATGTAATTTACCAGCATACCATCAGGTTACCCCACCCGTCCTTTGTGTTGCCCAATAAGCAGGCCTTAAATGTAATTTACCAGCATACCATCAGGTCACCCCACCAGTCCTTTGTGTTGCCCAATAAGCAGGCCTTAAATGTAATTTACCAGCGTACCATCAGGTCACCCCACCTGTCCTTTGTGGTGCCCAATAAGCAGGCCCGTCATTTCCTCCCACACTGCATAATCCTGAGTATTAGGGTTAGGTTTGACTGGAAATACAACCTGGAAATACTATTACAGACCAGCTTTTTCCTGATTTGGTGCAGGTTTTCCTAATGTGGTCTTTCCTGATTTGGTGAAGGTTTTCCTAATGTGTTTTTTTTTAATGATGTGATGATTATTCCTGTGACCTGTGACCTGTAGCGTAACGAGAGCAGCTATGTAATAGACAGGAAGGAACAACTAATTGGTGTTAAAGGTTCAATGCAGCCGTTTTTATCTTAATATCAAATCCTTTCTGGGTAACAATTAAGAACCTTACTGTGATTGTTTTCTATTAAAATTGTCAAAAATTAACAAAAATGGCTTCTTAGTAAAGAGCAATTTCTTAAGCAAGAATTTAGCTAGGACTGTGTGGGAGTGGTCTGAGTGGGGAGGGGAAAACTGAAAACTAGCTCTTATTGGTAGGGAGGTTTGGAACTCTTTCTTATTGGTCTATTTCTATATTTAATTTTTTGGTATTTTACCCCCCCTTTTTCCCCCAAAATGTCGATCTTGTTTCATCGCTGCAACTACACCCAACGGGTTCTGGAGGCAAAGGTCGAGTCATACATCCTCCGAAACATGACTCGTCAAAGCGCGCTTCTTAACACCTGCCCGCTTAACCCGGGAGCCAGCCGTACCAATGTGTCTGAGGAAACACAGTTCAACTGACGACCGTGGTCAGCCTGCAGGCGCCTGGCCCACCACAAGGAGTCGCTAGAGCGCGATGAGCCATGTAAAGGCCCCCCGGCCAAACCCTCACCTAACCCGGACAGCGCTGGGACAATTGTGCGCCACCCTATGGGACTCCCGATCACGTCCTGTCACGATCGTGTGGAGGATTGACGGACCAAAACGCAGCTTTAGGAAAATAAGCCATCTCCTTTTTATTAACGAAGAAGGCAAACGAAACAAAAACACTTAAACACTAAACAAAACAAGAAAACGATCGTGAAGCTAAACAACGATGTGCACACACTGGCTACAAACGTATCACATAGACAACTACTCACAACAAATGAAAGCCTATGGCTACCCTAAATAAGGCTCCCAATCAGAGACAACCGAAATCAGCTGTCTCTAATTGGGAACTCATTCAGGTAACCATAGACTCTCCTAGACAACTAAACATACATAGACAACGCTAGACACATGTACTCAACACAAACCCATATACTACACCCAACAACCCCTTTACCATAGAAACACCCAAAACCAACAAAACACAAACATTCCCCATGTCACACCCTGACCTAACTAAAATAATAAAGAAAACAAAGAATACTAAGGCCAGGGCGTGACATAACCCCCCCCTTAAGGTGCGAACTCCGGGCGCACCATTAACCAGTCTAGGGGAGGGTCTGGGTGGGCTTCCATCCACGGTGGCGGCTCCGGCTCTGGTCGTGGTCCCCACGTCACCACAGTCCCTAACCGCCTCCTTAGCTTCCTCCAAATGACCCCCCTCCACATTAACCCCACTGCATTAAGGGGCAGTTCCGGACTAAGGGGCAGCTCCGAACTAAGGGGCAGTACCAGGGTAAGGGGCAGTACCAGGGTCAGGGGCAGCTCCGAACTAAGGGGCAGTACCAGGGTAAGGGACAGCACCAGGATAAGGGGCAGCACCAGGATAAGGGGCAGCTCCGGACTGAGGAACGGCAGCTCCGTACTGAGGAACGGCAGCTCCGGACTGAGGGACTGCAGCTCCGGACTGAGGGACTGCAGCTCCGGACTGAGGGACTGCAGCTCCGGACTGAGGGACTGCAGCTCCGGACTGAGGGACTGCAGCTCCGGACTGAGGGACTGCAGCTCCGGACTGAGGGACGGCCCATGGCTGGCTGACGGATCTGGCTGCTCATGGCTGGCTGACGGATCTGGCTGCTCATGGCTAACTGACGGATCTGGCTGCTCATGGCTAGCTGACGGATCTGGCTGCTCATGGCTAGCTGACGGATCTGGCTGCTCATGGCTAGCTGACGGATCTGGCTGCTCATGGCTAACTGACGGATCTGGCTGCTCATGGCTGACTGACGGATCTGGCTGCTCATGGCTGGCTGACGGATCTGGCTGCTCATGGCTAGCTGACGGATCTGGCTGCTCATGGCTAGCTGACGGATCTGGCTGCTCATGGCTAGCTGACGGATCTGGCTGCTCATGGCTAGCTGACGGATCTGGCTGCTCATGGCTAGCTGACGGATCTGGCTGCTCATGGCTAGCTGACGGATCTGGCTGCTCATGGCTAGCTGACGGATCTGGCTGCTCATGGCTAACTGACGGATCTGGCTGCTCATGGCTGGCTGACGGATCTGGCTGCTCATGGCTGGCTGACGGATCTGGCTGCTCATGGCTGGCTGACGGATCTGGCTGCTCATGGCTAGCTGACGGATCTGGCTGCTCATGGCTAGCTGACTGATCTGGCTGCTCATGGCTAGCTGACTGATCTGGCTGCTCATGGCTGGCTGGCGGCTCTGGCAGATCCTGTCTGGTTGGCGGCTCTGGCAGATCCTGTCTGGTTGGCGGCTCTGGCAGATCCTGTCTGGTTGGCGGCTCTGGCAGATCCTGTCTGGTTGGCGGCTCTGGCAGATCCTGTCTGGTTGGCGGCTCTGGCAGATCCTGTCTGGTTGGCGGCTCTGGCAGATCCTGTCTGGCGGGCGGCTCTAGCGGCTCCTGTCTGGCGGGCGGCTCTAGCGGCTCCTGTCTGGCGGGCGGCTCTAGCGGCTCCTGTCTGGCGGACGGCTCTGTAGGCTCATGGCAGACGGGCGGCTTTGCAGGCTCATGGCAGACGGGCGGCTTTGCAGGCTCATGGCAGACGGGCGGCTTTGCAGGCTCATGGCAGACGGATGGCTCAGACGGCGCTGGGGAGACGGATGGCTCAGATGGCGCTGGGGAGACGGATGGCTCAGATGGCGCTGGGGAGACAGATGGCTCAGATGGCGCTTGGCAGACGGGCAGTTCAGGCATCGCTGTGCAGACGGCAGACTCCTGCCGGCTGAGGCGCACTGTAGGCCTGGTGCGTGGTGCCGGGACTGGTGGCACCGGGCTGGGGACACGCATCTCAGGGCTAGTGCGGGGAGCAGCAACAGGACGCACAGGACTCTGGGGACACACAGGAGGCTTGGTGCGTGGTTTAGGCACTGGTGGTAAAGGGCTGGAGACACGCACCATATGGCTAGTGCGTGGAGGAGGCACTGGTGGTACTGGGTTGGGGCGGGGAGGTGGCGCCGGAAATTCCGGACCGTGCAGGCGTACTGGCTCCCTTGAGCGCCGAGCCTGCCCAACCTTACCTGGTTGTATGCTCCCCGTCACCTGACCAGTGCGGGGAGGTGGAATAACCCGCACCGGCCTATGTAGGCGAACCGGGGACACCATGCGTAAGGCTGGTGCCATGTACGCCGGCCCGAGGAGACGCACTGGTGACCAGATGCGTTGGGCCGGCTTCATGACATACGGCTCAACGCTCAGTCTAGCCCGGCCGATACGTGGAGCTGAAATGTACCGAACCGGGCTATGCACGCGTACAGGAGACACCGTGCGCTCTACTGCGTAACACGGTGTCTGCCCGTACTCTCGCTCTCCACGGTAAGTACAGGGAGTAGGCGCAGGTTTCCTACCTGACTTTGCCACACTCCCTTTAAGGCCCCCCCCAAGAAATTTTTGGGTTGAACTCACGGGCTTCCAGCCTTGTCTCCGTGCTGCCTCCTCATATCGCCTCCTCTCGGCTTTAGCTGCCTCCAGCTCTTCACGAGGAAGGCGATATTCTCCCGGTTGTGCCCACGGCCCCTTACCATCCAGTATCTCCTCCCATGTCCACGAATACTGTGTAGGTGGGTCCTGTTGCCGCTTTCCATGCCGCTTGGTCCTGTATTGGTGAGTAGTTCTGTCACGATCGTGTGGAGGATTGACGGACCAAAACGCAGCTTTAGGAAAATAAGCCATCTCCTTTTTATTAACGAAGAAGGCAAACGAAACAAAAACACTTAAACACTAAACAAAACAAGAAAACGATCGTGAAGCTAAACAACGATGTGCACACACTGGCTACAAACGTATCACATAGACAACTACTCACAACAAATGAAAGCCTATGGCTACCCTAAATAAGGCTCCCAATCAGAGACAACCGAAATCAGCTGTCTCTAATTGGGAACTCATTCAGGTAACCATAGACTCTCCTAGACAACTAAACATACATAGACAACGCTAGACACATGTACTCAACACAAACCCATATACTACACCCAACAACCCCTTTACCATAGAAACACCCAAAACCAACAAAACACAAACATTCCCCATGTCACACCCTGACCTAACTAAAATAATAAAGAAAACAAAGAATACTAAGGCCAGGGCGTGACACGTCCGGTTGTGATACAGCCCTGGTCTGTAGTGACACCTCTAGGGCTGCGATGCAGTGCCTTAGGCCGATGCGCCACTCGGGAGGCCCGTCCTCTTATTGGGATATTAACTAATTTGCCGCCTGGTCACTCCATCCCACGAAAACAGCCTGACATTTCGGGCAATCTTTTCTAACAGCTCTTACACTAAAAGGGCATTATCATAATTTTCCCAATTTCACAGTATTATTCCAACTTCCTAGTGTGGAAATAAACAGTATATAAAACACAGGAAAATCACATTTTTGATGGGGAAATGATGACATACTGTATGCTGACACCGCCTTGATATGACGACACACGAGTCATCTCTTTTAGGAGTTGTGATTGAAGTTATGCCAGACCTCGGTTTAAATAGTATTTGTTTTCTATGAAACACCTAAGTTGTTTTCTATGTTTTCTATGAAACACCTAAGCTGTGCATGGTGCAACGGAAGCAATGGCGTACCAACCTCGTCCACCAGGCAACCCAGGGCAGGTCTAATCAAACGATAAAACTGTTTGGGAGACAATGATCAAAACAACTTGAACCCATGTCAAGATCCACTCATAACAAGGATGCAAAAAATAAACATACGTTTAAACTATTTGACGTAAGATGTGATCGTACAGAATGCTGATTTATTATGGATCTATGGAAAAACACATCTACATAAAGAATGGCATGGCTAGGATCAAACAGGATCAAACAGTACATTACCATAGGTCCTTGCAACATGGTATTTCTGGTGTGCAGGGATCACATTCAAAACAACCATTGTGATTTATTTACTACAATTCCATATAGCTCTGGCCATAGAAAGATGATTTAGGAGAACGCTGATCTGATCTAACCTTTTCTGCCTCATGAAATATGCAACATCCTGGCCACCTATCCCCTCTGCAGTCTCAGGATGTCTGTCTTACACCCAGGCGGCATGCAAGAGGAAATTGCTTTGGACTCCTCCACTGTATCGTCGGAATCATCGTCATTACAAAAAAAAAAAACAGAACGGCCGCAATCTCCTTGTTACTGCATTACGCAACGTCCCAACCGTCCTTGAACACCAAAGGCATTCAAACCGCCTACATTTCCTTCCCACTTAGGTTTTTTAAATTTATTTTAATTTTTTTTTAAGGTTGGATCAGCATTAATATCGCAGATAGATTGTTGCTTCCATCAATATAATTGTCTGCATCATTTCCAATCCCCAATATATTTTGGGGGTAAATATACACTACCATTGAAAAGTCTGGGGTCACTTAGAAATGTTCTGGTTTTTGAAAGAAAATCAGATTTTTTTTTTTGTCCATTAAAATAACATCAAATTGATCAGAAATACAGTGTAGACATTGTTAATGTTGTAAATCACTATTGTAGCTGGAAACGGCAGATGTTTTATGGAATATCGACATAGGCATACAGAGGCCCATTATCAGTAACCATCACTCCTGTGTTCCAATGGCACGTTGTGTTAGCTAATCCAAGTTTATCATTTTAAAAGGCTAATTGATCATTAGAAAACCCTTTTGCAATTATGTTAGCACAGCTGAAACCTGTTGTTCTGATTAAAGAAGCAAGAAAACTGGCCTTCTTTAGACTAGTTGAGTATCTGGAGCATCACCATTTGTGGGTTCGATTACAGGCTCAAAAGGGCCAGAAACAAAGTACTTTCTTCTGAAACTCATCAGTGTATTCTTGTTCTGAGAAATGAAGGCTATTCCACGCGAGAAATTGGCAAGAAACTGAAGATCTCGTACAATGCTGTGTACTACTCCCTTCACAGAACAGTGCAAACTGGCTCTAACCAGAATAAAAAGAGGAGTGGGAGGCCCCGGTGCACAACTGAGCAAGAGGATAAGTACATTAGAGAATCTAGTTTTGAGAAACAGATGCCTCAGAAGTCCTCAACTGGCCGCTTCATTAAATTGTACCCGCAAAACACCAGTCTCAAAGTCAACAGTGAAGATGCGACTCCGGGATGCTGGCCTTCTAGGTCAAGTTCCTCTGTCCAGTGCCTGTGTTCTTTTGCCCATCTTAATCTTTCATTTTTATTGGCCAGTCTGAGATATGGCTTTTTCTTTGCAACTCTGCCTTTAAGGCCAGCATCCCGGAGTCGGGATGCTGGGGGATTCGGGAACCCACGGGCAAGTGATGGAGATAACGATATAAAGCTTCCTGTCAGTCTCTGGCAAGAGTTACACATGGGCCAGCAGACAGGACAGAGAGAGGCCTGCTACTCAATACCAGAGCCAGCCAAACAGAGTTTTTCTTAAGAGACAGGCAAGACAGGGTCGGCTACATAGGTGTCTCTCCATCTGTCCTGCTCTCATCTCCAAGATAGCAGGGGCAGCGGGAGAGAAACCTGACAGTATTATTGGACGTTTGAAAACACCATTGAGGCTTATCTCTGAGGTTCAAGACAAAAAAGAGAGTTGTAGGAGAGTAGAATACTGGTCGTTTTTTATTTGTTTAGTGTTATAACACTGTAGTGTAGTTTTATGATACGTTCTCCAGGTTGTTATGTAGAGTTATTATACAGTATTCAGGTTATTCAGGTTGTTATGTAGTGTTATGATACAGTATTCAGGTTATTCAGGTTGTTATGTAGTGTTATGATACAGTATTCAGGGTGTTATGTAGTGTTATTATACAGTATTCAGGTTGTTCTGTAGTGTTATGATACAGTATTCAGGTTGTTCTGTAGTGTTATGATACAGTATTCAGGGTGTTCTGTAGTGTTATGATACAGTATTCAGGTTATTCAGGTTGTTCTGTAGTGTTATGATACAGTATTCAGGTTGTTCTGTAGTGTTATGATACAGTATTCAGGTTGTTATGTAGAGTTATGATACAGTATTCAGGTTGTTCTGTAGAGTTATGATACAGTATTCAGGTTGTTCTGTAGAGTTCTGATACAGTATTCAGGGTGTTATGTAGTGTTATGATACAGTATTCAGGTTATTCAGGTTGTTATGTAGTGTTATGATACAGTATTCAGGTTTTTCAGGTTGTTATGTAGTGTTATGATACAGTATTCAGGGTGTTATGTAGTGTTATTATACAGTATTCAGGTTGTTCTGTAGTGTTATGATACAGTATTCAGGTTATTCAGGTTGTTATGTAGTGTTATGATACAGTATTCAGGGTGTTCTGTAGTGTTATGATACAGTATTCAGGTTGTTCTGTAGAGTTATGATACAGTATTCAGGTTATTCAGGTTGTTCTGTAGTGTTATGATACAGTATTCAGGTTGTTCAGGTTGTTATGTAGTGTAATAACACAGTATTCAGGTTGTTATGTAGTGTTATGATACAGTATTCAGGTTGTTCTGTAGTGTTATGATACAGTATTCAGGTTATTCAGGGTGTTATGTAGAGTTATGATACAGTATTCAGGTTGTTCTGTAGTGTTATGATAGAGTATTCAGGTTGTTCAGGTTGTTCTGTAGTGTTATGATACAGTATTCAGGGTGTTCTGTAGTGTTATGATACAGTATTCAGGTTATTCAGGGTGTTCTGTAGTGTTATGATACAGTATTCAGGGTGTTATGTAGTGTTATGATAGAGTATTCAGGGTGTTATGTAGTGTTATGATAGAGTATTCAGGTTGTTCAGGTTGTTATGTAGTGTTATGATACAGTATTCAGGGTGTTCTGTAGTGTTATGATACAGTATTCAGGTTGTTATGTAGTGTAATAACACAGTATTCAGGTTATTCAGGGTGTTATGTAGTGTAATAACACAGTGTTCAGGGTGTTCTGTAGTGTTATGATACAGTATTCAGGTTATTCAGGTTGTTATGTAGTGTTATGATACAGTATTCAGGGTGTTATGTAGTGTTATAATACATTCTCCAGGTTGTTATGTAGTGTTATTATACAGTATTCAGGGTGTTATGTAGTGTTATAATACATTCTCCAGGTTGTTATGTAGTGTAATAACACAGTATTCAGGGTGTTCTGTAGTGTTATGATACAGTATTCAGGGTGTTATGTAGTGTTATAATACATTCTCCAGGTTGTTATGTAGAGTTATTATACAGTATTCAGGGTGTTATGTAGTGTTATAATACATTCTCCAGGTTGTTATGTAGTGTAATAACACAGTATTCAGGGTGTTCTGTAGTGTTATGATACAGTATTCAGGTTGTTATGTAGTGTTATGATAGAGTATTCAGGGTGTTATGTAGTGTTATGATACAGTATTCAGGGTGTTATGTAGTGTTATAATACATTCTCCAGGTTGTTATGTAGTGTTATGATAGAGTATTCAGGGTGTTCTGTAGTGTTATAATACATTCTCCAGGTTGTTATGTAGTGTTATGATAGAGTATTCAGGGTGTTATGTAGTGTTATAATACATTCTCCAGGTTGTTATGTAGTGTTATGATAGAGTATTCAGGGTGTTATGTAGTGTTATGATACAGTATTCAGGTTGTTCTGTAGTGTTATTATACAGTATTCAGGTTGTTCTGTAGTGTTATTATACAGTATTCAGGGTGTTATGTAGTGTTATAATACATTCTCCAGGTTGTTCTGTAGTGTTATGATACAGTATTCAGGGTGTTATGTAGTGTTATAATACATTCTCCAGGTTGTTATGTAGTGTTATTATACAGTATTCAGGGTGTTATGTAGTGTTATAATACATTCTCCAGGTTGTTATGTAGTGTTATGATAGAGTATTCAGGGTGTTATGTAGTGTTATAATACATTCTCCAGGTTGTTATGTAGTGTAATAACACAGTATTCAGGGTGTTCTGTAGTGTTATGATACAGTATTCAGGGTGTTATGTAGTGTTATAATACATTCTCCAGGTTGTTATGTAGTGTTATGATAGAGTATTCAGGGTGTTCTGTAGTGTTATGATACAGTATTCAGGGTGTTATGTAGTGTTATAATACATTCTCCAGGTTGTTATGTAGTGTTATGATAGAGTATTCAGGGTGTTCTGTAGTGTTATGATACAGTATTCAGGTTATTCAGGGTGTTCTGTAGTGTTATGATACAGTATTCAGGGTGTTCTGTAGTGTTATGATACAGTATTCAGGTTGTTCTGTAGTGTTATTATACAGTATTCAGGTTGTTCTGTAGTGTTATTATACAGTATTCAGGTTGTTCTGTAGTGTTATGATACCGTCTCAATCTGGTACTGTGCATGTTCCTTTGTCTCTGTGTAAAGGATACTGTACATTCTATTATATTGAATAGCTTTGTTTACGTTTACAATAATGTAAAAACACGCCCTCTCGCATAATTTCTATTATTTCAATCTCAAGCCTTTCCCTATTAGAAGCCCCTCTGTTTCCCCCCCTCCACTTCTACTGGGTAAAGAGAGGGACAACGTGATTTCCCCACTCCACCTCCGCTGGGTAGTGAAAGGGACGACTTCTGCAGGCAAATGGCAAATGCAGGCCACCCGCCAGGCGAAATTACAGGTAGCATGCGCGTGTTGGTGCCCTGGCCAGAGGCTTGTCAGCAGGGGCATGGGGGCCACTGCAGCCCCCTCTCTGGACGTCTAGGAGATAAACGCCACAGACTCCACTCACCCCTGAGGGCTCACAGCAGGCGGTGGATAGGGAGACCAGCCTCTGCTCTGCATGGGAGAGCTGAGAACTACAACTCCCAGCACTGCAGAGGGAAAAACTATAACTTCCTATGGTGTAAACTGAAAATGAACTAAATGTCCTTACACCAATCCAGTACAAGGACACCACATGATAACACAGTGATATTTTTCAGCAATGTATAAATGTATGTATTATGTATTATTAACTAACTGGTCTATGGACAATGGGATGCATGCTTACGGACATTATGATGCACTGACAGACGCTCATTACAACACGAATATGAAAGTGTAGCTTATTGCTTTTTGCAAGAGAGTTTCTTTAGAGAAATATCAGACTAGTTGTGGAATCCACTTAAAGGGGCAATCTGAGATTCAAACAACAACTACGTGTTTTTAACCCCGTAAACGGCTGAGGGATTGCGGCTGGAGAAATGTAATCACTCTCAAATTCATAGACGGAGCCAGTGATGCAGGGACTGATTATTCCTCATATCAAATGGATAGTTTCATAGTTTTACATTTATTCAAGTCTCTATTTTGGGGTGTCATAGAGCAAACTATACTCATGAGGCATTTATACTGTAAGATTTATTATTTAAGAATCAATGGCTCTATATGATTCATAAAACAGAAAGAAAATATGTATCAATCCCAGATATCCCGTTCAACTGTCTGGAAATCCGTTTGCTTTCCTCTCCATCATATTTCTGTCACGACTTCCGCCGGGGTCGGTCCCTCTCCTTGTTCGAGCGGCGTTCGGCGGTCGACGTCACCGGCTTTCTAGCCATCGCCGATCCACTTTTCATTTTCCATTTGTTTTGTCTTTGTTTTCTACACACCTGGTTTCAATTCTCCCATTACATGTTCATTATTTAACCCTCTGGTTTCCCCCATGTTTGTGTGCGTGTTTGTTTTCTTGTTCAGGCTGTTACTGACGGCTGGTATTTTGTTGCCGGGTTTTGTTATTACGCCCGTTTATTTCGTGGTACCGGTATTTTTCCCGTACCATAGAATTGTGTTTATACTGGTGTTAACTTATATTAAATACCTTGTCCACGCATCTCAGCTCTCCTGCGCCTGACTCCTTTCACCAGTTACCCACAGCCTTGACAATTTCAGGTTAATATTGTCCATCTTTTATCTACATTCTGCCATACACTGTGCTCCTTGTCAAACACTCTCACATTTATGATGCCAAATGATCTGCTATAATAAGCAATGATCTGAAACTGGTAAGATTTTTGGGGGGAGCATTTTCTTTCCAATTATTTTAGATCTTTGATGTTTTCTTTGATGATATATTCATTAAATACCCGCAGGTGGGCATCATCTACAGTTGAAGTCGGAAGTTTACATACACCTTAGCCAAATACATTTAAACTCAGTTTTTCACAATTCCTGACATTTAATCCTAGTAAAAATTCCCTGTCTTAGGTCAGTTAGGATCACCACTTTATTTTAAGAATGTGAAATGTCAGAATAATAGTAGAGAGAATGATTAATTTCAGCTTATTTATTTCATCACATTCCCAGTGGGTCAGAAGGTTACATACACTCAATTAGTATTTGGTAGCATTGCCTTTAAATTGTTTAACCTGGGTCAAACGTTTCGGGTAGCCTTCCACAAGCTTCCCACAATAAGTTGGGTGAATTTTAGCCCATTCCTCCTGACTGAGCTGGTGTAACTGAGTCAGGTTTGTAGGCCTCCTCCTCACACGTTTTTTCAGTTCTGCACACAAATGTTCTATAGGATTGAGGTCAGGGCTTTGTGATGGTCACTCCAATACTTTGACTTTGTTGTCCTTAAGCCATTTTGCCACAACTTTGGAAGTATGCTTGGGGCCATTGTCCACTTGGAAGACCCATTTGCGACCAAGCTTTAACTTCCTGACTGATGTCTTGAGATGTTGCTTCAATATAATCACATAATCCACATAATTTTTCTGCCTCATGATGCCACCTATTTTGTGAAGTGCACCAGTCCCTCCTGCAGAAAAGCACCCCCATAACATGATGCTGCCACCTCCATGCTTCACGGTTGGGATGGTGTGCTTGTAAACCTCCCCCTTTATCCTCCAAACACAACGATGGTCATTATGGCCAAACAGTTCTATTTTTGTATCATCAGACCTGAGGATATTTCTCTAAAAGTACAATCTTTGTTCCCATGTGCAGTTACAAACCCTAGTCTGACTTTTTTTATGGCTGTTTTGGAGCAGTGGCTTCTTCCTTGCTGAGCGGCCTTTCAGGTTATGTCGATATTGGACTCGTTTTACTGTGGATATAGATACTTTTGTACCTGTTTCCTCCAGCATCTTCACAAGGTCCTTGCTGTTGTTCTGGGATTGATTTGCACTTTTTACACCAAAATACGTTCATCTCTTGGAGACAGAACGCGTCTCCTTCCTGAGCGGTATGACGGCTGCGTGGTCCAATGGTGTTTATACTTGTATACTATTGTTAGTACAGATGAACGTGGTACCTTCAAGCGTTAGATCTACAATTTATTTTCTGAGGTCTTGGCTGATTTCTTTTGATTTTTCCCATGATGTCAAGCAAAAGGGCACCAAGTTTGAAGGTAGGCCTTGACATACATCCACAGGTACACCTCCAATTGACTCAAATGATGTCAATTAGCCTATCAGAAGCTTCTAAAGCCATGACATCATTTTCTGGAATGTTCCAAGCTGTTTAAAGGCACAATCAACTTAGTGTATGTGAACTTCTGACCCACTGGAATTGTGATACAGTGAAATAATCAGTGTGTAAACAATTGTTTGAAAAATTATGTCCTAACCGACTTGCCAAAACTATAGTTTTTTAACAAGAATTTTGTGGAGCTGTTTAAAAACTAGTTTTAATAGCTCCAACCTAAGTGTATGTTAAACTTCCGACTTCAACTGTATATGATGCAATCGATTTTCAGTATTGCTACGGTTTTAAGAGCCTTATTTTGATTTTGTTGCACACGTGAGTAAGATTTGGTTTTGCAATACTAAGAAATTCTCAGATAAATAATATATAAGCTGTCCTAGTAAGTAACAGCAATAGAATAAACGATTAACTGCATATTGCAGAATCACCATTACTTTCCATCTTTTTTAGACAATCTGAATTTCTCATGCATTTTAACATTCAATAAAGTAAGTGTGGAACTCACAGCATGGATATAATCAAGTAAAAAAATGTGAGAGAGTTGTGAAACATATTGAAACTCCAATCAATCAATATCTGTGAGTTTTGAAACATTTTAAAACTCCAATCAATCAATATCTATCAATATCCATGAGAGAGGGATCTGTGAGAGAGTTTTGAAACACATTAAACCTCCAATCCATCAATATCTGCAGATGTATAGTAGACCTCACCGTAAAATGTTGTTTGCGATGAGACATAAATTATCTGTAAGAAATCAAGATAATGATTTTTAATTCACACAATAATCAGATACGAATTATCTTGCAGACAGATTAGAGGCTGGTCTTCTTGGGACCATCAGATGACTTTCTGATCAAGACATAATGAAGATTTTCTGAATGGCCTCCGATGAAGAACTTACAGGATGACATATTCAAGTTTTGTCTGCCTTATGAATACTAAAGATTTCATTCCAACTTTATATTTTTGTTTTCTTCAGAACAACTGATTATATCACAAAGTGGTGTCAACACTCCTGGTGGATAAAGTAACGACATGATGACTTTGAAAACCAAGCGCAGACTATGATACATGTTGTGTTATTTCCGGTGACTAATGGCTCTGTCGACAAGAACATCTCTCTAAAGACAAACACAAATAGCAATCATGGAAATTGCGGTTTAGTGCACAAAACAGTAGAGCTGCTACCCACGATTCCTTGCAGCATTTTGTCCTCTGATATAAATAGGTTAATCCAACATCTGTACACATCATTTTATTCATTTAAATGCAGCTCTATCACCCAAACTGCTCCTTAAAAAAAGGGATTTGTCAGAAGAGCCTAATGATTGGTGGGTGGGCCTAGAGACTATGATACATGTGGCTTCAGTCCAAATGTTTAACCTCTATGATATGGTAACGTGAGTTTAGAAGCTCATGAGAGCTTCTCTAACCTTGCAGCTTTACTGGGTGGTTGCTTGGAGCAATCTACCCATGGTGACACAAAGGGAAGAAATCCCAACATGTTTCAGACAGACCACTATTGTCCCTGTTCTTAAGAACTCAAAAGGTAACCTGCCTAAATGACTATTGTTCCATAGCCCTCATATCTGTAACCATGAAATGGTTTGAAAGGTTGGTCATGGCACACATCAGCACCATCATCCCAGACACCCTGGACCCACTCCAATTCGCATACCGCCACAACAGATCCACAAATGATGCAATCTCTATTGCACTCCTCACTGCCCTTTACCACCTGGACAAGAGTAGTACCCTATGCGAGAATGCCATTTATTGACTACAGCGCAGCGTTCAACACCATAGTCCCCTCCAAGTTCATCACCAACTTGGGACCCTGGGACTGAACCCCTCCCTCTGCAACTGGATCCTGGACTTCTGACAGACCGCCCTCAGGTGGTGAGGGTAGGTAACAACACATCTGGCACGCTGACCCTCAACACAGGGGCCCCTCAGAGGTGTGTCCTTTGTCCCCTCCTGTACTCCCTTTTCACCCATGACCGTGTGGCCACACACGACTCCAAGAACATCATCAGGTTTACTGACGATACAACAGTGGTAGGCCTGATCACAGACGATGATGAGACAATCTACAGGGAGGAAGTCAGAGACCTGGCAGTGTGATGCCAGGACAACAACCTCTCCCTCAACATTGGCAAGGCAAAGGACCTGATCGTGGACTACAGGAGGTATTGTAAAGTAGCAGGTCTGGTTGAACCGGTCAGGGATCCATAGCCGCATGGCAGAACAGCAGAAACTAGATCAGCAGGGTGACCAGGTGGACTGGGGACAGGGACAGCAAGGAGACGCCAGGCCAGGTAGTCCTGAAGCGAAGTCTCAGGTCCTCTGGGAGGAGAGAGAGATGGGAGAATTAGAGGGAGCATACTTAAGATCACACAGGACACCAGATAAGACAAGAGAATTACACCAGATAAGACAGGAGAATTAGACCAGAGAAGACAGGAGAAATACACCAGATAAGACAGGAGAAATACACCAGATAAGACAGGAGAAATACAACAGATAAGACAACAGAATTACACCAGATAAGACAGGAGAATTACACCAGAGAAGACAGGTGAATTACACGAGATAAGACAGGAGAATTTCAACAGATACGATCGGAGAATTACACCGGATATAACAGACTGACCCTAGCCCCCCGACACATAGACTATTGCAGCATAGATTCTGGGGACTGAGACGGGGGTGGGGGGCGGACACTGTGACACTGTGACACTGACGATACGATATCTCCGGACAGGGCCAACTAGGCAGGATATAACCCCAGACACTTTGCCAAAGCCCCCACACCACCAGAAGGATGTCAACAGACAACCAACTTAATACACTGAGACAAGGTGGAGTATAGCCCCTCGAAGATCTTCCCCACCAAACGAGCGGTACACTGACTCTCTTACCCTGACTCTACACACACTCTCCACATATGCTGCTGCTAGTCTGTTTATTATCTATCCTGATAGCCTAGTCACTTTTACCACTACCTACATGTACATATTACCTCAACTACCTCGTACCCCTGCACATTGACTTGGTACCGGTACTCCTTTTATATAGCCTCATTATTGTTATTTTTTTGTGTTACTATTTTGGATTTTTATTTGCAAATGTTCTTACTTTTTAATTCTGCATTGTTGGATAACAAGGAAGCATTTCACTGTAAAGTCTACAACCTATTCTATTCCGAGCATGTGACAAAGACAATTAGATTAGATTTGAAATGGACGTTATCCAGGCCATCTATTAAGCGCCATGACGTTTCTCAAAGTGGCAAACTCTTGGCGGCCGTTCATTTGCAATCAACAACCCTGGCTATTAGAGGATGCATGCTGGGGGATTCTTGAACGCTACAAATCGGCTCAATTGAACACTGGTCGCTGACACGATTAGGGAAATCAAGGCTTAGGTCAACGTTTGGGGCACGTAACACTTCCTGTGTGGGCGTTAAGACCTTCAGAATGGTTGCCAACAGTTTGAAGCGTATTGTTGCTCTTCCTGTAATAAACAGGTTGTGAAAATGAAAATAACCCTTTCACCACATACTGGTCAATGTTTTGGAGGATAGGACTTTGAAGTTGGCCATACATTTACATTGACAAATTAAGGGTAATTATTTGTACGGCAAAAGGAGACTGACTTCCCACTGGTCACAACACGTCATTTCAGTGTGCAAATGTGGGTCATTTTTTGTTTCACCCTTTATTCCCCCACTCAAAAAGCCAGCTGAATTCCCAATGTGTTCTCATTATGCTTTCAACCACCTTAAAGGCAAAACCAAATGGAAAAACAATGTTTGATGTTTGGTTTAGTTGTCATCTAAATGTGTTATCACTGCACAGTTAACCATTTAAAAGCACAGCAAAGTTCAAACAGGAATACGATGTCAAATATTTTGTATTTACACAGCAACTTACTGTGTTACTACTGTGCGTCATCTAATAGCACAACCAAATTTCCTGGATTGTAGTTGAGATTACATTATAAGTACATGCAAGTACTTTGATCAATGTTGTTTGAGATTCTGCAAAGATGTTTAAATTGTGAAGATAATCCACAGACCTGCAACCTTTGCATGCTATCTTGAACATGCACACTTTCTATGATTACATTATACAACTTTTATAGTTTATTGTAACCTCAATGTGGCCATTGATTAGTCACCGAGGTTATTCTAGTTTTGTGAGTTACCAAGGTTATTCTAGTTTTGTGAGTTACCGAGGTTATTCTAGTTTTGTGACTTACCAAGGTTATTCTAGTTTTGTGACTTACCAAGGTTATTCTAGTTTTGTGAGTTACCGAGGTTATTCTAGTTTTGTGACTTACCAAGGTTATTCTAGTTTTGTGACTTACCAAGGTTATTCTAGTTTTGTGACTTACCAAGGTTATTCTAGTTTTGTGAGTTACCAAGGTTATTATAGTTTTGTGATTTTCTATGTGTTTTTTGTGTTAATTTGAAACTCAGTTTAGTTTCAGTTAGTTTTCAGACTTGATTTACTGTTTTTAATTCAGTTTCAGTTTGATAAAAACATTTATATTTTGTTTTTATATAATTTAGTTTCAGTTTTAGTTGTAGTGTTAGGGACAGAAAGTAGCCTTAAGCACGGGAGGCTTGGAGACATGTATGTGTGTAGACCTATAGCAGATGGACTCAAGTACTATATGAGATGGTCTGGTCACACAAATATCCCTTGTGGCAAAGATCCAGATGGATATTGTAATTTACCGGCGTAGTAACAAACCCCCAAATTTCAACCCATGCGACCCCCAAACTGTTCACACCCTTCTTGAGAGAAACATTTGCAGTTTTAAAGCTACTTTCCTGCATTTCTACACATTTTCCATGTCGTGTGTGTTCATACGATACCATGAGTCGAATCCTGACAGAATTCCCCCCTCCAAAAAATGTCTGTCTCCCATTTATCCTGAAATTCTTTAAGGGCGCTGTTCAGATGAACTTCGAGGTTGTTTGGGTTTTTTACTTTCATCTCTGTTCCACACATCTCCTGACACTACAATACGTTTGCTTTTGTCCTTTCCGGCAATGTGCTCAAAATGATCACATACAGGATGCTGCTTTGCTCGGTTTGCTGCCGCAATTGTTCACGCTCATGCTCTGCGATCGCCCTCTGATTTCTTCCCTCTTAACCTCTCTTGGGTACGTGAGACGTTAGCGTCCCACCTCTTCAACAGCCAGTGAAACTGCTGGGCGCCAAATTCAAATACAGAAATACTCATTATAACAATTCAGAAAACAAAACATTTTACATAGGTGTAAAGATGAACTTCTTGTGAATCCAACCACGGTGTCAGATTTAAAAAATGCTTTACGGCGAAAGCATACCTTACGATTATTTGAGAACATAGCCCAGCAGACAAATCATCATTCCACTAGTGGAAGGCATAGGAACTGCAACTTGAGTCCTAAGTCAATGGATACTGTAATGGCATTGAATAGAAAACTACAAACCCCCCCAAAAAACTACTTCCCGAATGGATTTTTCTCAGGTTTTCGCCTGCCAAATCAGTTCTGTTATACTCACAGACACTATTTTAACAGTTTTGGAAACTTTAGTGTTTTCTATCCAAATCTACCAATTATATGCATATCATATCTTCTGGGCCCGAGAAGCAGGTAGTTTAATTTGGGCATGCTTTTCATCCAAAATTCCGAATGCTGCCCCCTACCCTAGAGAAGTTAACTACTGACATCTAGTGATAGTGATGTACCAGTTTATATGAAACACTGCCATCTACTGGCAGCATTTACCCGCCAGATTCAGAAACTCGAAAACCCCATTAGAAAAAAAAGCTTGAAAACCTGTCACGGCCGTCAACAGAAGTAGACCAAGGTGCAGCGTTGTGAGCGTACATAATTCTTTATTTATTATGACGCCGACAAAAACAATAAACAATCCAAAACAACCGTGAAGCTAAAGGGCTAAGTGCCACAAACAAAGTCAACTTCCCACCAAGACAGGTGGAAAAAAGGGTTCCTAAGTATGGTTCTCAATCAGAGACAACGATAGACAGCTGTTCCTGATTGAGAACCCTACCCGGCCAAAACATAGAAATACAAATCATAGAACATAGAATACCCACCCCAACCAAAACAAAATAGAGACATGAAAAGGATCTCTAAGGTCAGGGCGTGACAAAACCACATTTGATTTTTGACCAAAGTAAACATTTATTAATAAATAAAATTATAAATGATTTATGATGTTTTTTATTATATTTTAGTTAATTTTGCCGTCAACAATAATAGTTTTAGTATATCTTGTTGTCTCTTTTTTTCATTTACTGTAATAACCTTGTTAGTTACTCATTTTAATGCTGATTAAAAACTGCAACATTCATTTCTAAGATAGCCTTAACTGTAGGCTATTTACTTTATTAGAAAAGTTATACCGAATTGTTTAAGGTTGACAACTCAAACACATATCAACATTTAAAGGAGATGTATCTAATGCTCGGATAGTTTCATCTGAGCCACTGGCTTAAATGGGAAATTTAATAAATCTTCTTATGGCTGCAATCCCGGTAACGGGATCGATATGACAACAGCCAGTGAAAGTGCAGGGCGCCAAATTCAAACAACAGAAATTTCATAATTAAAATTCCTCAAACATACATGTGTCTTATACCATTTTAAAGGTAATCTTGTTGTTAATCCCACCAAAGTGTCCGATTTCAAATAGGATTTTCATCGAAAGCACCACAAACGATTATGTTAGGTCACCACCAACTCAAAGAAAAATTCAGCCATTTTTCCAGCCAAAGAGAGGAGTCACAAATAGCACAAATAGAGATAAAATGAATCACTAACCTTTGATAATCTTTATCAGATGACACTCATAGGACTTCATATTACACAATACATAAATGTCTTGTTCGATTAAGTTCATACTTATATCCAAAAACCTCCGTTTACATTGGCGCCATGTTCAGAAATGCCTCCAAAATATCCGGAGAAATTGCAGAGAGCCACGTCAAATAACAGAAATACTCATCATAAACTTTGATGAAAGATACATGTTTTACATAGAATTAAAGATACACTTGTTCTTAATGCAACCGCCGTGTCAGATTTCAAAAATCTTTACGGCAAAACACAATATTCAATAATCTGAAAACAGCGTTCAGCCACAAAAGCAAGCCATACAGTTACCCGCCCAAATTGTGCAGTCAACAAAACTCATAAAAAGCATTATAAATCTTCACTTACCTTTGCTGATCTTCGTCGGAATGCACTCCCAGGACTCCCACTTCCATAAGAAATGTTCATTTTTTTCGGTAATGTCCGTCATTTATGTCCAAATAGCTATTTTTGTCGCGTGTTTGGTATTCAGATCCAACGTCAGGAAAGCGCGTTCACTAAAACCTGACAATGTCCAAAAGTTCCGTAACAGTCCGTAGAAACATGTCAAACGATGTATTGAATCAATCTTTAGAATGTTGTTAACATAAATCTTTAATAACGTTCCAACCGGAGAATTACATTGACTTCAGATGAGCGATGGAACGGAGCTCCCTCTTTTGTGAAGGCGCAAGGTGAAAGAATGTTCACCTCATGGCAGTGGTGACTCATTCCTGTCTCCTTCGGCCCCCCTTCACAGTAGTCATCAGACAAAGTTCTACAAACTGTTGACATCTAGTGGAAGCTGTAGAAAGTGAAAACTCATCCATATCTCGCTGTAATTTCAAAGGGAGCTTGGTTGAAAATCTACCAGCCTCAGAATTTCCACTTCCTGTTTGGATTTTTTCTCAGGTTTTTGCCTGCCATATGAGTTCTGTTATACTCACAGACATAATTCAAACAGTTTTGGAAACTTCAGAGTGTGTTCTATCCAATACTAATAATAATATGCATATGTTAGCAACTACGACTGAGGAGCAGGCCGTTTACTATGGGCACCTCTGTGCACCTTTCATCCAAGCTACTCAATACTGCCCCTGCAGCCATAAGAAGTTTAACTAAAATCCCACATTTCCTTAGTGGTTCCACACATTGAAACTACCTAGGTGCAGTTTGCCTTCTCCTCTTCTCTCTCCCTGCAGTCTAGATCTGGAAGGTCCCAAAACGGGTCAGGTGACTCATTACTTGTCTTTGTGCACTGGTACTGTAGCTCTGCTCTGTTGTGACTCAAAGAGCAATATAGAAATCTGCGAATTGTGGACAAATTCTTTATTTTATTGAAAGCATACTGTCGAACGAACTATCAGTTTTGAACCAGGAAACGTTCACTTTTCCACCTAAAACGATTGTGATCATTGTTTATCATTCATTATATTTGGCCGATTCCAACAACAGCAGAGATGGGTAACAACTGCTGGTAACAACTCTCGTGGAGAAAACTATGTAACGTGCCTTAAAAGAGCCTGGACTTGTTCCACATTTTGTTGTGTTACAGCCTGAATTTAAAATGGATTAAATTGATATGTTTGGTCACTGGCCTAAACACAATACCCCATAATGTCCAAGTGGAATCATGTTTAGAATTTTTTATTTTATCATGTTAATTAAACATTAAAAGCTGAAATGTCTTGAGTCAGTAAGTATTCAACCCATTTGTTATGGCAAGCCTTAATACATTCAGGAGTAAAAATGTGCTTAGCAAGTCACATAATAAATTGCATAGACTCACTCTGTGTGCAATAATAGTGTTTTACATGATTTTTTTTTATGACTACCTCATCTCTATACCCCCACACATAAAATGATCTGTCCCTCAGTCGAGCCATGAATTACAAACACAGATTCAATCACAAAGACCAGGAAGGTTTTCCAATGCCTCGCAAAGAAGGGCACCTATTGGTAGATGGTAGATGGGTACTTGTTTTTCAATGCCTCGCAAAGAAGGGCAGCTATTGGTAGATGGTAGATGGGTACTTGTTTTTCAAGCAGACATTGAATATCGCTTTGAGCATGGTGAAGTTATTAATTTCACTTTGTATGGTGTATTGAAACACCCAGTCACTACAAAGATACAGGTGTCCATGCTAAAGGAAATCGCTCAGGGATTTCACCATGAGGCCAATGGTGACTTTAAAATAGTTACAGAGTTTAATGGCTGTGATAGGGGACAACTGAGGATGGATCAACAACAGTGTAGTTACTCCACAATACTAACCAAAATGACAGAGTGAAAAGAAGGAAGCCTGTACAAAATAAAAAAATATTCCAAAACATGCATTAATAAGGAAATATTGCAAAATACTGTAGCAAAGAAATTAACTTCATGTCCTGAATACAAAGTGTTATGTTTGGGGCAAATTTCAAGCATAGTGGTGGCTGCATCATGTTATGGGTATGTTTGTAATTATTAAGGACTGGGGAGTTTTTCAGGATAAAATAGAAACTGAATAGAGCTAAGCACAGGCAAAATCCTATAGCAAAACTTGGTTCAGTTGGCTTTCCACCTGACACTGGGAGATTCATTCACCAGTTCAATAACCTAAAACACAAGGCCAAATCTACACTGGAGTTGCTTACCAAGAAGATTGTTCCCGAGTGGCCGAGTTACAGATCTGACTTCAATGAGATATTTGTGTATTTCATTTTCAATAAATTAGCAAAAATGTCTAGAAACGTGTTTTCGCTTTGTCAGAATTGTGTGCAGATAAAAATCTATTTAATCCACTTTGAATTCAGGCTGTAACACAAAATGTGGAATTTTTCAAGGGGTATGAATACTTATATATTTTTTAAATACATTTTTTTACCCCCTTTTTCTCCCCAATTGCGATCTTGTCTCATCGCTACAACAGGCTCGGGAGAGGCATGCTTCCTCCGAAAACATAACCCGCCAAAACGCGCTTCTTAACACCCGCCCGCTTAACCCGAAAGCCAGCCGCACCAATGTGTCGGAGGAAACATTATCCAACTGACAACCGAAGTCAGCCTGCAGGCACCCGGCCCGACACAAGGAGTCGCTAGAGCGCGATGAGCCAAGTAAAGCTCCCCCGGCCAAACCCTCACCTAACCCGGACAACGCTGGACCTATTGTGTGCCGCCCTATGGGACTCCCGGTCACGGCCAGTTATGACACAGCATGGGATCAAACCCCTGGCCGTAGTGACGCTGCAACACTGCAATGCAGTGCCTTAGACCGCTGCGCCACTCGGGAGACATATGAATAACTTCTGAAGGCACAGTATGCCCTTATTTGGAGCTTGATGTCACAGACAGAAGTTTTATGGGGGGAGGGGGGGGCGCATAAATTGAAAGACTTATCACAGGTAGCCTAAAGTTAGTTCTGAAAAGAGGAAATACGAAGAGATGGCAGCAAGAGAAAGCTTGTTTTTGGTCCCTGGCTGCAAGAAATCTAGGGAAGAAGGCACATGTCACTGTTTTCCATTTAAAGATATGAACAAATGCAGAAGATGGCTAGTAGCCATAACACAGTAAATACTATGTAAACACTCCTACAGCCAAATCCACACGTGCATTGTAGCCTAAGCACTTCATCGACGACGACTTACAAAATATATATATATATACAATCAGATGTGGGGGGTTCAAATGATGGGGGGAAAAAAAAACACAAAATAAAAGTCAAAGACACAGCTGTTCTTCAGGGTTCCCAAGGACTGGATCTGGTGCCGTGCCAAAATGCAGAGGCGTTTTTTAAGTGTCAAAGCCAGCGTGCAGAGGTATGTAGTCTAATGAGCAGTTGGAGTGGATCTGATTCTGTTGCATCCATTGCAACATGTCGTGTAAACATAGCCTAGGCGCTCTACCGGTTAGCACATGTGCCCTGTTGTTATGACAAAGGGGATGAGGAGATAGGCAATAATTGTGTCATCTTACATTGCAATAGACAGTAATTGTGTCATCTTACATTGCAATAGACAGTAATTGTGTCATCTTACATTGCAATAGACAGTAACTGTGTCATCTTACATTGTAGTAGACAGCAACTGTGTCATTTTACATTGCAGAAGACACAGAATAAAAATGAAAAGTGTTGTTGCATTTTAATTACTTAGTATCTTGTCTACTTGCTTTTTTCATAATCATAATCTACTATTTCTGATGTGTTGGCTAGCCATGGTTTATTTGCATGACAAGATTTCATGCTTTTAACAACTTTATAGCCTTGTGTGAAATGCATGGCCCCAGGAATCCTCTGGAGTAGTCTTATTAGCATGAAATACATTGCCCAAGGAACCCTCTGGAGTAGTCTTATTAGCATGAAATACATGGCCCAAGGAACCCTCTGGAGTAGTCTTATTAGCATGAAATACATGGCCCAAGGAACCCTCTGGAGTAGTCTTATTAGCATGAAATACATTGCCCAAGGAACCCTCTGGAGTAGTCTTATTAGCATGAAATACATGGCCCAAGGAACCCTCTGGAGTAGTCTTATTAGCATGAAATACAAGGCCCAAGGAACCCTCTGGAGTAGTCTTATTAGCATGAAATACATGGCCCAAGGAACCCTCTGGAGTGGTCTTATTAGCATGAAATACATGGTCCCAGGAACCCCTGGGGTACGGTGCCTTGCAAAAGTATTCATCCCCCTTGGCGTTTTTTCATACTATTTTTTTGCTTTACAACCTGTAATTTGAATGGATTTTTATTTGGATTTCATGTAACCGACATTTGTAAAATTTAAAAAAATAACTTAAATTATAATTATACAAAATTTTAAACGGAAAAGTGGTGCGTGCATATCTATTCACTCCCTTTGCTATGAAGCCCCTAAATCAGATCTGGTGCAACCAAGTCACATAATTAGTTAAATAAAGTCCACCTGTGTGCAATTTAAGTGTCACATAATCTGTCACATGATCTCAGTATATATACACCTGTTCTGAAAGGCCCCAGTGTCTGCAACACCACCAAGCAAGCGGCACCATGAAGACCAAGGAGTTCTCCAAACAGGTCAGGGACAAGGTTGTGGAGAAGTACAGATCAGGGTTGTGTTATAAAAAAATATCTGAAACTTTGAACATCCCACGGAGCACCATTAAATCCATTATTAAAAAACTGAAAGAATATTTCACCACAACAAACCTGCCAAGAGAGGGCCACCCACCAAAACTCACGGACCAGGCAAGGAGGGCATTAATCAGAGAGGCAACAAAGAGACCAAAGATAACCCTGAAGGAGCTGCAAAGCTCCACAGTGGAGATTGGAGTATCTGTCCATAGGACCACTTTCAGCTGTAAACTCCACAGAGCTGGCTTTACAGAAGAGTGGCCAGAAAAAAGCCTTTGCTTAAAGAAAAAAATAAGCAAACACGTTTGGTGTTGACCAAAAGGCATGTTGGAAACTCCCCAAACATATGGAAGAAGGTACTCTGGTCAGATGAGACTAAAATGTAGCTTTTTGGCCATCAAGAAAAATGCTATGTCTGGTGCAAACCTAACACCTCTCATCACCCCGAGAACAACATCCCCACAGTGAAGCATGGTGGTGGCAGCATCATGCTGTGGGGATGTTTTTCATCGACAGGGACTGGGAAACTGGTCAGAATAGAAGGAATGATGGATGGCGTTAAATACAGGGAAATTCTTGAGGGAAACCTGTTTCAGTCTTCCAGAGATTTGAGATTGGGACGGAGGTTCATCTTCCAGCAGGACAATGACCCTAAAGCAGCACTTGAGTGGTTTAAGGGGAAACATTTACATGTCTTGGAATGGCCTAGTCAAAGCCCAGACCTCAATCTGTGGTATGACTTGAAGATTGCTGTACACCAGCAGAACAGCATCAGATACATGGTTCTAGGAACCCCCTGGTTAGGACTATTAAAATGAAATACATGGTCCCAGGAACCCCCTGGGTAGGACTATTAAAATGAAATACATGGTCCCAGGAACCCCCTGGGTTAGGACTATTAAAATGAAATACATGGTCCCAGGAACCCCCTGGGTTAGGACTATTAAAATGAAATACATGGTTCCAGAAACCCCCTGGGTAGGACTATTAAAATGAAATACATGGTCCCAGGAACCCCCTGGGTTAGGCCTTTTGTCATGGTCTGGTCTGTGTGTATTCATAACCCCCACCTCCCCTGTCAGGATTGGCTTTGAGTATCCTAACAATATAGTTACTGTTGGCCCCATGGATGTAAATTACATTTAGCAGATCCAATGTATTTTCCATATAGATTCCACATCACAATGTGTTGACAAATTACGTTGAAACAGTGGCGTGTTATCATGGATGACAAGAGAAGCCAGGCTTCCCCAATAAATGGACAATTTTTCTTTAAAACGTGTATCTTTTGTCTCTCTGTGTTTTATAATTTTCCTTCAATTCTCAAGAAGCAATATGTAACTCACTAGAGAAATCATCCGAGCGAGCAAAACAGCACCCCTTCTGTCTCTCTACATGTAGACCATCTATCTGATGCTGTCTGGTCCAAATGAGTATGACATTTTTTCCAACAGTAGCATTGAAGGCAAGGGAAGCCAGCGAGCATCTGGCCTCCCTTGACAAAAAAAGTATAAAAAAATGTGCCAATCAGCATTTTCCATTTGTTTTGTCTTGTTTTTCCACACACCTGGTTTCAATTCCCTCATTCATATTTACGTGTATTTAACCCTCTGTTCCCCCCCATGTCTTTGTGTGGGATTGTGTATTGTAGTGCTTGTGCACGTTCCCCGTGAGCGCACGACGGGTTATTTTTGTGCCCATTTATCTTGTTGTTCTGGATGCCGTTGGTTTTGCTTAATAAATCGCCGGTTATTACCCAGTTCTTCTCTCCTGCGCCTGACTTCTCTGCCGCCAATTACGCACCCCGCTACATAAAGTGAGTGAACTCAACTGTGAATGGTCTTGCCGTACCAAAAAATAAAGTGTCAAGAGAAGCCAGCTTGGATTTGGCTTCATTCATATTAAATCCCATTGAGCATACGTCATTGACAGAAAAACTTTAATTGTTTTATCTCATTGTGTTGTTGTCCTCCAGTGGCTAGCTAGCCAGCCAGCTAAAATTGTCCCTTTCTTAATTAGCCATGGATGGAGATAAGGATTTGGACTTGTGGTTTTACTTATTTCTCCGTACTGGCCAATAATTATAACAGTGATTCTGATCCAACCATTCATTCATACACTGTTGTGCCCCCGGCCTGAGAGGATGGCAGATTCAATATGTAGCTAGATGTAGAAGGCTAATGTTAACTAGCTAATGTTGCCCGTGAATGGAAGCTAGGCTAGCAAACATTTTAGCCAGGTTGCCTAGGACAACAAAAAATAAAAGCATGTACTGTATGACAGAGTGATAGACCGTTTCGTCAACATGAAAGAGAGGAGGATGGCATTGCCGTTTCTCTACAAGCAGGGTGAGTCAACATGTTTTTCTACTTGCACGAACACACACACACACACACTAACACAAAAATCAGAACCATGGACAGCAACATCGTATTTAGCTTACATTGATTGGACTAAAATGTTTTTTGGTATCTTTTAGTTGTCACTGTATTAGACTAAGCAGAGGTGATTTGATGATGTTGAAATGGTGCTGTAATAATGGAGGCAGCTCCTGTTTTCTTTGTGACTTGCAGTAACTCTCTGTGGTTCTAAATCAATAGTTGTTTAGTGGTCCGAAAATGTCGGAAACATTAGCTTGCTTGACCATGCTGTAGGTCATGTAACTGTCTGTTGCTGTACGTACAATATGCTTTGTGGACTTCACTGGACAGAGGTTGCTATGCGGTTCTGTGATAAAACAAAGGTGTGGGTTGAATTTATTCTGCCGCTGTGTCTTTTTATTGTCCTGGCCTTTAGACCTATATATCACGGTGGCAAGGCATATGAATTAGAGCAAATAACGCAATTATCACAACACATAGGTTGTAATGTGGTTGTAATTCCCAGTGATTTTACCCACGCATCGCTACTGCGCTGAAACCACGTCGATTCAACCAGTTTGTGCCCTTGTCCTCCATTTTTATTTAGCAGTAGAATGTAATCCTAGCAGGTAATCCTAGCAGTAGAATGTAATCCTAGCAGTAGAATGTAATCCTAGCAGGTAATCCTAGCAGTAGAATGTAATCCTAGCAGTATAATGTAATCCTAGCAGGTAATCCTAGCAGTAGAATGTAATCCTAGCAGTAGAATGTAATCCTAGCAGGTAATCCTAGCAGTAGAATGTAATCCTAGCAATAGAATGTAATCCTAGCAGTAGAATGTAATCCTAGCAGTAGAGCGTAATCCTAGCAGTAGAATGTAATCCTAGAATGTAATCCTAGAATGTAATCCTAGCAGTAGAATGTAATCCTAGCAGTAGAATGTAATCCTAGCAGTAGAATGTAATCCTAGCAGTAGAATGTAATCCTAGAATGTAATCCTAGCAGTAGAATGTAATCCTAGAATGTAATCCTAGCAGTAGAATGTAATCCTAGCAGTAGAATGTAATCCTAGCAGTAGAATGTAATCCTAGAATGTAGTCCTAGCAGTAGAATGTAATCCTAGCAGTAGAATGTAATCCTAGAATGTAATCCTAGCAGTAGAATGTCATCCTAGCAGTAGAATGTAATCCTAGCAGTAGAATGTCATCCTAGCAGTACATGTGTCCTAGAGCGTCATGCTTCTCATGCATTTTATTGAGAGTTCGGTGTTGGTACACAAAGGACAGGATTTATATCTATGTTGTATCCGTAAGCAGCATTCCCTCATCTTCACTCCACAATTCAGCTGGTAACCTTGGAGCAGCTGTCATCCAGAAGTGGCTGGAATTGAAACAGAGGGTCCTAATTAAGTCCTAACCATCGCCCTCGTCAGCTCAAATATGCATAGAGGACCCTGGGAGAGAAAAAAAAAACACCACTTTTTTTGGTGTGTGTGTGGGGGGGGGGGGGGGGGGGGGAACACAAAATAATGACTGCGGATGTTATTCAGAGCTAATTAATTTGACATTGGTACAACAGCGTCAACACTGGCTGGAGTGTGTGTGGACGGGTCTGGAGGTGTGTGTGTGTCTGAGGAGGTGAGTAAGTGTGTGTGTGTCTGAGGAGGTGTGTGTGTGTGTGTGTGTGTGTGTGTGTGTGTGTGTGTGTGTGTGTGTGTGTGTGTGTGTGTGTGTGTGTGGACATGTCTGGAGGTGTGTGTGTGTGTCTGGAGGTGTGTGTGTGTGTCTGAGGTGTGTGTCTGAGGAGGTGTGTGTGTGTCTGAGGAGGTGTGTGTGTGTCTGAGGAGGTGAGTAAGTGTGTGTGTGCACGAATGTGTGCGTTCATTCACACATGAGTGGAGGTGGGGACACGTGTCTGTGTGTTACTGCTTTCACCTAAGATTTATGGTAATTTGTCTGTAAAAAAAACCTGGCCAATGTTTATATGACACCCTTACAAAAAGGCTTTTTATACCTTTTATACCTCCCGTGCGCATGTCGGCATGCCGGTGAAAAGTGGTAGTAGTGGTGTGTAGATGTAGGTGGCCATCTATTTGAATAAATCCCTTGAATATACACCATCAAAAATAAATCTATTATTCATTAGTTTAGGCAGGTCCTAAGAAACATTATACTGGGTGGTTCGAGCCCTGAATGCTGATTGGCTGAAAGCCATGGTATATCAGACCGTATACCACGGATATGACAAAACATACTTTTTTTTTACTGCTCTAATTGGGTTGGTAACCAGTTTATAGTAGCAATAAGGCACCTCGGGGGTTTGTGATATATGGCCAATATACCACGGCTGTCACAGTCTTGATAATGGACGGACCAAGGCGCAGCGTGATTTGAATTCCACATTTTTATTACGGTGAAACTTCAAAACAAAAAAACAATAAACCAATAACGAAACGTGACTTACGTGGTGCAACAAGCACATGCACAAACAATATCCCACAAACACAGGTGGGAAAAATGGCTAGCTAAATGTGATCCCCAAGTAGAGGCAACGATTACCAGCTGCCTCTAATTGGGAACCATACAAAACACCAACATAGAAATATTGAACTAGAACATCCCCTAGTCACGCCCCGACCTACTACACCATAGAGAACCAAGGGCTCTCTATGGTCAGGGCGTGACAGCCCCCCCCCCCGCCCCCCCCCCCCCCCCCCCCCCCCCCCGCCCCCCCCCAAAGGTGCGGACTCCGGCCGCAAAACCTGAAACCATAATGTGGGGGGGGGACGGACAGGTGACTAGTGTCAGTGGCGGCTCCAATGCGGGTCGTAGCCACCCCCCAGACCCCGGATGGCGCCAGGCTGACCACAGTGCCTGGACTGGGCACCGGCGCAGAGGAGGGCTCCTGCCTTGGAGCTGGTTTGGACGAACCAAGGGCTCTCTATGGTCAGGGCGTGACAACGGCTAAGGGCTGTCCTAGCACTACACGTTGCGTCGTGTATCAGAACAGCCCTTAGCCGTGGTATATTGGCTATGTACCACACCCCCTCGGGCCTATTGCTTAATTATAACACCAATAAAATGTATTTTCAAAACAACATAATTACATATTTTGAGTTTAATTATGTTAAGTCCAAATGAGTGAAATTAATAGTTCGCTATTTTGTTCATTAAACAGACAAGACACTCCTACTCAGATCTCAAAGTCACCACACATATATTTTATAGTAAGAATATACAGAATAAAATATAACTAGTAATTTTCCCATGTCACGGGAACATGGGACAGTCGTATAAGAAAGTGATATTTTGAAACAAGAATCCAAGCCCACGGTGTCGTGGTCCATCTCCTTCTATACTCCTCTTTGTGAGCAGACGTAGGTTCCTTTCGTTATGATGCTGATAGAAAATAGTAGCTGTGCTATTTGCAAATCTCGTTCATATTTCACGACCCCCAGCGGGCTTTTGGAGTTGTCTATATGCGATGGAGCTAAATAATCGGGCCTACTCTTGATTTAGGCTACGTTATGTTTCTGATCAGTGATAGATGAGTTAAACCAACCTCCACTTATTTGCCGAGCCAGAAACCATTTAACCAAATCGCCTATACAGACGGCACAGGTGGTTGTTGGCACCTTTGATTAGGGAGGACGAGCTTGTAGTAATGGCTGGAGCGGGAATAAGTGGAATGCTATCAAATACATCAAACACATGGTTTCCATGTGTTTGATGCCGTTCCATTTGCTCCGTTCCAGACATTATTATGAGCCGTCCTCCCCTCAGCAGCCTCCACTGTCAGACAGAGAGTCAGTGAAGCAAAATCACATTGATTGATTATCAGACAAGTCAGGGAATTCACAGGCTTTTGATAGGGAGTAGGCCTGGGTTACTAAGCGACTGCGAGTGAAGAGCAGAATAATCCACTTGGTAAACTACATAACATGGTAAAATGTTCTATTAAATGAGTAAACTAGACAAGATGATCATGAGCAGCACTCACTTCAACTTAGCACTCACCTCCCTCACCTCAGCACTCACCTCAATTTATCACTCACCTCCGACACCTCAGCACTCACCTCAACTTAGCATTCACCTCAGCACTCACCTCAGTTTAACACTCACCTCCCTCACCTCAGTACTCACCTCAGCACTCACATCAATGTAGCACTCACCTCAGCTTAACACTCACCTCCCTCACCTCAGTACTCACCTCAACTTAGCACTCACCTCCCTCACCTCATCACTCACCTCAGCACTCACCTCAATTTAGCACTCACCTCCCTCAACTCAGCACTCACCTCAGCTTAGCACTCACCTCCCTCACCTCAGCACTCACCTTAATTTAGCACTCACTTCCCTCACCTCAGCACTCAACTCACCTCAGCACTCACCTCCCTCACCTCAGCACTTACCTTAATTTAGCACTCACTTCCCTCACCTTAGTACTCACCTCCCTCACCTCAGCACTTACCTTAATTTAGCACTCACTTCCCTCACCTCAGCCCTCACCTCCCTCACCTCAGCACTTACCTTAATTTAGCACTCACTTCCCTCACCTCAGTACTCACCTCAGCACTTATCTCAGCACTCACCTCAATTTAGCACTCACCTCCCTCACCTCAGCACTTACCTCAATTTAGCACTCACCTCAGCACTCACCTCAGCTTAGCACTCAATTCCCTCACCTCAGCACTCACCTTAATTTAGCACTCACTTTCCTCACCTCAGCACTCAACTCACCTCAGCACTCACCTCCCTCACCTCAGCACTTATCTTAATTTAGCACTCACTTCCCTCACCTCAGTACTCACCTCAGCACTTACCTCAGCACTCACCTCAATTTAGCACTCACCTCCCTCACCTCAGCACTTACCTCGATTTAGCACTCCTCTCCCTCACCTCAGCACTTACCTCAATTTAGCACTCACTTCCCTCACCTCAGTACTCACCTCAGCACTCACCTTAATTTATCACTCACTTCCCTCACCTCAGCACTCACCTCACCTCAGCACTCACCTCCCTCACCTCAGCACTTACCTCAATTTAGCACTCACCTCTCTCACCTCAGCACTCACCTCAGCTTAACACTCACCTCCCTCACCTCAGCACTCACCTTAATGTAGCACTCACTTCCCTCACCTCAGCACTCACCTCACCTCAGCACTCACCTCACTCACCTCAGCACTTACCTTAATTTAGCACTCACTTCCCTCACCTTAGTACTCACCTCAGCACTCACCTCAACTTAGCACTCACTTCCCTCACCTCAGCACTTACCTCAGCACTCACCTCAATTTAGCACTCACCTCCCTCACCTCAGCACTCACCTCAACTTAGCACTCACGTCTCTCACCTCAGCACTCACCTCAACTTAGCACTCACGTCTCTCACCTCAGCACTCACCTCAACTTAGCACTCACCTCCCTTACCTCAGCACTCACCTCAATGTAGCACTCATCTCCCTCACCTCAGCACTCACCTCAACTTAGCACTCACCTCCCTCACCTCAGCACTTACCTCAGCACTCACCTCAATTTAGCACTCACCTCCTTCACCTCAGCACTCACCTCAACTTAGCACTCACGTCTCTCACCTCAGCACTCACCTCAACTTAGCACTCACTTCCCTCACCTCAGCACTCACCTCAGCAATCACCTCAATTTTAGCACTCACCTCCCTCACCTCAGCACTCACCTCAACTTAGTACTCATGTCTCTCACCTCAGCACTCACCTCAACGTAGCACTCACCTCCCTCACCTCAGCACTCACCTCAACTTAGCACTCACGTCTCTCACCTCAGCACTCACCTCAACTTAGCACTCACCTCCCTCACCTCAGCACTCACCTCAGCAATCACCTCAATTTCAGCACTCACCTCCCTCACCTCAGCACTCACCGCAACTTAGCACTCACGTCTCTCACCTCAGCACTCACCTCAACGTAGCACTCACCTCCCTCACCTCAGCACACTCCTCAATTTAGCACTCACTTCCCTCACCTCAGCACTCACCTCAATTTAGCACTCACCTCCCTCACCTCCGCACTTACCTCAATTTAGCACTCACCTCAGCTTAACACTCACCTCCCTCACCTCAGCACTCACCTCAGCTTAACACTCACCTCCCTCACCTCAGCACTCACCTCAATTTTAGCACTCACCTCCCTCACCTCAGCACTCACCTCAACTTAGCACTCACGTCTCTCACCTCAGCACTCACCTCAACTTAGCACTCACCTCCCTCACCTCAGCACTCACCTGAACTTAGCACTCACGTCTCTCACCTCAGCACTCACCTCAACTTAGCACTCACTTCCCTCACCTCAGCACTCACCTCAGCAATCACCTCAATTTTAGCACTAACCTCCCTCACCTCAGCACTCACCGCAACTTAGCACTCACGTCTCTCACCTCAGCACTCACCTCCCTCACCTCAGCACACTCCTCAATTTAGCACTCACTTCCCTCACCTCAGCACTCACCTCAATTTAGCACTCACCTCCCTCACCTCCGCACTCACTTCCCTCACCTCAGTACTCACCTCAGCACTCACCTCAATTTAGCACTCACATCCCTCACCTCAATACTCACTTCCCTCACCTCAACTTAGCACTCACTTCCCTCACCTCAGCCCTCACCTCCCTCACCTCAGCACTTACCTTAATTTAGCACTCACTTCCCTCACCTCAGTACTCACCTCCCTCACCTCAGCCCTCACTTCCCTCACCTCAGTACTCACTTCCCTCACCTCAGTACTCACTTCCCTCACCTCAGCCCTCACCTCCCCAGCCTGATTGTAGCCTAACCAATATCCAAACAGAGATTCAGTGAAAACAAAAATCTGATATTGATTCATCAAGACGGGTACCCAAGTTTGTCTCAAAGCAGGACGGTGGTGCTGTCCTAATCCAAACGGTGCTGAAATTATAATCTAGTTAACCACATGTGGCTAGGCTATTGCTTCAAATGTATTACGACGATTGGATGACTTTGGGAGATTCAGTAGGAAAACATTTGATTCATGCCTTCAATGGCATTAGCCTACTTTATTCCATTATTTGTGTCATCCGTTGATATTTATTCCCACAGTTATTCTTTATGGATCCATCCAGTAGTGGTTAAGAAAACGTGGTTAACTTCCGCTGCCTAGCAACCACTAAGAGTTTATGTGTGAGGCTCGTCTGAAGAAGTGGACCAAGGTGCAGCGAGGTACGTGTTGATGCTTCTGTATTTACTCAGAACACCAAACAAAACAACAAAACAACAACGAACGTCACGTTCTGCAGGCTACACAGAGCTAACAAAAAAACAACATTCCACAACATAGGTGAGAAAACAGGCTACCTAAGTATGATTCCCAATCAGAGACAACGATAGACAGCTGCCTCTGATTGGGAACCACACTCGGCCAACCACAAAGAAATAGACAACATAGAATGCCCACCCCACATCACACCCTGACCTCACCAAATAGAGAAATAAAACGGCCCTCTCAGGTCAGGGCGTGACATTATGAGAGTACTTTGTGCCATTGCCGACTGTTTCATAGGCCTACTAAACCGTAGGCGGAACTTTAATTACTAGGTTGTTAGGCGGGAAATAAACGTTTTCGCTATGATAACGGCAATACCTTTCAGGTAGGAAGAAAAAGGGTCTAAAAAAATTGCCGGTGTGGTAAAATTGGCAAAAGAACGTCTTAGTATGAAAGGAATATCAGTGTGAAGGAGTGGAGGTGGGGAGGATGGGGTGGGGAGCATTGAGGTGATGGGGGGCATTGAGGTGGGGGGGGGGGGGGGGCATTGAGGTGGGGAGCATTGAGGTGATGGGGGGCATTGAGGTGGGGGGGGGGGCATTGAGGTGGGGAGCATTGAGGTGGGGAGGCATTGAGGTGGGGGGGGGGGATTGAGGTGGGGAGCATTGAGGTGGGGGGGAGCATTGAGGTGGGGGGGAGCATTGAGGTGGGGGAGCATTGAGGTGGGGGGGGGGCATTGAGGTGGGGGGGGCATTGAGGTGGGGGGGCATTGAGGTGGGGGGGAGCATTGTGGTGGGGGGCATTGAGGTGGGGGGGGGAGCATTGAGGTGGGGGGCATTGAGGTGGGGGGGAGCATTGAGGTGGGGGGAGCATTGAGGTGGGGGGGCATTGAGGTGGGGGGGGAGCATTGAGGTGGGGGGCATTGAGGTGGGGGGGAGCATTGAGGTGGGGGGCATTGAGGTGGGGGGGGAGCATTGAGGTGGGGGGCATTGAGGTGGGGGGGCATTGAGGTGGGGGGGCATTGAGGTGGGGGGCATTGAGGTGGGGGGGGAGCATTGAGGTGGGGGGCATTGAGGTGGGGGGGAGCATTGAGGTGGGGGGGCATTGAGGTGGGGGGGAGCATTGAGGTGGGGGGGGAGCATTGAGGTGGGGGGGGAGCATTGAGGTGGGGGGGGCATTGAGGTGGGGGGGGGCATTGAGGTGGGGGAGCATTGAGGTGGGGGTGCATTGAGGTGGGGGTGCATTGAGGTGGGGGAGCATTGAGGTGGGGGGGCATTGAGGTGGGGAGCATTGAGGTGGGGGGGGGCATTGAGGTGGGGGGCATTGAGGTGGGGGGGCATTGAGGTGGGGGGCATTGAGGTGGGGGGGCATTGAGGTGGGGGGAGCATTGAGGTGGGGAGCATTGAGGTGGGGAGCATTGAGGTGGGGAGCATTGAGGTGGGGAGCATTGAGGTGGGGAGCATTGAGGTGGGGGGGCATTGAGGTGGGGGGGGCATTGAGGTGGGGGGAGCATTGAGGTGGGGGAGCATTGAGGTGGGGAGCATTGAGGTGGGGGGGGCATTGAGGTGGGGGGGGCATTGAGGTGGTGGGCATTGAGGTGGGGGGGCATTGAGGTGGGGGGATTTGAGGTGGGGGATTTGAGGTGGGGGGACATTGAGACGAGGGGCATTGAGGTGGGGGGGGGGGGGTTATTGAGGTGAGGGGGGGGGGGCGGGTGACGACCCTCCCACTCTGTCTGCCGTATTCTCTCTTTGTTCTTGTTTCCTTATTAGGATGCCGGTGGGCGAAGTTGGGAGGGTCGTCAGCTACATGGGAAACACCTGGGCCCACTGTCATAGGATAAATGCACAATTTGGTGGGGAGCATTGAGGTGGGGGGGGCATTGAGGTGGGGGTCATTGAGGTGGGGGGCATTGAGGTGGGGGGGCATTGAGGTGGGGAGCATTGAGGTGGGGGAGCGTTGAGGTGGGGAGCATTGAGGTGGGGAGCATTGAGGTGGGGAGCATTGAGGTGGGGGGGCATTGAGGTGGGGGGGGCATTGAGGTGGGGGGAGCATTGAGGTGGGGGAGCATTGAGGTGGGGAGCATTGAGGTGGGGAGCATTGAGGTGGGGGGGGCATTGAGGTGGGGGGGGCATTGAGGTGGTGGGCATTGAGGTGGGGGGGCATTGAGGTGGGGGGATTTGAGGTGGGGGATTTGAGGTGGGGGGACATTGAGACGAGGGGCATTGAGGTGGGGGGGGGGGGGGTTATTGAGGTGAGGGGGGGGGGGCGGGTGACGACCCTCCCACTCTGTCTGCCGTATTCTCTCTTTGTTCTTGTTTCCTTATTAGGATGCCGGTGGGCGAAGTTGGGAGGGTCGTCAGCTACATGGGAAACACCTGGGCCCACTGTCATAGGATAAATGCACCATTTCCCCATTCATGGGGAGACTCTCTCCAGGCAGACACCTTGATAGATTTGTTTGTGTTTCTTGGTGTTTTTTTGGGTTGTTTGTTTTAGCATCTTTCAACACCTTGCATTATCACTTTCATGCATGCAACACACTCACTTACACTACTGATTACTGATTACACACACCATTGTATATTATACTTAGTTACTTTAGTTAATAAATATATATTTTGTTACTCCTTTTCTCCACGTTGTCTCCCTTTTGTTACGGGCTTTGAGCCGGTTAGTGACAAGTGGGGGCTCATCCGGGATCTTGAATGTATTGTTTGGGAGAACGTGGAGTTAACGTTACATTTTCTTAGGTGTTTGGTTTGCATATTTTCTTTGAGTTTGATAGGCCCAGTATTGGTTGCCTTTGTTGTTTGGTTTGTGTGCTGCGTTGGAGAGAGTACATGGTTAGTTAGTTAGTTTCCAGGCCCTGCCCAGCCTGGAAACGCTTGTTCTACTTTCTGTTGGGACATCGGTCTGAGGAGGTGAGTAATCGGCTGTGTACCTCAGTGGGAGATTTGGGTAGGGTAGTGGAACTTGCTACCCGGAGGTATAGCCTTTACCCCTGATAGGCTTAGCGATGTGTTTCATTTTTGGAATATGTTGGGCATGGTTAATGTTTGTTATTTTTGTGGGGTGTCTGTGGACTGAGCAGTTGTCTCGGGCACATCCGTGGCTTGGTGGAATCTGCCAGTGTGCTGGGGGGTTTATTACCTTGCCAGCGGGCTACAGTGCGTAAATACCCACCGCAAATCCGCACGAAGACTAGGGTTGAGTTATTGTAGGTTTTGGGGAAGCTCCATATCTCATCTCTCTTCTGTGGTGCTCAGGGTGATTGTCATTTCTCTGGTTGTGGTCTGATGTGCTCAGCAGAGGGGTTGAGCGAGATTATTTACTAATGACTATGGCGTCTTATGTGGACGAGTTTATTTGCTTTCCATCAGGATCTGTTACAATGATGTACTGATGTTGAAGATCGTTGAACATTATGATTGAAATGAGTCATTCTGTTACGTTGGGAAGTGACTATGAATCGTTGGGAAGTGACTGAATCGTTGGGAAGTGACTATGAATCGTTGGGAAGGGACTATGAATCGTTGGGAAGGGACTATGAATCGTTGGGAAGGGACTATGAATCGTTGGGAAGGGACTATGAATCGTTGGGAAGGGACTATGAATCGTTGGGAAGGGACTATGAATCGTTGGGAAGGGACTATGAATCGTTGGGAAGGGACTATGAATCGTTGGGAAGTGACTGTGAATCGTTGGGAAGGGACTATGAATCGTTGGGAAGGGACTATGAATCGTTGGGAAGTGACTGTGAATCGTTGGGAAGGGACTATGAATCGTTGGGAAGTGACTGTGAATCGTTGGGAAGGGACTATGAATCGTTGGGAAGGGACTATGAATCGTTGGGAAGTGACTGTGAATCGTTGGGAAGGGACTATGAATCGTTGGGAAGTGACTGTGAATCGTTGGGAAGGGACTATGAATCGTTGGGAAGGGACTATGAATCGTTGGGAAGTGACTGAATCGTTGGGAAGGGACTATGAATCGTTGGGAAGTGACTGTGAATCGTTGGGAAGGGACTATGAATCGTTGGGAGTTGTTAAAAAATGAAGGACCTTGTTCTTTTCGTTGGAGTTTGTAGCTGATGTGGTCTCGTGCGCCCTGTTCTTGAATGGTTGTATTGTCTGGTTCTGTCTTTCCTGTCTGTTCCCTCCTGGTCTTGTATTCTTCTTTCCTCTTAAAAGTTGCTTCCTATGCATTAAGGTTGCTGAGGTCTGGGGAGTCTTTCCTCTTAAAAGTTGCTTCCTATGCATTAAGGTTGCTGAGGTCTGGGGAGTCTTTCCTCTTAAAAGTTGCTTCCTATGCATTAAGGTTGCTGAGGTCTGGGGAGTCTTTCCTCTTAAAAGTTGCTTCCTATGCATTAAGGTTGCTGAGGTCTGGGGAGTCTTCTTTCCTCTTAAATGTTGCTTCCTATGCATTAAGGTTGCTGAGGTCTGGGGAGTCTTTCCTCTTAAATGTTGCTTCCTATGCACTAAGGTTGCTGAGGTCTGGGGAGTCTTCTTTCCTCTTAAATATTGCTTCCCGTGCGCAAAGGTTGCTGAGGTCTGGGGAGGAGGAGGTTGGCTGGGGCAAATTGGAAGTGTGAACACGTAACCCCTCATCAATTTGGGACGCAGAGGCTGTGTCAGTTTGGGACGCAGAGGCTGTGTCAGTTTGGGACGCAGAGGCCGGTATGTTGTTCCGGGGTCCTTGTTGGTCCCCGGTTTTATGGGGGGGAATGTGACAACCCTCCCACTCTGTCTGCCGTATTCTCTCTTTGTTCTTGTTTCCTTATTAGGATGCCGGTGGGCGGAGTTGGGAGGGTCGTCAGCTACATGGGAAACACCTGGGCCCACTGTCATAGGATAAATGCACCATTTCCCCATTCATGGAGGAGACTCTCTCCAGGCAGACACCTTGATAGATTTGTTTGTGTTTCTTGGTGGTTTTTTGGTTGTTTGTTTTAGCATCTTTCAACACCTTGCATTATCACATTCATGCATGCAAAACACCCACTTACACTACTGATTTACTGATTACACATACCATTATATATTATACTTAGTTACTTTAGTTAATAAATGTATATTTTGTTACTCCTTTTCTCCACGTTGTCTCCCTTTTGTTACGGGCTTTGAGCCGGTTCGTGACAGGGGGGCATTGAGGTGGGTGGGAGGGGCATTGAGGTGGGTGGGGGGGGCATTGAGGTGGGTGGGGGGGGCATTGAGGTAAGGGGCATTGATGTGGGGGGCATTGTCTGCCCAGTTGCCATGTGCAGCTGCTACCTCGTCAGGAAGACTGTCAACCACATCCCAATCAGTTGCCTAGGTAATGCGTGTAATTGATCAGAGCCACATTAATATTAGGATTAGAGTGTGTAAATTGTCCTTGCAGGGTCATAACGAGCCCTTGATGACACAATCAGAAGTCTTACTGCTAATTTCTTTGACTGGAATCTGGAGGCCTAGATTAATTAAGAGGTTGGAATCTTAATTCAAAACGATGGGAAGAAGCTCTTGTTGTCTCGAGGTGGTATGCAGTGTAGGTGTGAGTGTTTATCATCGCCATATTTAATGTTTACAAACTCACACAGGAATTTGCAGAATCTACATTTCACTTGGTTGATGCTGTGATTTGTAATGGAGCATTGATTGGTCGGTTCTCTGGCTGGCTACTGTAGAAGTTGTTCGCTATATTGATGGCCTCTATCTGCTGAGCAAGACCATCGTCAACATGTTCACCACGTCAATATTATTCCTTGTTGCTAGCAATGTCTTTGGGTGTTAGCAATGGGAAAACACTGACGAAGAAAGAACAGATGATCCTCTGTGATATTTACAATAACAGGGGAGCTTCCTCTGGGATATTTACAATAACAGGGGAGCTTCCTCTGGGATATTTACAATAACAGGGGAGCTTCCTCTGTGATATTTACAGTAACAGGGGAGTTTCCTCTGTGATATTTACAATAACAGGTGAATTTCCTCTGTGATATTTACAATAACAGGGGAGTTTCCTCTGTGATATTTACAGTAACAGGGGAGCTTCCTCTGTGATATTTACAATAACAGGTGAATTTCCTCTGTGATATTTACAATAACAGGTGAATTTCCTCTGATATTTACAAGAACAGGTGAATTTCCTCTGTGATATTTACAAGAACAGGTGACTTTCCTCTGTGATATTTACAAGAACAGGTGAGTTTCCTCTGTGATATTTACAATAACAGGTGACTTTCCTCTGTGATATTTACAATAACAGGTGACTTTCCTCTGTGATATTTACAGTAACGGGTGAATTTCCTCTGTGATATTTACAGCTGTTTTGATATGAATGTAAATGAATGATATAGACCAGGGGAGCTCAAACCTTTGGGCTTGGTGGGCCAAAATATAATATGAGTGGTGGGCTGCGGTCCGAACAAATAGACATTACACACTGGGTACAGATGTCAGTTCAACGTCTAGTTTTGATTTACATTTGGTTGAGTTGTCAACTAACATGAATTCAACGTGAAATCAACAAAAAATATCACCATGTCATTGGATTTAGGTTAAAATTTGGGTGAAAAAGAGACATATATTTTTTGCCCTCCTTACATTAATGAGTTTTCGCAAATCCAATCAGTTGTCTGTTGATTCAATGTCATAACATAGATTTTTGGGGTTGTAATGACGTGGAAACCACTTGTTTTTACCCAGTGGGTATGTATTTAGAAATATAAAAGGTAAATATTTTTAGGATCTTTAAAAAATAGCTTTTAATAAGCAATCATGAAAAACACTTCAAACATGAATCAAATTGTAACTATATTTATTGACAATTTGATCACGTACACAGACACGAACCCACACACACCTATATTATAGATCTAATTATTCTCAAAGAATATCACTTGTAAACGCCTCATGGGCTTCAAGTTCATTTGTCATGTCCCATCATAAGCCAATAATATAAGATTGTTGGTAAGAAGGAGGGCACTTTTAAGCGTACCTTTTAATTTGCTTTGTAATATGGAGTGAGTCTTGTGAAGTAAACATCAATCCCACCTTCGCAGTATTGTTAGTAGTCCTATCATACGTCCTATGATAATGAATTAATTAACAAATGAAAGAGGATTTGGTTGTCTCGGGCCCTCTTTAAGAGAAAAGGTTAATTTTCATTCAATATGCTAAACTGCTTAGAGCCAAGGACCTTTACAAGCGCAAACAGAGTGGTTCACAGGGTGACCCTTTAGCCTTCTAATCCGTCAGGATACTGCAGTCAATACTTTAAGATTGATTCACCTCTCCAGTCAAATCAACTATTAAATCCATTAGCAGGACGGGCTCAGGCCTACTTTGCAGTGAGATTCCAATCAGTTACTATTTGATCTGGGAAGCACACGTCCAAATAACCAGAGCAAATGTTTTTTAGTGACCGAAAGACAGAGCAGGGGGAAAAAAAGAAATTTTTAAAAAAGCCTGAAAGTTTGTCTTGTGGGTCCTTTGACTTCCATGTAATATGTTGTTTCTTCATCGCCCCATATAATCTCTGATCGTTATCATGAAGCGGGATGAAGCGCTAAATGAAATCCTAGAGCTCTAATGGCAAAGATTTACAGATGTTGCATATTTATCATGGATTATTTACAGGGGGATTCCCGATGATGAGTGTTGATGACATGTAGGGAAGAGGAGGAGAGGCAGGACATGAATCAGTTCAAGCAGCCAAGCGGGGCCCTTCAAGGACAAAATTAATATACGGCAAACCAGGCAAGGAAGGTTCCAGAAAGTCATCTCTGTTCAACGGACAGGGAAAGGGAAGTGTGAGTCACTGAAGTGGGATTCTGGGGATTCTGGGGATTCATTTACATGGATAAGTGCTGAGAAGTCATACATTAAAAAAAAACACTTAAATGTGTAGGTCAAATATTCAACATTATTAACATCATCCAAATAAAAAAAATAGAACTATATGATTGTCTCTGGTGAATAAAAAAAATGAAGATTACAGCGTGAAGGACTGGCATAGCCACATTTAGGCCGGTTTTACCTTTTAAAGTGTCTATATGATTACCTTTTTTGGGGGGGGGGGGGGGATTAAGAGGTGCCGTATGCACAGACAACACTATTTTTCACCATGTGACTCAGAGAGGATTCAAACACGAGGCTCTGTCAGGAAGCAACAGCCTCATAAATACATTCTGCTATATCTGACATCATTCAAGATCAGTCACAGAGATGAGTATCTGACATCGTCACAGAATACCTCACAGCTGAATGAGGTCACTGTAGTTTGGACAGAGGAAAATACACTGCAGTACACTCCACGTTGATGCAGTTTGACTGTAGACACTTTACAGTAAATATAGTTAAACACAGAGAGTAGAGTGACCTGTTCTAGCACTCACAGTTAAACACAGAGAGTAGAGTGACCTGTTCTAGCACTCACAGTTAAACACAGAGAGTAGAGTGACCTGTTCTAGCACTCACAGTTAAACACAGAGAGTAGAGTGACCTGTTCTAGCAGTCACAGTTAAACACAGAGAGTAGAGTGACCTGTTCTAGCACTCACAGTTAAACACAGAGAGTAGAGTGACCTGTTCTAGCACTCACAGTTAAACACAGAGAGTAGAGTGACCTGTTCTAGCACTCACAGTTAAACACAGAGAGTAGAGTGACCTGTTCTAGCACTCACAGTTAAACACAGAGAGTAGAGTGACCTGTTCTAGCACTCACAGTTATAAAATACACTGTGTAAAGAGGAAGAACAGTTCTTCATTTTATGATTTTTTTTAAAACAATACAGGACAGGACAGAAATGAGGATAAAACTAAGACAAACAGGACATTGAGTATCACAAAATGCCCACTAAACTAAATCTGATAAAAACTGATGATACATAGAGAAATAGAGCGGTTGAGCTATCAGCACTAGCACTACAGAAGGAATAGGTTTACAGAGTCAATCAATCAATACAAAGCACTTAAAGGATCTTGTCTGGTCAGAGAAACACCAAAAAGACCCTAATGAATAACTGGTTAAGTTATACAACCTGAAGCTATGTTGATTGCGAAAGATAAGTAGCTGAAATTGACTATGATGCTGCTGCTGCTGCTGCTGATGCTGCTGCTGATGAGGATAATGGTGATGTTGGTGATAATGGCGATGATGATGATGGTAATAATGGTGATGATGATGGTAATAATGGTGATGATGATGGTAATAATGGTGATGATGATGATGGTAATAATGGTGATGATGATAGTGATAATGGTGATGATGGTGATGATGATGGTAATAATGGTGATGATGATAATGGTGATAATGGTGATGATGATGGTGGTGATGATGGTGATGATGATTATATTGATTGTGATGATGGTGATAATGGTGATGGTGATAATGGCGATGATGATGATGGTAATAATGGTGATGATGATGATGGTAATAATGGTGATGATGATAGTGATAATGGTGATGATGGTGATGGTGGTGATGATGATGATGATGATGATGATGATGATGATGTTGGTGATGATGATGATGATGATGATGATGATGATGTTGGTGATGATGATGATGTTGGTGATGATGATGATGATGTTGGTGATGATGATGATGATTATATTGATGGTGGTGATGATGATGGTGGTGATGTTGGTGATGATGATGATGGTGATGATGATTATATTGATGGTGGTGATGATGATGGTGATGATGATGATGATGATGATGGTGATGATGATGATGATGATGATGATGATGGTAGTGGTGATGATGGTGATGATGATGGTGATGGTAGTGGTGATGATGGTGATGATGATGGTGATGATGATGATGGTGATGATGATTATATTGATGATGATGATGATGTTGGTGACAATGATGATGATGTTGGTGATGATGATGATGGTGATGATGATGATGATGAGGATGGTGGTGTTGATGATGATGATGATGATGATGATGATGATGTGATGGTGATAATGGTGATGGTGGTGTTGATGATGATGGTGATGACGGTGATGATGTTGGTGACGATGATGATGATGATGATGATGATGATGATGATGATGATGATGATGATGATGATGATGATGATGATGATGATGATGATGTATGTGGTTTTGGTAGTGATAGTCATTTTTAACATTTCAGTGAGAATGCTCATCTTTAAAGTTTATAGAGAAACTTAACCCTCACCCTAACATTAACCTTAGCAAGCGGTTGCTTATCAACAGATAGTTTGTTGCAGGGGTTTGAACAGGCTCAGTGAACAGAACCGAAAACTGGAAAATAATGAAATTACTCGGGTAACAGAATCAGAACAGGAAATGAAAGTGATCTATACCCTTCCAGATTAGAGAAGCGTTTTTAAACGCATGGGAACTGGTTTTAATAATGTGGTTTTTCGTTCCGGGCATATATTTACAGTCCCACAAAAATCACAACAAAGCGCCTATGCAAAGCCCTCACTCTGTCACTTAGAAACTTCTCCCAGCGTCTGGCTGCCAGCTGGAAATCTTTGTCAATGTGTGTGCTTTTGGGCAGGCTACTTGTCCCTCCCATTTGAAGTGTAGGTTACTGTAGTCCCTCCCCCTCTGAAGTGTAGGTTACTGTAGTCCCTCCCCCTCTGAAGCGTAGATTACTGTAGCCCCTCCCCCTCTGAAGCGTAGGTTACTGTAGCCCCTCCTTCTCCGAAGCGTAGGTTACTGTAATCCCTCCCCCTCTGAAGCGTAGGTTACTGTAGTCCCTCCCCTTTGAAGTGTAGGTTACTGTAGCCCCTCCCCCTCTGAAGTGTAGGTTACTGTAGTCCCTCCCCCTTTGAAGTGTAGGTTACTGTAGTCCCTCCCCCTTTGAAGTGTAGGTTACTGTAGCCGCTCCCCATCTGAAGTGTAGGTTACTGTAGCCCCTCCCCCTCTGAAGTGTAGGTTACTGTAGCCCCTCCCCATCTGAAGTGTAGGTTACTGTAGCCCCTCCCCCTGTGAAGCGTAGGTTACTGTAGCCCCTCCCCCTCTGAAGTGTAGGTTACTGTAGTCCCTCCCTCTCCGAAGCGTAGGTTACTGTAGTCCCTCCCTCTCCGAAGCGTAGGTTACTGTAGCCCCTCCCCCTCTGAAGCGTAGATTACTGTAGCCCCTCTCCCTCTGAAGTGTAGGTTACTGTAGCCCCTCCCCCTTTGAAGTGTAGGTTACTGTAGTCCCTCCCCCTCTGAAGCGTAGATTACTGTAGCCCCTCCCCCTTTGAAGTGTAGGTTACTGTAGCCCCTCCCCCTCTGAAGTGTAGGTTACTGTAGCCCCTCCCCCTCTGAAGTGTAGGTTACTGTAGTCCCTCCCTCTCCGAAGCGTAGGTTACTGTAGTCCCTCCCTCTCCGAAGCGTAGGTTACTGTAGCCCCTCCCCCTCTGAAGCGTAGATTACTGTAGCCCCTCTCCCTCTGAAGTGTAGGTTACTGTAGCCCCTCCCCCTTTGAAGTGTAGGTTACTGTAGTCCCTCCCCCTCTGAAGCGTAGATTACTGTAGCCCCTCCCCCTTTGAAGTGTAGGATACTGTAGCCCCTCCCCCTCTGAAGCGTAGATTACTGTAGCCCCTCCCCCTCTGAAGTGTAGGTTACTGTAGTCCCTCCCCCTTTGAAGTGTAGGTTACTGTAGCCCCTCCCCCTTTGAAGTGTTGGTTACTGTAGCCCCTCCCCCTCTGAAGTGTAGGTTACTGTAGCCCCTCCCCCTCTGAAGTGTAGGTTACTGTAGCCCCTCCCCCTCTGAAGTGTAGGTTACTGTAGCCCCTCCCCCTTTCAAGTGTAGGTTACTGTAGCCCCTCCCCATCGGAAGTGTAGGTTACTGTAGCCCCTCCCCCTCTGAAGCGTAGGTTACTGTAGCCCCTCCCCCTCTGAAGTGTAGGTTTCTGTAGCTTCTCCCCATCTGAAGTGTAGGTTACTGTAGCCCCTCCCCATCTGAAGTGTAGGTTACTGTAGCCCCTCCCCCTCTGAAGCGTAGGTTACTGTAGCCCCTCTCCCTCTGAAGTGTAGGTTACTGTAGCCCCTCCCCCTCTGAAGTGTAGGTTACTGTAGCCCCTCCCCTTCTGAAGCGTAGGTTACTGTAGCCCCTCCCCCTCTGAAGTGTAGGTTACTGTAGCCCCTCCCCATCTGAAGTGTAGGTTACTGTAGCCCCTCCCCCTGTGAAGCGTAGGTTACTGTAGCCCCTCCCCCTCTGAAGTGTAGGTTACTGTAGTCCCTCCCTCTCCGAAGCGTAGGTTACTGTAGTCCCTCCCTCTCCGAAGCGTAGGTTACTGTAGCCCCTCCCCCTCTGAAGCGTAGATTACTGTAGCCCCTCTCCCTCTGAAGTGTAGGTTACTGTAGCCCCTCCCCCTTTGAAGTGTAGGTTACTGTAGTCCCTCCCCCTCTGAAGCGTAGATTACTGTAGCCCCTCCCCCTTTGAAGTGTAGGTTACTGTAGCCCCTCCCCCTCTGAAGTGTAGGTTACTGTAGCCCCTCCCCCTCTGAAGTGTAGGTTACTGTAGTCCCTCCCTCTCCGAAGCGTAGGTTACTGTAGTCCCTCCCTCTCCGAAGCGTAGGTTACTGTAGCCCCTCCCCCTCTGAAGCGTAGATTACTGTAGCCCCTCTCCCTCTGAAGTGTAGGTTACTGTAGCCCCTCCCCCTTTGAAGTGTAGGTTACTGTAGTCCCTCCCCCTCTGAAGCGTAGATTACTGTAGCCCCTCCCCCTTTGAAGTGTAGGATACTGTAGCCCCTCCCCCTCTGAAGCGTAGATTACTGTAGCCCCTCCCCCTCTGAAGTGTAGGTTACTGTAGTCCCTCCCCCTTTGAAGTGTAGGTTACTGTAGCCCCTCCCCCTTTGAAGTGTAGGTTACTGTAGCCCCTCCCCCTCTGAAGTGTAGGTTACTGTAGCCCCTCCCCCTCTGAAGTGTAGGTTACTGTAGCCCCTCCCCCTCTGAAGTGTAGGTTACTGTAGCCCCTCCCCCTTTCAAGTGTAGGTTACTGTAGCCCCTCCCCATCTGAAGTGTAGGTTACTGTAGCCCCTCCCCCTCTGAAGCGTAGGTTACTGTAGCCCCTCCCCCTCTGAAGTGTAGGTTTCTGTAGCTTCTCCCCATCTGAAGTGTAGGTTACTGTAGCCCCTCCCCATCTGAAGTGTAGGTTACTGTAGCCCCTCCCCCTCTGAAGCGTAGGTTACTGTAGCCCCTCTCCCTCTGAAGTGTAGGTTACTGTAGCCCCTCCCCCTCTGAAGTGTAGGTTACTGTAGCCCCTCCCCCTCTGAAGCGTAGGTTACTGTAGCCCCTCCCCCTCTGAAGCGTAGGTTACTGTAGCCCCTCCCCATCTGAAGTGTAGGTTACTGTAGCCCCTCCCCCTCTGAAGCGTAGGTTACTGTAGCCCCTCCCCCTCTGAAGCATAGGTAACTGAAGCCCCTCCCCCTCTGAAGCGTAGGTTGCCGTAGCCCCTCCCCCTCTGAAGCGTAGGTTGCCGTAGCCCCTCCCCCTCTGAAGCAGGTTACTGTAGCCCCTCCCCCTCTGAAGCAGGTTACTGTAGCCCCTCCCCCTCTGTAGCAGGTTACTGTAGCCCCCCTTTAATTAGAGAAGAATGGAAACACTTTTTCAATGGTAGTTTTAGGTGCTACACATCCCGTCCCATTCCCCCAACCCCACCCAGCCAACATGTCTCCACCCCCAAAATCCCAAAATCCCAACATCCCATTTCCCCAACCCCACCCAGCCAACATGTCTCCACCCCCAACCTCCCATCCCGTTCCCCCAACCCGACCAAGCCAACACTTCTCCATCCAACCCACCCCTCCAGAAACTCCCGGAAACCATGTTCTCACCCCTTTCCCACCTACCCCTAACAACTAGGGTTGTCAATCACCCCCCCCCCCCTTCCACTCCCCCTCCCGACATCCGGAGAAACCCCTCCCCATTCCACCCCTTCCCCGTGGGCCTGAAAGCAAAGATAGTAAAACATATTAAAATAGGTGTATACAGTATAGGTGTATACAATAAATACTGTTTCTTGGCCATGTACTGTTATAATCTCAACCCGGAACAGCCGGGTTCCTCTCTAGGTTTCTTCCTAGGTTCCTGCCTTTCTAGGGAGTTTTCCCTAGCCACCGTGCTTCTACATCTGCATTGCTTGCTGTTTGGGGTTTTAGGCTGGGTTTCTGTATTGCACTTTGTGACATCGGCTGATGTAAAAAGGGCTTTATAAATACATTTGTTTGATTGATA
>NC_074675.1:54298002-54313002 GCF_029448725.1 Salvelinus fontinalis
GTCTTGCTAATTGCCTATAGTTTCCACCTTTTGTCTATTCCATTTGCACAACAGCATGTGAAATTTATTGTCAATCAGTGTTGCTTCCTAAGTGGACAGTTTGATTTCACAGAAGAGTGATTGACTTGGAGTTACATTGTGTTGTTTAAGTGTTCCCTTTATTTTTTTGAGCAGTGTATATATATATATATATATATTATATATATATATATATATATATATATCAATGAATTGGCGAAGGCATTAGAACGGTCTGCAGCACCCGGCCTCACCTTACTAGAATTTGAAGTCCAAGTGTTTACTGTTTGCTGATGATCTAATGTCTCTGTCCCCAACCAAGGAGGGCCAACAGCAGCACCTAGATCTTCAGCACAGATTGTGTCAGACCTGGGCCCTGAGAGTAAATCTCAGTAAGACAAAAATAATGGTGTTCCAAAAAAGGTCCAGTTGCCAGGACCACAAATACAAATTCCATCTAGATACAGTTGCCCTAGAGCACACAAAAAACTATACGTACCTTGGCCTTAACCTCTCTGGGATAGATGGGACGCTTGCGTCCCAACAGCCATGTCAAAATGTAGAGCGCCAAATTCAAAAAAATTATATAAAATTAAACTTGATTAAATCACACATATAAGATATCAAATTAAAGCTACACTCGTTGTGAATCCAGCCAACATGTCAGATTTCAAAAAGGCTTTTCGGCGAAAGCATAAGATGCTATTATCTGATGATAGCCCAATGTAAACAAGAGAGTGTAGCCTATTGCTAGCGCTACATGCTACATGCTAGCGCTACTCAAAACGCTAATATAAAATATAAAACATGCATTACCTTTGACGAGATTCTTTTGTTGGCACTCCAATATGTCCCATAAACATCACAAATGGTCCTTTTGTCGATTAATTCCATCCATATATATCCAATTGTCCATTTATTTGGCGCCGTTGTACCAGGAAAAACAGCTTCAATTTGAACAAAATCACGACACAATATCTAAAAAAAATTACCTCTAAACTTTGCCAAAACATTTCAAAGTACTTTTGTGAATACAGCTTAAGGTATTTGTAAACGTTAATAAGTCCGATCAAATTGAAGACAGGTCAATCTGTTTTCAATACAGGATATCAACAAACTCACGGAACATTTCATGTCTTGCCCAAATCTCAAACATAAACAAACGACGTCACTCCACTTCCGGGTCATATCTTTTTCACCTCACTAAGAAAAAACCTTAACCATTTTCCATACAATGGCGACATCCAGTGGAAGCAGTAGAAACTGCGCATTTACTGATTAGAATTCTGGTTTGCCCAAAACAATCCATTGAACATAGAGGAACGTAACAATAAAAAAGTTAGTCCTCAGGGTTTTGACTGCTATATAAGTTCTGTTATACTTACAGATATGATTCAAACAGTTTTAGAAACTTCAGAGTGTTTTCTATCCAAATCTACTAATTATATGCATATCTTATATTCTGGGGATGAGTAGCACGAAGTTGAAATTGCGCACGCTATTTTTCCCTAAGTGAAAACTCTGCACCCTATCCTAGAGAAGTTAACATCAGCGCCACAGTTAACTTCCAAAAAGCTGTGAACGATCTGAGAGACCAAGCAAGATGGCATCAAAATGTACATAACATTCAACATACCAATTAGGATATGGCTAAACACATTTTAATCAGTAATTGAACAAATGACCTTTTATGGTTGTGAGGTCTGAGGTCCGCTCACCAACCAAGAATTCACTAAATGGGACAAACACCAAATGAGACTCTGCATGCAGAATTCTGCAGAATTCCACTTAAAAGGAAGCTATTCCCAATAATATGACATATGAAATGTCTCTATTCCTTTGAAACTTTTGCGAGTGTAATGTTTACAGTTAATTTTTATTCTTTATTTCCCTTTTGTTTATTATCTATTTCACTTGCTTTGGCAATGTTAACATATGTTTCCCACGCCAATAATGCCCCTTAAATTGAATTGAATTGAATTGAGAGAGAGAAAGATGGAGAGACAGCAAGGCAGAGACACACAAAGAGAGAGAGAGAGAGAGAGAGAGAGAGAGAGAGAGAGAGAGAGAGAGAGAGAGAGAGAGAGAGAGAGAGAGAGAGAGAGAGAGAGAGGATGAGAGAGAGAGAGAGAGAGAGAAGAGAGAGAGAGAGAGAGAGAGAGAGGGGGGGGGGGGGGAGGAGAGAGGGAGAGAGAGAGGGAGAGAGGGAGAGAGAGAGAGAGAGAGAGAGAAAAAAAAACTAATTAGCCTAGCATATTACTTATCTTTCTCCAGAATGTTACTGCTAGGGAATGCCACAGACAATCACAGTCAATTCTTCCACTCAGTGCAGAGAGAGAGAGAGAGAGAGAGAGAGAGAGAGAGAGAGAGAGAGAGAGAGAGAGAGAGAGAGAGAGAGAGAGAGAGAGAGAGAGAGAGAGAGAGAGAGAGAGAGAGAGAGAGAGAGAGAGAGAGAGAGAGAGAGAGAGAGAAACAGAAAGGCAGAGAGAGCAAGAGTGAGCGAGAGTGAGCGAGAGAGAGTAAGAGAGAGTGAGAGAGAGAGTGAGAGAGAGAGAGTAAGAGAGAGTGAGAGAGAGAGTGAGAGAGAGAGAGTGAGAGAGAGTGAGAGAGAGAGTGAGAGAGGAAGAGAGAGCGAGAGACATAGCAGAAGGACATTGTCAGACACTGTCTTTTATTAACTAATATGAGGTGCTGTAGAGAAAGGGTTAGAGTGGCCCGGGAAGAGAGAGAACTTGGGACATAGACAGAAAGGTAAAGAAAGAGGGAAGTTATGGGAAGAGAGGGATGGAGACAGAGATAGATAGAGTGAAAGAGCAACTGTTGTTCATTAGTGAAGTTACATTTCACTGTTCTCCCTTACAACACATGATCTAAATCTAGCTATATTACAGGATTATGCATTAATCTGAGCCCAACTGAATAAAACATTGTATGAGAACGTCCCTGCACTTGGTCGTTACTCATACAGAGTAATGTGTAATAATGAGGTTCAGAGTGTGAACCTGGACGGCAGATGTAAAATTAGCAGTCAGCTAAATCTGGTGCAATGCATCACTTCTCATATTCGGAGACGTATGTTTGGTTGTACATTGTCCCTGACAAATAAACGTAAAAATCAAATATGCAGCGCCAGGGACTTCAGTGCATTGTGGGATGTGTGAAGGTCTGCATTTAGAATGGTACGGTTGTGTATTTAGAATGATAATGTTTTGTACGTCAGTAATATTGTGTGGTTGTGATGGCTAAATTGGTTGGAACATGGTGGTTTCAACCATAGACAAAAAACATAGAAAATAGCTGAAAAGGAAGCTACGTATTTAATTGTAAGTAAAAAAAATATATGGTGTACACACATTTCATTTCATACAGCCTAAATGCCAAATCTAAAGGCATGTTTTTGAAGTGCTGTTGTTGATGTGTTGTTAAAATGCTGAGTGCTCCTGCCAGCCTGTAGCGTGTCACAAATGCATCACGATTGATTTATTTAGCAGCAGGCTATAACGTTGAAACAATAATAATAATAATATAGTCTAAAAAAAAAGGCTATCTGGCCAATTTAAAGTTAGTATGTTGTTTTATAGCCAGTTGAAATGTTGAATCTCAATTGATAGTGACAGAATCACACATTACTTCCCAAGCAAAGTAAAAAAAAATAAAAAAATGTGTCTCATCGGCTATAGAAGGTTGTAGCGCAGCCTCTGAATGTCATAGAGACGAACCAAACATATCCAAACATATCCCGTTTGCTGTCATGTCTTTCCCCGGCATTTAACAGAGTGTTTCTAGCAGCAGGACTTCAGCGTCGTAAGTCACTTTACATAATCAGGTCCATTCATTTGTTTTAAAAAATCTCACGCTAACAAAGGGTAGCCCTATGCTTTTAGACATTTTCTTGAACAAAACCCACAATACCCTCACATACACCCCTCAATTCAAGCCCTGGTTTTAACTTAACACACTAAGCTCTTCACTGACACGGAGCTATTGAAGAGGTGCACGGTGATTGAATGAATTGGCTGACAAAGTCCATGGATAGTCGACTATAATGTTGTATATCAAACAGGTAGTCCTACCTCTTCTTAAATAGGAAGAAATGGGCTCCAACACAAAGCCCTCTTGTTGTTAGTAGCATAAAGTCAAATTCAAATGAAAATTGTTGAAATGAAACTGGCCTTTTCAAATTAGCCTACTTTCAGCCATGACCTGTCAAATCAGATCAAATGTTATTTGTCACGTGCGCCGAATAGAACAGGTGTAGACCTTACGGTGAAATGCTTCCTGACAAGCCCTTAAAACCAACAAGCAGTTTTTAAAAATCCTTAAAAACGTGAGAGATAAGAATAACAAATAATTATAGAGCAGCAGCAAATAACAATAGCAGGCTATAAACAGGGGGTACAAAGTCAATGTGTCAATGTGTCAATGATGCACCGGAGTCGAGGTAATTGAGGTAATTATGTACATGTAGGTTGAGTTATTAAAGTGGCTAGATAATAACAGAGAGTAGCAGCAGTGTAAAAGAGGGGGGGGGGGGACAATGCAAATAGTCTGGGTAGCCATTTGATTAGCTGTTCAGGAGTCTTATGGCTTGGGGGTAGAAGCTGTTTAGAAGCCTCTTGGACCTCGACTTGGCGGTCCAGTACCGGTCCCTGCCGTGCGATAACAGAGAGAACAGTCTATGACTGGGTGGCTGGGGTTTTTGACCATTTTTAGGGCCTTCCTCTGACACCGCCTGGTATAGAGGTCCTGGATGGCAGGAAGCTTGGCCCCTGTCAGGATGCGCTCAATGGTGCAGCTGTAAAACCTTTTGAGGATCTGAGAACCCATGTCCATCTCCGTGGTGGCAGCTTCATAGTAACGTAAGTTATGTAAATAACTCGGCTATGGCTTAATGTGAGGTCAATAACGCTGATAAATAGCTTAATTATGGGCAACGAAACATATTGTTTTTATTAAAATTAGCAAGCTCCCCTCCTCCCTCTAAAACTGAAAATGACATCAGAAGGCCTAGTCTGCGACGACAGCTATTACATTTTTAGGGACAAATAAAACTCTAGACACATCTATATTCCATCTAGACAAATCAATCATCCACTCTAGACACATCTAAATCCCCCTCTAGACACATCTCTTATCCCCTATAGCCACATATATATCCCCTCTAGACACATCTATATCCCCCTCTAGACACATCTAAATCCCCCTCTAGACACATCTATATCCCCCTCTAGACACATCTATATCTCCCTCTAGACACATCTATATCCGCCTCTAGACACATCTATATCCCCTTCTAGACACATCAATCATCCCCCTCTAGACACATCTATATCCGCCTCTAGACATATCTATCATCCCCTCTAGACACATCAATATATCCCTTCTAGACACATCTATATCCCCCTCTAGACACATCTATATCCCCCTCTAGACACATATATCATCCCCTCTAGACATATCTATTATCCCCCTATAGACACATCTATCATCCCCTCTAGACACATCTATATCCCCCTCTAGACACATCTAAATCCCCCTCTAGACATATCTATCATCCCCTCTAGCCACATATATATCCCCTCTAGACACATCTATATCCCCCTCTAGACACATCTATATCCCCCTCTAGACACATCTAAATCCCCCTCTAGACACATCTATATCCCCCTCTAGACACATCTATATCTCCCTCTAGACACATCTATATCCGCCTCTAGACACATCAATCATCCCCCTCTAGACACATCTATATCCCCCTCTAGACACATCTAAATCCCCCTCTAGACACATCTATATCCCCCTCTAGACACATCTATATCTCCCGCTAGACACATCTATATCCCCTTCTAGACACATCAATCATCCCCCTCTAGACACATCTATATCCGCCTCTAGACATATCTATCATCCCCTCTAGACACATCTATATCCCCTCTAGACACATCTATATCCCCCTCTAGACACATCTATATCCCCCTCTAGACACATCTGTCATCCCCTCTAGACATACCTATTATCCCCCTCTAGACACATCTATCTTTCCTCTAGACACATCTATATCCCCCTCTAGACACATCTATCTTTCCTCTAGACACATCTATATCCCCCTCTAGACACATCTATATCCCCCTCTAGACACATCTATATCCCCCTCTAGACACATCTATATCCCCCTCTAGACACATCTATTTCCCCCTCTAGACACATCTATATCCCCCTCTAGACACATCTATTTCCCCCTCTAGACACATCTATCTTCCCTCTAGACACATCTATACCCCCCTCTAGACACATCTATATCCCCTCCAGACACATCTATCATCACCTCTAGACACATCTATATCCCCCTCTAGACACATGTATTTCCCCCTCTAGACACATCTATATCCCCCTCTAGACACATCTATATCCCCCTCTAGACACATCTATATCCCCTCTAGACACATCTATCATCACCTCTAGACACATCTATATCCCCCTCTAGACACATCTATATCCCCCTCTAGACACATCTATATCCCCTCTAGACACATCTATATCCCCTCTAGACACATCTATCATCACCTATAGACACATCTATATCCCCCTCTAGACACATGTATTTCCCCCTCTAGACACATCTATCATCACCTCTAGACACATCTATATCCCCTTCTAGACACATCTATATCCCCCTCTAGACACATCTATTTCCCCCTCTAGACACATCTATATCCCCCTCTAGACACATCTATCTTCCCTCTAGACGCATCTATCTTCCCTCTAGACACATCTATATTATTTTTTCTTTCTTTTTTTCTTTCTTTCTTTTCTGTGAGAATTCATTAGCATGCTGCTGATTATGTGAAGCTCTTGTCAGTGCGTAATGACCAGTTGAAGATTGTTTATCATGACTTAGCAGCGGGAATGTAAAACATATGGAAAACAGCCTTGGTTTTTAGACCAGAGGCACAGTGAGGGAGGGAGAGAAAAAATAACCGGTGGAGATGGAGATGGAGAGGGCAGAAAAGGTGATGGGGAGGCAGGAAGAGGGGGAGAGTCGGAGGGATAAAGGATTGTTGACTTGAATGAAAAAGAAAAGAAGGTGACATTTAATGTGAGAGCATCTGTCTGTTTGTTTGTTATCGTTCATGTGTTTACTTGATTTGTGTGTCTGTGTGTTTGGTGTGTGCATGTGTGACCGTGTGACCGTGTGTGTGTGTGTGTGTGTGTGTGTGTGTGTGTGTGTGTGCGTGCGTGCGTGCGTGCGTGTGTGTGTGTCTGTGTGTTTGGTGTGTGTGTGCATGCATGTCTACGTGTTTGTTTGGGGTGTGTGAGAATGAGTCATAGCACACAGTCCACAAGGCTTACCTTGACATTGGTGTGAACCCACACACATAGTCAGTCAAAAGGTGCATACAACTTAGAGCATAGTCTCATCTGATCTCAGATCAAGATTTCTCACTGGGGTGTGTGTGTGTGTGTGTGTGTGTGTGTGTGTGTGTGTGTGTGTGTGTGTGTGTGTGTGTGTGTGTGTGTGTGTGTGTGTGTGTGTGTGTGTGTGTGTGTGTGTGTGTGTGTGTGTGTGTGTGTGTGTGTGTGTGTGTGTGTGTGTGTGTGTGTGTGTGTGTGTGCATTCATACATGTCTTGTCTGTCTTGTCTATTGTGATGTGTATGAGAGTGAGAGGGGCAGAGCAAGGTCATGATGGTCATTGACTGTGAATCTTAGGAGATCAACAGCATGCTAGGGACAGACAACACACACACACACACACACACTCTGTTCACAACACAAGAGAGCGTCTAACCACCACACATCCCTACTACCCACAGAGAGAGAGTGATATAGAGAGAGAGAGAGAGAGAGAAAGAGAGAGAGAGTGATATATAGAGAGAGAGAGAAATGTCAGAGAGAGAAAGAGTGATATATATAGAGAGAGAGTGATATATATAGAGAGAGAGAGAAATGTCAGAGAGAGAGAGTGATATAGAGAGGGAGAGAGCGAGAGAGAAAGAGAGAGAGAGAGAGTGATATAGAGAGAGAGAAATGTCAGAGAGAGAGAGAGAGAGAGTGATATAGAGAGAAAGAGAAATGTCAGAAAGAAAGAGAGAGTGATACAGAGAGGGAGAGAGAGAGAGAGTGATATAGAGAGAGAGAAATGTCAGAGAGAGAGAGTGATATAGAGAGGGAGAGCAAGAGAGAAAGAGAGAGAGAAAAGTCAGAGAAAGAAGGAGAGAGAGAGAGAGGGACAGATGTGAGAGAGAGAAATATGTGAGAGAGAGAGAGATATACACATCATTACAACACTGTATATATATATAATATGGCATTTGTAATGTCTTTATTCCTTTGGAACTTATGTGAGTGTAATGTCTACTGTTAATTTGTATTGTTTATTTCACTTTTGTATATTATCTATTTGTTTCCCATGCCAATAAAGCCCCTTGAATTGAATTGGAAGAGAGAGAGGGTCTGCTGTACAACTTGATGGAAAGTGGTGCTTGGGGAATAGCGTACGATATTATAAAATCCATGTACACAAACAACAAGAGTGGTGGTAAAATTGGCAAAAAACACACATTTCTTCCCACAGGGTCGTGGTGTGAGACAGGGATGCAGCTTAAGCCCCACCCTCTTCAACATATATATCAACGAATTGGCGAGGGTACTAGAACAGTCTGCAGCGTCCGGCCTCACCCTACTAGAATCTGAAGTCAAATGTCTACTGTTTGCTGATGATCTGGTGCTTCTGTCCCCAACCAAGGAGGGCCTACGGCAGCACCTAAATATTCTGCACAGATTCTGTCAGACCTGGGCCCTGACAGACCTGGGCCCTGACAGACCTGGGCCCTGACAGACCTGGGCCCTGACAGACCTGGGCCCTGACAGACCTGGGCCCTGACAGACCTGGGCCCTGACAGACCTGGGCCCTGACAGACCTGGGCCGTGACAGTACATCTCAGTAAGACAAAAATAATGGTGTTCCAAAAAAGGTCCAGTTGCCAGGACCACAAATACAAATTGCATCTAGACACTCAGATGGTATATACAGGATAAGTTCCAGGGTCAGATGCTATATACAGGGTCAGTTCCAGGGTCAGATGCTATATACAGGGTCAGTTCCAGGGTCAGATGCTATATACAGGGTCAGTTCCAGGGTCAGATGCTATATACAGGATAAGTTCCAGGGTCAGATGGTATATACAGGATAAGTACCAGGGTCAGATGCTATATACAGGATAAGTTCCAGGGTCAGATGGTATATACAGGATAAGTTCCAGGGTCAGATGCTATACACAGGGTCAGTCCCAGGGTCAATAGCTATATACAGGGACAGTTCCAGGGTCAGAGTAACCAACACAGTATTTTATATTTTAGATTCATTCAAGTAGCCAACCTTTGCATTGATGATAGCTTTGCACACGCTTGGAATTGGAATGCATTTCAATTAACAGGTGTGCCTTCTCAAAAATACCTTTGGGGAATTAATTTCCTTCTTAATGCGTTTTAGCCAATCAGTTGTGTTGTGACAATGTAGGGGTGGTATACAGAAGATAGCCATATTTGATAAAAGACCAAGTCCATATTATGGCAAGAACAGCTCAAATAAGCAAAGAGAAATGACAGTCCATCATTACTTTAAGACATAAAGGTCAGTCAATATGGAACATTTCAAGAACTGAAGGTTCTCAAATCATCAAGCGCTATGATGAAACTGGCTCTCATGAGGACCGCCACAGGAAAGGAAGACCCAGAGTTACCTCTGCTGCAGAGGATAAGTTCATTAGAGTTACCATCCTCAGAAGTTGCAGCCCAAATAAATGCTATGCTTCACACAGTTCAACTAACAGACACATCTCAACATCAACTGTTCAGAGGAGACTGCGTGAATCAGGCCTTCATGGTCAAATTGCTGCAAAGAAACCACTACTGAAGGACACCAAGAAGAAGAAAAGACTTGCTTGGGCCAAGAAACACGAGCAATGGACATTAGACCGGTGAAACATTTGGACATTTGGACATTTGACTCCTTGCTGTCCCCAGTCCACCTGGCCTTGCTGCTATTCCAGTTTCAACTGTTCTGCCTGCGGTTATGGAACCCCTAACTGTCCCAGACCTGCTGTTTTCAACTCTTAATGATCGGCTATGAAAAGGCAACTGACATTTATTCCTGATTATTATTTGACCATGCTTGTCAATTATGAACATTTTGAACATCTTGGCCATGTTCTGTTATAATCTCCACCCGGCACAGCCAGAAGAGGACTGGCCACCCCTCATAGCCTGGATCCTCTCTAGGGTTCTTCCTAGGTTTTGGCCTTTCTAGGGAGTTTTTCCTAGCCACCGTGCTTCTACACCTGCATTGCTTGCTGTTTGGGGTTTTAGGCTGGGTTTCTGTACAGCACTTCGAGATATTAGCTGATGTACGAAGGGCTATATAAAATAAACTTGATTTGATTTGATTTGAAAGTGTGTCCTTTGGTCTGGAGTCCAAATTGGAGATTTTTGGATCCAACCTCCGTGTCTTTGTGGGTGAACGGTGTGGGTGAACGGATGATCTCTGCATGTGTATTTCCACCGTAAAGAATGGAGGAGGAGGTGTTATGGTGTGGGGGTTCTTTGCTGGTGACACAGTCTGCGGTTTATTTAGAATTCAAGGCAAACTTAACCAGCATGGCTACCACAGCATTCCCACCTGGTTTGGGCTTAGTGGGACTATCATTTATTTTTCAACAGGACAATGACCCAACCTGGGGTCGGCCCGTCACCACCTGGGGTCGGCCCATCACCACCTAGGGTCGGCCCGTCACGAAGTCCAGGACCTAGTTGCAGAGGGAGCTGTTTAGTCCTAGGGTCCTAAGCTTGGTGACGCACTTGGAGGGGACAATTGTGTTGAACGTTGAGCTGTAGTCAATGAACAGCATTCTCACATAGGTATTCCTTTTATCAAGGTGGGTGAGGGCAGTGTGGAGTGCAATTGAGATTGCATCGTCTATGGATCTCTGTTGGGAGGGGAGGGGGGGGGGCGGTCCTCTGGGTCGGTGGAGCCCTCACGCACAGTATGGTTTCATTACTGTCGAACCATGCATAAAATGCATTCAGTTCATCTGGAAGAGAGGCATCGTTGGGCAGATCATGGCTGGGCCTTCTGTGTTTTCCGTAATGGACTGTAGCCTCTGCCACACGCGGCTGGCATCAGAGCCTGTGTCGTATGATTCCACCTTGTTCCTATTTTGTCCTTTTGCTCGTTTGAAGACTCTGCGGAGGTCGTAGCGGGACTTCTATACTGGTTCCTATTCCCAGCCGTAGCCTCAGGGTTGTCTTAGCCTTAGCTTTGCACCAACCTCTGTGATAACCCAGAGAACCTTCACTGCGGGGACAATGTCGCACATTAATTTCCTTATGAAGCTGGTGACGAAGGTGGTTGACTTGTCAATGTTATCGGCGGAGTCTCGGAACATATTCCAATCAGCGCTAGCATAGCATTCCTGTAGCATAATCCCAGATTCTGATGACCATTTCTCAACGGAGCGAGTCACGTGTACTTCCTGTTTTGAGCTTCTGATTGGAAAAAGTAAGCAGGAGTATGGAGTCATGATCTGATTTGCTGAATGGCGGTCGAGGGAGGGGGGAGGGCGCAAAAAATAATTGAGAAAAAATTTGCTCTTCTTTCAAAAGCAAGGACATTTCTAAGTCACCCCAAACTGTTGAACGGTAGTGTAGATGTAGGTAGAGTTGTTAAAGTGACTATGCATAGATGATAACAACAGAGGGTCGCAGCTGTGTAAAAGAGGGTGGGAATGCAAATTGTCTGGGTAGTCATTTGATTAGATGTTCAGGAGTCTTATGGCTTGGGGGTAGAAGCTGTTTAGAAGCCTATTTGACCTAGACTTGGCGCTCCGGTGCCGTGCGGTAGCAGAGAGAACAGTCTATGAGTAGGGTGGCTAGAGTCTTTGACAATTTTTAGGGCCTTCCTCTGACACAGCCTGGTATAGAGGTCCTGGATGGCAGGAAGCTTGACCCCAGTGATGTATTGGGCCGTACGCACTACCCTCTGTATTGCATTGCGGTCTGAGTCCGAGCAGTTTCCATACCAGGCAGTGATGCAACCAGTCAGGATGCTCTCGATGGTGCAGCTGTAGAACCTTTTGAGGATCTGATGAACAGGCAAACCCCTCCCCCTCTCGATTTCCCTGACTCTACTGTCCTGTCCACTCAATGGAGAATATTGTCCGAAAGCCATATTTTAGAAAAACTGAGAATATTGCAATTACAAGAGTCTCGTTGCTAGCAAATCCGCTATCGGCAGTCGTCCATCTTGTTATATTACATTGGTCAATAGAATGAAGGTAAGAGTTGGTTGGTTTTCCCTTCACCTTAATCTCATTCGGAAAACCCCTTCTCCTGCCTTTGTAACACCGGTGTTTCCTCTTGCATACCCCGAAAATCGGTCGGAATTACAGTAATTGAAGTCGTAGCCAGAATTGGAGTAAGTAACTGCAGATCTGATGTTAAAAAGTTATTGTAAGATAAAAGAAATGATAGTGGATACATTTTGTGAAAATGAAGTTAACCTGTCTGGCCCAGGCGTTCCGCTAGCGGAACTCCTCCCACATTAAACTGAAAAGGCAGAGCGCGAAATTCAAAAAATATTTTTTCGAAATATTTAACTTTCACACATTAACAAGTCCAATACAGCAAATGAAAGATACACATCTTGTGAATTCAGTCAACATGTCCGATTTTTTAAATGTTTTACAGCGAAAACAGCACGTATATTTATGTTAGCTCACCACCAAATACAAAAAAGGACAGACATTTTTCACAGCACAGGTAGCATGCACAAAGCCAACCTAACTAACCAAGAACCAACCAAACTAACCAACAAACAACTTCATCAGATGACAGTCTTATAACATGTTATTCAATAAATCTGTTTTGTTCGAAAAATTTGCATATTTCAGGTATAAATCATAGTTTACATTGCAGCTACAATCAGAAATTGCACCGAAAGCAGCCATAATAATTACAGACACCAACGTCAAATATCTAAAAACTCAACATAAAACATTTCTGAAAAATACATGGTGTACAGCAAATGAAAGACAGGCATCTTGTGATTCCAGACAATATTTCCGATTTCTTAAGTGTTTTACAGCGAAAACACAATATAGCGTTATATTAGCTTACCACAATAGCCAGAAACACAAGACATTCCCCAGTAGCAAATGTTAGCGATTGTAACAAACCAGCAAAAGATATATAATTTTTGACTAACCTTGATACGCTTCATCAGATGACAGTCCTATAACATCAGGTTATACATACACTTATGTTTTGTTCGAAAATGTGCATATTTAGAGCTGAAATCAGTGGTTATACATTGTGCTAACGTAGCTTCTTTTTCCCACAACGTCCGGATATTTTTCTGACACTTTTTCTGACACACATATTCTGACCAAATGACTATTCATAAACATAACTAAAAAATACATGTTGTATAGGAAATGATAGATACACTAGTTCTTAATGCAATCGCTGTGTTGGAATTCTAAAAATAACTTCATTACGACATCCAGCTTAGGTTTAGCGAGAGAGTACCCAAAAGCTGGGCGCAAACGACTAGCACATGTTCGACAGATATATGAAATAGCATCCTGAAATGGGTCCTACTTTTGCTGATCTTTCATCAGAATGTTGTACAAGGGGTCCTTTCTCGGGAACAGTCGTTGTTTGGATTTAGAACGGCCTTTTTCCCTCTCGATTTAGCAAGCACACTTGCCAAGTGGCGCGAATCTCTCCATGTCAACAAACGGAAGAGAACGGAACACGGCAAAACTCCCGAAAAAATTTCAATAATCTGATTAAACTATATTGAAAAAACATACTTTACGATGATATTGTCACATATATCAAATAAAATCAAAGCCGGCGATATTTGTCGTCCATAACAGCAGCTTATCAGAAGGCAAATCCAGGTCCCTGCGATATTTGTCGTCCATAACGGCAGCTTATCAGAAGGCAAATCCAGGTCCCTGCTCGCACTCTCCAGAAAACAGGAAACTGGTGACGCGTCATGCCAAGAGCTATAATTCGAGGCCAGATCAAGTTACACACTCAATTTCTTCTCTCACTGCTTGTCGACATCTAGTGGAAGACGTATGAAGTGCGTCTAAACTAATAAATATCAAGGACTTTAATAGGCAGCCCCTAGAAGAGTGTATCGATTTCAGATTTTCCACTTCCTGTCAGGAAGTTTGCTGCAAAAGGAGTACTGTTTTACTCACAGATATAATTCAAACGGTTTTCAAAACTACAGAGTGTTTTCTATCCAATAGTAATAATAATATGCATATTGTACGAGCAAGAATTGAGTACGAGGCAGTTTAAATTGGTTACGATTTTCCCCCAAAGTGAAAACAGCGCCCTCTGTCCTCAACAGGTGAAAGCACTTACAGTAAGTCATTCTGGATAAAAGCATCCGCTAAATGACTAAAATGTCACATGTAAATGTGATCTCATGTTACTTTATTGAATTATTATTTTAAAACATGTTTTAAATATTGATATAAATATTGACAAAATGTTTCATTTGTACAGTTCTTTATTAAAATGTAGTTATTTGTCACATTTGACTATGTAAAACATAGCAGTACTACTTATTTCTTTGCGAGTGAGGTGCATATTTAACATTTTGCAAAATAAAAATGATTATTTATCCCTCTGAAATGAAACCATCAAGTGACAGATTTAAAAAAATATATGTCTTTCACTGAACAACCTCATGCCATGTTTAGATAGTGAACAAAACACCAATCTCTTTCATCATTTCTTTAAAAAATAATAGCTAATTTCACAATTCTGAAAATGGATATATAGTGTTTTAGAATGAAACTCTTCAATTGTTTGTTAGTTTCCTGTTTGTTAGTTTCCTGTTTGTTAATATCCTGTTTGTTAGTTTCCTGTTTGTTTGTTTTACCTTGAAAGACTAGTAATACCT
>NC_074675.1:54318002-54323002 GCF_029448725.1 Salvelinus fontinalis
TGGTTGCATTAAGAACTAGTGTATCTTTCATTTGCTGTCCAACATGTAGTTTCTAGTAAAGTTTATGATGAGTTCTTTGGTCAGATTAGGTGAGTGTCCAAAATAGCTCCGGACATTCTGGTGAATCGATGCTACATATTCACAATCTATAACCACGGTTTGCAGCTCTAAATATGCACATTTTCGAACAAAACATAAGTGTATTGTATAACCGGATGTTATAAGACTGTCATCTGATGAAGTTGGTCAAGGTTAGCGATTAATTTTATATCTTTTGCAGGGGGCGTATTGAAAAACTGGAAAATATGTGCACATTTTCAAACAGCCTCTTAATCAATTTTTGCTCTTACAATATGCATATAGAAAACAGTCTCTAGTTTCTAAAAACGTTTGAATTATTTCTCTAAGTGGAACAGAACTATTTTTACAGCCCATTTCCTATCCGGAATTGAGATTTCCAAATGCGAGGTCTCTCTTTAAGAGCTTGTCTATTACTTAGGACTGTAGAAACACGTCATACGCCTTCCTCTGGGTGTCATGCGGAAGTGAGAGCAGAAAGGACTTGAATATCTCGTCCAGGGACTGAACACAACATCTTGGAGTGAGACCTGCGCACTTTATATTTTTTTCTGGGCACGAAGTAGAACATGGACTCGGCTCCTGGACAGCGCTTGTTAAAGGTGAATATGAGCTCTGGCTTCGATATTATTTGATACATGTCACAAAATCATCCTAAAGTATGTTTTTTCAATATAGTTTAATTATATTATTGAAATTTATTCTGGACTTTAGACGTGATGCGACGCAAGAATTGTTTGAAGAAAGAGAGGTTAGCGCCGCACGGCCAGTGTGCTTGCTAATTCAAGAGGGAAATAGTTAGTTCTGGATCCCAAACAAAGACTGTACTGGACAATGGACCCCTTTACAACATTCTGATGGAAAATCAACAAAGATAAGGACCCAATTTGGGATGCTTTTTCATATATCTGTCGAACTGTGCTATGCTACCGTTTGACTAGAATCAATGCTGCCGTGTGCTAGATAATGTAGTAAGCTAATATAACGATATATTGTGTTTTCGCTGTAAAACACTTCAAAAATCGGAAATATTGGCTCTATTCACACGATCTTTGTCTTTCATTAGCTATCCACCATATATTTTTCTGAAATGTTTTATGATGTATAATTAGTAGTTGACGTTGGTGTCTGTATTTTCTCTGGCTACTCCCGTGCGATTTCAGACTGTAGCTATGATGGGAGCAGTAATGTAAAACTGATTTATAACTAAAATATGCACATTTTTTGAACAAAACATAGATTTATTGTGTAACATGTTATAGGACTGTCATCTGAGGTAGTTTTTTCTAGGTTATTTAGTTTGGTTCTAGGTTAGTTAGGTTGGCTTGTGCATGCTACTTGCATCCTACTTGTGCTGTGAAAAATGTCTGTCTGTCACGTTCCTGACCTAGTTATGTTAGTTGTTATGTGTGTTAGTTGGTCAGGACGTGAGGTTGGGTGGGCATTCTATGTTTTCTGTTTCTGTGTTGGTTTTGGGTTGCCTGGTATGGCTCTTAATTAGAGGCAGGTGTTTGGCGTTCCTTTAATTAAGAGTCATATTTAGGTAGGCGTTGTCACAGTGTTCGTTGTGGGTGATTGTCTCCTGTGTCGTCGATGTATGTACCATACGGGACTGTTTGGTTGTTCGTTCGTTTTTGATGTAGTCTGTTCCTGTCCGTGAGTTTTACGTTTTAGTTATGTAAGTTCATGTTCAGGTTTTCGTCTACGTCGTTTTCTTGTTTTGTAAATTTGTAAGTGTTTTTGTTTTCGTGTGCCGTCGTGTCAAATAAAGAGATGGCATATTTCCCTAATGCTGCGTATTGGTCCACTGATGCTTCTCTCCTCTCCTCATCTGAGGAAGAGGAGGACAACAGCCCTTACAGAATCACCCACCAATACAGAGCCAAGCAGCGGAGTAAATGGAGTAAGGGACAGGAAAAGAAGGAGGAATGGACTTGGGACGATATATTGGACGGGAAAGGTAGCTACACATGGGAGGAGATCCTGGCTGGTAGGGATCGCCTCCCATGGGAACAGCTGGAGGCACTGAGGAGAGCAGAGGCTACCGGAGAGAGGAACCGGAGTTATGAGGGAACGCGTCTGGCACGGAAGCCCAAAAAGCCCGTGAGTAACACCCAAACATTTCTTGGGGGGGGCTAAGAGGTAGTGGGCCAAGGGCAGGTAGGAGACCTGCGCCCACTTCCCAGGCTTACCGTGGAGAGCGGGAGTACGGGCAGGCGCCGTGTTACGCAGTAGAGCGCACAGTGTCTCCTGTACGAGTGCATAGGCCAGTGCGGGTTATTCCACCTCCCCGCACTGGTAGGGCTAGACTGGGTATTGAGCCAGGTGTCATGAGGCCGGCTCAACGCGTCTGGTCTCCAGTGCGTCTCCTCGGGCCGGCATACATGGCACCTGCCTTACGCATGGTTTCCCCGGTTCGCCTACATAGGCCGGTGCGGGTTATTCCACCTCCCCGCACTGGTCGGGTGACCGGGAGCATTCAACCAGGTAAGGTTGGGCAGGCTCAATGCTCAAGAGTGCCAGTACGTCTCCACGGTCCGGTATTTCCAGCGCCACCTCCCCGCCCCAGCCTAGTACCTACAGTGCCTACACTACGCACTAGGCTACCAGTGCGTCTCCTGAGCCCAGTTCCTCCTCCACGCACTCGCCCTGTAGTGCGTGTATCTAGCCCGGTGCCTCCAGTTCCGGCACCATGCACTAAGCCTCCTGTGCGTCTCCAGAGCCCTGTACACACTGTATCTTCTCCCCCTACTAATCCTGATGTGCTTGTCCTCAGCCCGGTGTCACCAGTGCCGGTACCTCGCACCAGGTATAGAGTGGGCTTTGAGAGTACAGTGTGCCCTGTCCCTGCTCCCCGCACTAGTAGGAAGGTGCGTATCCTTAGCCCGGTGCCTTCAGTTCCGGCACCACGCACCAGGTCTACAGTGCGCCTTATCCGGCCAGAGCCATCCGTCTCCCCAGCACCATCTGAGCCATCCGTCTCCCCAGCGCCATCTGAGCCATCCGTCTCCCCAGCGCCATCTGAGCCATCCGTCTCCCCAGCGCCGTCTGAGCCATCCGTCTGCATTGAGCCTGCAAAGCCGCCCGTCTGCATTGAGCCTGCAAAACCGCCTGTCTGCCATGAGCCTACAGAGCCGTCCGCCAGACAGGAGCCGCTAGAGCCGCCCGCCAGACAGGAGCCGCTAGAGCCGCCCGTCAGACAGGATCTGCCAGAGCCGCCAACCAGACAGGATCTGCCAGAGCCGCTAACCAGACAGGATCTGCCAGAGCCGCCAACCAGACAGGATCTGCCAGAGCCGCCAACCAGACAGGATCTGCCAGAGCCGCCAGCGAGCCATGAGCAGCCAGAGCCGTCAGAGAGCCATGAGCGTCGAGAGCCGTCAGCCTGCCATGAGCGTCGAGAGCCGTCAGCCTGCCATGAGCGTCGAGAGCCGTCAGCCTGCCATGAGCGTTGAGAGCCGTCAGCCTGCCATGAGCGTCGAGAGCCGTCAGCCTGCCATGAGCGTCGAGAGCCGTCAGCCTGCCATGAGCGTCGAGAGCCGTCAGCCAGCCATGAGCGTCGAGAGCCGTCAGCCAGCCATGAGCGTCGAGAGCCGTCAGTCAGCCATGAGCTGCCCTTCAGCCAGAAACGTCTATTTACCCAGAACTGCCCCTCAGTCCAGAGCTGTCTCTCTGTCCGGAGCTGCCTTTCAGTCCGGAGTTGCCCCTCTATCATTATCTCCCTCTCTATCTTGATCTACCTCTATATTCTTATCTATCCCTCTGTCTTGATCTATCTCTCTGTCCCGGTGCTGTCCCTATCAGTGATGTTACTAAGAGGATTTTGTGGGGGTAAAAGGAGGGTGGACATTCTTAGAGGGAGATGGAAGCTAGGATGGATTATGGTGGGGTGGGGACCTCGCCCGGAGCCTGAGCCACCACTGTGGTTAGATGCCCACCCAGACCCTCCCCTAGACTTTGTGCTGGTGCGCCCGGAGTTCGCACCTTATGGGGGGGGTAATGTCACGTTCCTGACCTAGTTATGTTAGTTGTTATGTGTGTTAGTTGGTCAGGACGTGAGGTTGGGTGGGCATTCTATGTTTTCTGTTTCTGTGTTGGTTTTGGGTTGCCTGGTATGGCTCTTAATTAGAGGCAGGTGTTTGGCGTTCCTCTAATTAAGAGTCATATTTAGGTAGGCGTTGTCACAGTGTTCGTTGTGGGTGATTGTCTCCTGTGTCGTCGATGTATGTACCATACGGGACTGTTTGGTTGTTCGTTCGTTTTTGATGTAGTCTGTTCCTGTCCGTGAGTTTTACGTTTTAGTTATGTAAGTTCATGTTCAGGTTTTCGTCTACGTCGTTTTCTTGTTTTGTAAATTTGTAAGTGTTTTTGTTTTCATGTGCCGTCGTGTCAAATAAAGAGATGGCATATTTCCCTAATGCTGCGTATTGGTCCACTGATCCTTCTCTCCTCTCCTCATCTGAGGAAGAGGAGGACAACAGCCCTTACACTGTCCTCTTTTTTATTTGGTGGTGAGCTAACATAAATATATGTGGTGTTTTCTCTGTAAAACATTTAAAAAATCGGACATGTTGTAACGGCAGTCCTCCTCCTCTACAACCGAAGAGGAGGAGTAGTGATTGAACCAAGGCGCAGCGTTGAGAAATGACATGATTTAATTAAGACACTACAAAACAACGAAGACAGAAAACGAACTGTACTTGAATAAACTAACAAAATAACAAAACGAACGTGTAGACAAACCTAGACATACGAACTTACAATAAAACACGAAGAACGCACGAACAGGGAAAATAGACTACACATAAATGACGATGAACAAACAAACCGAACAGTCCCGTATGGTGCGACAAACACTGACACAGGAGACAACCACCCACAACGAACACTGTGAAACAACCTACCTAAATATGACTCTCAAT
>NC_074675.1:54328002-54380502 GCF_029448725.1 Salvelinus fontinalis
CTTTCTCAAACTAAGCAGCGGTCACAGAGCTCTCTCAAACTAAGCAGTGGTCACAGAGCTTTCTCAAACTAAGCAGTGGTCACAGAGCTTTCTCAGACTAAGCAGCGGTCATAGAGCTTTCTCAGACTAAGCAGTGGTCACAGAGCTTTCTCAAACTAAGCAGCGGTCACAGAGCTTTCTCAAACTAAGCAGCGGTCACAGAGCTTTCTCACACTAAGCAGTGGTCACAGAGCTTTCTCAAACTAAGCAGTGGTCACAGAGCTTAGACGGTAACTCATTGTTAGTAATAAGATGGAGTAGAGGAAATGGGCTTTTTTAGCTGTTCTTCTAATCAGGGTTAGGGTTTAGGCAGTGGTCACAGGGGTGTCTGACAGATCAACACATCATCGGTATTGAGAGGTCTCATTTTCTCATCATATGATTTGCAAATAGTCTGGGTTCTGTTTGCTATTCACCCAATAAGGTTGGTGGGTTAGGAGGGTTTTACATCCTTCTGGAGAGATACACTATATACACTGCTCAAAAAAATAAAGGGAACACTAAAATAACACATCCTAGATCTGAATGAATGAAATATTCTTATTAAATACTTTTTTCTTTACATAGTTGAATGTGCTGACAAAAAAATCACACAAAAATGATCAATGGAAATCAAATTTATCAACCCATGGAGGTCTGAATTTGGAGTCACACTCAAAATTAAAGTGGAAAACCACACTACAGCCTGATCCAACTTTGATGTAATGTCCTTGAAACAAGTCAAAATGAGGCTCAGTAGTGTGTGTGGCCTCCACGTGCCTGTATGACCTCCCTACAATGCCTGGGCATGCTCCTGATGAGGTGGCGGATGGTCTCCTGAGGGATCTCCTCCCAGACCTGGACTAAAGCATCCGCCAACTCCTGGACAGTCTGTGGTGCAACGTGGCGTTGGTGGATGGAGCGAGACATGATGTCCCAGATGTGCTCAATTGGATTCAGGTCTGGGGAACGGGCGGGCCAGTCCATAGCATCAATGCCTTCCTCTTGCAGGACCTGCTGACACACTCCAGCCAGGGTGAACCCAGGGCCAACCGCACCAGCATATGGTCTCACAAGGGGTCTGAGGATCTCATCTCGGTACCTAATGGCAGTCAGGCTACCTCTGGCGAGAACATGGAGGGCTGTGCGGCCCCCCAAAGAAATGCCAGCCAACACCATGACTGACCCACTGCCAAACCGGTCATGCTGGAGGATGTTGCAGGCAGCAGAACGTTCTCTACGGCGTCTCCAGACTCTGTCACGTTTTCACATCTGCTCATGTGCTCAGTGTGAACCTGCTTTCATCTGTGAAGAGCACAGGGCGCCAGTGGTGAATTTGCCAATCTTGGTGTTCTCTGGTAAATGCCAAACGTTCTGCACAGTGTTGGGCTGTAAGCACAACCCTCCCCTGTGGACGTCGGGCCCTCATACCACCCTCATGGCGTCTGTTTCTGACCGTTTGAGCAGACACATGCACATTTGTGGCCTGCTGGAGGTCCTTTTGCAGGGCTCTGGCAGTGCTCCACCTGCTCCTCCTTGCACAAAGGCGGAGGTAGCAGTCCTGCTGCTGGGTTGTTGCCCTCCTACGGCCTCCTCCACGTCTCCTGATGTACTGGCCTGTCTCCTGGTAGCGCCTCCATGCTCTGGACACTACGCTGACAGACACAGCAAACCTTCTTGCCACAGCTCGCATTGATGTGCCATCCTGGATGAGGTGCACTACCTGAGCCACTTGTGTGGGTTGTAGACTCCGTCTCATGCTACCACTAGAGTGAAAGCACCGCCAGCATTCAAAAGTGATCAAAACATCAGCCAGGAAGCATAGGAACTGAGAAGTGGTCTGTGGTCACCACCTGCAGAACCACTCCTTTATTGGGGGTGTCTTGCTAATTGCCTATAATTTCCACCTTTTGTCTATTCCATTTGCACAACAGCATGTGAAATTTATTGTCAATCAGTGTTGCTTCCTAAGTCGACAGTTTGATTTCACAGAAGTGTGATTGACTTTGAGTTACATTGTGTTGTTTAAGTGTTCCCTTTGTTTTTTTGAGCAGTGTATATAAAAACGTATGTGGACACCTCTTCAAATCAGTGGATTCTGTTTTTTCAGCCACACCTGTTGCTGACAGGTGTAATAAATCGAGCACACCCCCATGCAATCTCCATAGACAAACATTGGCTGTAGAATGTCCTTACTGAGGAGCTCAGTGACCGTCATAGGAAGCCACCTTTCCAACAAGTCAGTTCATCAAATTTCTGCCTTGCTAGAGCTGCACCGGTCAACTGTAAGTGCTGTTACTGTGAAGTGGAAATGTCAAGGAGCAACAACGGTTCAGCCACAAAGTGGTAGGGCACACAAGCTCATAGAATGGGACCGCTGAGTGCTGAAGCGCGTATTGAGAAAATATCGTCTGTCCTCGGTTGCAACACTCACTACCGACTTCCAAACTGCCTCTGGAAGCAACGTCAGCACAAGAACTGTTTGTCGGCCATGCAGTGTAGATACATGTGTTATGGGTAGGCATTGGGCGGGGGTTAAATCTCACTGGAGTGTTATGGGTGGTGGGTTAGGAGGCGTACATCTCACTGGGGTGTTATGGGTGGTGGGTTGGGAGGGGTACATCTCACTGGGGTATTATGGGTGGTGGTTGGGAGGGGTACATCTCACTGGGGTATTATGGGTGGTGGTTGGGAGGGGTACATCTCACTGGGGTATTATGGGTGGTGGTTGGGAGGGGTACATCCCACTGGGGTATTATGGGTGGTGGTTGGGAGGGGGATACATCTCTCATAGAGACATATTAAATATATATTACTCTGGCTAGATGCCATGCAGTGAGCTTGTAAACATAGAGTAGGATTTGACTTACCTCTCCTGCAAATAGTAGGAGAGGAGTGAGAGAGAGAAGAGACTCCTCTATATCAATCCCTCGTTCAATAATAGGCTGGCTAAGTTTGTACTGCTTGTTCTTGCAGTCAGCCTGAACATCAGAAAATGCCCTATACAGCACCACTCCACTCCAGAGAGCTACACAGCAGAAAGCCAGGTCTGCACTAGCACCCGGTCGATGTTTTCTCTCGCTTTTTTCGAGCAAGAGACAAAGTCAGGAAAGACTTCCAATTACCAAGTCCCACCAGGCGTAAAATAGGCTCATTTTGGGTGGGGTCGGGACAAATGAGAGCAAGATATTGCTTGCTACAGCAACAACGTCTCTCAGGAAATAAGTAGCCCTGGACATACACATACATGGGTGTTTTGATTGAATGGAAATTGAAATCAACAAGTATTAATCATGACAATTAAATCATGACACATAGTATTATTATTAATGTCAATGAATCATCAGTTATGTGTATGTAATATAGTGATGGACAATTCTCTTAGTCGCTGTCTGTACATTTGGTGGCGGTTGAGTTAGTTACACTTGTATAAGCGCTATAGGAATTCAATCCATTAAATACTATGGAATATCGATACATGTGGCAGGTAATACCTTTGACGATATCCCATAAGGAAAATGCATTATTATTTAGAGCTATGAGGATTCCAAGAGTTTATTTTTGAGATATGTATATTAGATATATATTTATTTTTTTTTACTACTTTTTCTCCACAATTTCATGATGGCCAATTGGTAGTTACAGTCTTGTCCCATCGCTGCAACTCCCGTACGGACTCGGGAGAGGCGAAGGCACTGCTTCTTGACACAATGTTTGCTTAACTCCAGAAGCCAGCCCGCACCAATGTGTCAGAGGAAACACCGTACACCTGGCAACCGTGTCAGCGTGCATGCGCCCGCCTGCCACAGGAGTCACTAGATCGCGATCGGACAAGGATATCCCTGCCGGCCAAACACTCCCCTATCCCGGACAACGTTGGGCAAACTGTGCACCGCCCCCATGGGTCTCCCGGTCGCGGGCCGGCTGCGGATCTCTAGTGGCACAGCTAGCACTGCGCGGCAGTGCCTTAGACCACTGCGCCACTCGGGAGTCCTGAGGATTTCAAGAGTTGTAATACAGTCACACTCCGAAGAAAAAAAACAAGTTAGGGTTATAGATTTCTTGTTATTGTCTTTCAACAATGCAGGATGCTATGTTACAACACATTGTTATTGTCTTTCAACAATGCAGGATTCTGTTATTGTTCATTGTCATGCTTTTGCAAAAAGATAAAAGATATGTTCCTGGTTATTGATGTCAAAGTCAATAAATTACATTCAATACTGTATGCTTCACTCTATCACCTGACAACCCACACAGAGTAACCTGTATCACCTGACAACCCACAAACAGCAACCTGTATCACCTGACAACCCACAAACAGCAACTTGTATCACCTGACAACCCACAAACAGCAACCTGTATCACCTGACAACCCACAAACAGCAACCTGTATCACCTGACAACCCACAAACAGCAACCTGTATCACCTGACAACCCACAAACAGCAACCTGTATCACCTGACAACCCACAAACAGCAACCTGTATCACCTGACAACCCACAAACAGCAACCTGTATCACCTGACAACCCACAAACAGTAACCGGTATCACCTGACAACCCACAAACAGCAACCTGTATCACCTGACAACCCACATACAGTAACCTGTATCACCTGACAACCCACAAACAGCAACCTGTATCACCTGACAACCCACATACAGTAACCTGTATCACCTGACAACCCACAAACAGCAACCTGTATCACCTGACAACCCACATACAGTAACCTGTATCACCTGACAACCCACAAACAGTAACCTGTATCACCTGACAACCCACAAACAGCAACCTGTATCACCTGACAACCCACAAACAGCAACCTGTATCTGCTGACAACCCACACACAGTAACCTGTATCACTGGACAACCCACAAACAGCAACCTGTATCACCTGACAACCCACACACAGTAACCTGTATCACCTGACAACCCACACACAGTAACCTGTATCACCTGACAACCCACAAACAGCAACCTGTATCACCTGACAACCCACACACAGCAACCTGTATCACCTGACAACCCACACACAGCAACCTGTATCACCTGACAACCCACACACAGCAACCTGTATCACCTGACAACCCACACACAGTAACCTGTATCACCTGACAACCCACAAACAGCAACCTGTATCACCTGACAACCCACACACAGCAACCTGTATCACCTGACAACCCACACACAGCAACCTGTATCACCTGACAACCCACAAACAGCAACCTGTATCACCTGACAACCCACACACAGCAACCTGTATCACCTGACAACCCACAAACAGCAACCTGTATCACCTGACAACCCACACACAGCAACCTGTATCACCTGACAACCCACATACAGTAACCTGTATCACCTGACAACCCACACAGAGCAACCTGTATCACCTGACAACCCACACACAGTAACCTGTATCACCTGACAACCCACACACAGTAACCTGTATCACCTGACAACCCACAAACAGCAACCTGTATCACCTGACAACCCACACACAGCAACCTGTATCACCTGACAACCCACACAGAGCAACCTGTATCACCTGACAACCCACACACAGCAACCTGTATCACCTGACAACCCACAAACAGCAACCTGTATTACCTGGCAACCCACACACAGTAACCTGTATCACCTGACAACCCACAAACAGCAACCTGTATTACCTGGCAACCCACACACAGTAACCTGCATCCCCAAATTGAAACTCAGAATTAGGCCGACACCCAATAATTATTAACAACAGATAACTTGGTCCTGATGATGATAGTTATTACAGTTAACTTGGCCCTGATGATGATAGTTATTAGAGTTAACTTGGCCCTGATAGTGATAGTAATTACAGTTAACTTGGCCCTGATGGTGATAGTTATTACAGTTAACTTGGCCCTGATGGTGATAGTTATTAGAGTTAACTTGGCCCCGATAGTGATAGTTATTACAGTTAACTTGGCCCTGATGGTGATAGTTATTACAGTTAACTTGGTCCTGATGGTGATAGTTATTACAGGTAACTTGGTCCTGATGGTGATAGTTATTACAGTTAACTTGGCCCTGATGGTGATAGTTATTAGAGTTAACTTGACCCTGATAGTGATAGTAATTACAGTTAACTTGGCCCTGATGGTGATAGTTATTACAGTTAACTTGGCCCTGATGGTGATAGTTATTAGAGTTAACTTGGCCCTGATAGTGATAGTTATTACAGTTAACTTGGCCCTGATGGTGATAGTTATTACAGTTAACTTGGCCCTGATGATGATAGTTATTACAGTTAACTTGGCCCTGATGGTGATAGTCATTACAGTTAACTTGGCCCTGATGGTGATAGTTATTACAGTTAACTTGGCCCTGATGATGATAGTTATTACAGTTAACTTGGCCCTGATGGTGATAGTTACTACAGTTAACTTGGCCCTGATGGTGATAGTTATTAGAGTTAACTTGGCCCTGATGGTGATCGTTATTACAGTTAAATTGGCCCTGATGGTGATAGTTATTAGAGTTAACGTGGCCCTGATGGTGATAGTTATTAGAATTAACTTGGCCCTGATGGTGATAGTTATTAGAATTAACTTGGCCCTGATGGTGATAGTTATTACAGTTAACTTGGCCCTGGTGGTGATAGTTATTAGAGTTAACTTGGCCCTGATGGTGATAGTTATTAGAATTAACTTGGCCCTGATGGTGATAGTTATTAGAGTTAACTTGGCCCTGATGGTGATAGTTATTTCAGTTAACTTGGCCTTGATGGTGATTGTTATTAGAATTAACTTGGCCCTAATGGTGATCGTTATTACAATTAACTTGGCCCTGATGGTGATATTTACGACAGTTAACTTGGCCCTGATGGTGATAGTTACTACAGTTAACTTGGCCCTGATGGTGAGAGTTATTACAGTTAACTTGGCCCTGATGGTGATAGTGATTACAGTTAACTTGGCCCTGATGGTGATAGTTATTACAGTTAACTTGGCCCTGATGGTGATAGTTATTACAGTTAACTTGGCCCTGATGGTGATAGTTATTACAGTTAACTTGGCCCTGATGGTGATAGTTATTACAGTTAACTTGGCCCTGATGATGATAGTTATTACAGTTAACTTGGCCCTGATGGTGATAGTTATTAGAGTTAACTTGGCCCTAATGGTGATAGTTATTACAGTTAACTTGGCCCTGATGGTGATCGTTATTACAGTTAACTTGGCCCTGATGATGAAAGTTATTACAGTTAACTTGGCCCTGATGGTGATAGTTATTACAGTTAACTTGGCCCTGATGATGATAGTTATTACAGTTAACTTTGCCCTGATGGTGATAGTTATTAGAGTTAAATTGGCCCTGATGGTGATAGTTATTAGAATTAACTTGGCCCTGATGGTGATAGTTATTACAGTTAACTTGGACCTGATGGTGATAGTTATTACAGTTAACTTGGCCCTGATGGTGATAGTTATTACAGTTAACTTGGCCCCGATGATGATAGTTATTAGAGTTAACTTGGCCCCGATGGTGATAGTTATAAGGGTTAACTTGGCCCTGATGGTGATAGTTATTAGAGTTAACTTGGCCCTGATGGTGATAGTTATAACGGTTAACTTGGCCCTGATGGTGATAGTTATTAGAATTAACTTGGCCCTGATGGTGATAGTTATTACAGTTAACTTGGCCCTGATGGTGATAGTGATTCCAGTTAACTTGGCCCTGATGGTGATAGTTATTACAGTTAACTTGGCCCTGATGGTGATAGTTATTACAGTTAACTTGGCCCTGATGGTGATAGTTATTAGAGTTAACTTGGCCCTGAAGGTGATAGTTATTACAGTTAACTTGGCCCTGATGGTGATAGTTATTAGAGTTAACTTGGCCCTAATGGTGATAGTTATTACAGTTAACTTGGCCCTGATGGTGATCGTTATTACAGTTAATTTGGCCCTGATGATGATAGTTATTACAGTTAACATGGCCCTGATTATGATAGTTATTACAGTTAACTTGGCCCTGATGGTGATAGTTATTAGAGTTAACTTGGCCCTGATGGTGATAGTTATTACAGTTAACTTGGCCTTGATGGTGATAGTTATTACAGTTAACTTGGCCCTGATGGTGATAGTTATTACAGTTAACTTGGCCCTGATGATGATAGTTATTAGAGTTAACTTGGCCCTGATGGTGATAGTTATAAGGGTTAACTTGGCCCTGATGGTGATAGTTATTAGAGTTAACTTGGCCCTGATGGTGATAGTTATAACGGTTAACTTGGCCCTGATGGTGATAGTTATTAGACTTAACTTGGCCCTGATGGTGATAGTTATTACAGTTAACTTGGCTCTGATGGTGATAGTTATTACAGTTAACTTGGCCCTGATGGTGATAGTTATTACAGTTAACTTGGCCCTGATGGTGATAGTTATTACAGTTAACTTGGCCCTGATGGTGATAGTTATTACAGTTAACTTGGCCCTGATGGTGATAGTTATTACAGTTAACTTGGCCCTGATGGTGATAGTTATTACAGTTAACTTGGCCCTGATGGTGATAGTTATTACAGTTAACTTGGCCCTGATGGTGATTGTTATTACAGTTAACTTGGCCCTGATGGTGATAGTTATTACAGTTAACTTGGCCCTGATGGTGAGAGTTATTACAGTTAACTTGGCCCTGATGGTGATAGTTGTTAGAATTAACTTGGCCCTGATGGTGATAGTTATTACAGTAAACTTGGCCCTGATGGTGATAGTTATTAGAGTTAACTTGGCCCTGATGGTGATAGTTATAAGGGTTACCTTGGCCCTGATGGTGATAGTTATAAGAATTAATTTGGCCCTGATGGTGATAGTTATTACAGTTAACTTGGCCCTGGTGGGGATAGTTATTACAGTTAAATTGGCCCTGATGATGATAGTTATTACAGTTAACTTGGCCCTGGTGGGGATAGTTACTACAGTTAACTTGGCTCTGATGGTGATAGTTATTGCAGTTAAATTGGCCCTGATGATGATAGTTATTACAGTTAACTTGGCTCTGATGGTGATAGTTATTACAGTTAAATTGGCCCTGATGATGATAGTTATTACAGTTAACTTGGCCCTGATGGTGATAGTTATTACAGTTAACTTGGCTCTGATGGTGATAGTTATTACACTTATATTGGCCCTGATGATGATAGTTATTAGAGTTAACTTGGCCCTGATGGTGATAGTTACTACAGTTAACTTGGCCCTGATGGTGATAGATATTACAGTTAACTTGGACCTGATGGTGATAGTTATTACAGTTAACTTGGCCTTGATGGTGATAGTTATTACAGTTAACTTGGCCCTGATGGTGATAGTTATTACAGTTAACTTGGCCCCGATGGTGATAGTTATAAGGGTTAACTTGGCCCTGATGGTGATAGTTATTAGAGTTAACTTGGCCCTGATGGTGATAGTTATAACGGTTAACTTGGCCCTGATGGTGATAGTTATTAGAATTAACTTGGCCCTGATGGTGATAGTTATTACAGTTAACTTGGCCCTGATGGTGATAGTGATTCCAGTTAACTTGGCCCTGATGGTGATAGTTATTACAGTTAACTTGGCCCTGATGGTGATAGTTATTACAGTTAACTTGGCCCTGATGGTGATAGTTATTAGAGTTAACTTGGCCCTGAAGGAGATAGTTATTACAGTTAACTTGGCCCTGATGGTGATAGTTATTAGAGTTAACTTGGCCCTAATGGTGATAGTTATTACAGTTAACTTGGCCCTGATGGTGATCGTTATTACAGTTAATTTGGCCCTGATGATGATAGTTATTACAGTTAACTTGGCCCTGATGATGATAGTTATTACAGTTAACTTGGCCCTGATGGTGATAGTTATTAGAGTTAACTTGGCCCTGAGGGTGATAGTTATTACAGTTAACTTGGCCTTGATGGTGATAGTTATTACAGTTAACTTGGCCCTGATGGTGATAGTTATTACAGTTAACTTGGCCCTGATGGTGATAGTTATAAGGGTTAACTTGGCCCTGATGGTGATAGTTATTAGAGTTAACTTGGCCCTGATGGTGATAGTTATAACGGTTAACTTGGCCCTGATGGTGATAGTTATTAGAATTAACTTGGCCCTGATGGTGATAGTTATTACAGTTAACTTGGCCCTGATGGTGATAGTGATTCCAGTTAACTTGGCCCTGATGGTGATAGTTATTACAGTTAACTTGGCCCTGATGGTGATAGTTATTACAGTTAACTTGGCCCTGATGGTGATAGTTATTAGAGTTAACTTGGCCCTGAAGGAGATAGTTATTACAGTTAACTTGGCCCTAATGGTGATAGTTATTACAGTTAACTTGGCCCTGATGGTGATCGTTATTACAGTTAATTTGGCCCTGATGATGATAGTTATTACAGTTAACTTGGCCCTGATTATGATAGTTATTACAGTTAACTTGGCCCTGATGGTGATAGTTATTAGAGTTAACTTGGCCCTGATGGTGATAGTTATTACAGTTAACTTGGCCTTGATGGTGATAGTTATTACAGTTAACTTGGCCCTGATGGTGATAGTTATTACAGTTAACTTGGCCCTGATGGTGAGAGTTATTACAGTTAACTTGGCCCTGATGGTGATAGTTGTTAGAATTAACTTGGCCCTGATGGTGATAGTTATTACAGTAAACTTGGCCCTGATGGTGATAGTTATTAGAGTTAACTTGGCCCTGATGGTGATAGTTATAAGGGTTACCTTGGCCCTGATGGTGATAGTTATAAGAATTAACTTGGCCCTGATGGTGATAGTTATTACAGTTAACTTGGCCCTGGTGGGGATAGTTATTACAGTTAAATTGGCCCTGATGATGATAGTTATTACAGTTAACTTGGCCCTGGTGGGGCTAGTTACTACAGTTAACTTTGCCCTGATGGTGATAGTTATTACAGTTAAATTGGCCCTGATGATGATAGTTATTACAGTTAACTTGGCTCTGATGGTGATAGTTATTAGAGTTAACTTGGCCCTGATGGTGATAGTTAAAAGGGTTAACTTGGCCCTGATGGTGATAGTTATTAGAGTTAACTTGGCCCTGATGGTGATAGTTATAACGGTTAACTTGGCCCTGATGGTGATAGTTATTAGACTTAACTTGGCCCTGATGGTGATAGTTATTACAGTTAACTTGGCTCTGATGGTGATAGTTATTACAGTTAACTTGGCCCTGATGGTGATAGTTATTACAGTTAACTTGGCCCTGATGGTGATAGTTATTACAGTTAACTTGGCCCTGATGGTGATAGTTATTGCAGTTAACTTGGCCCTGATGGTGATAGTTATTACAGTTAACTTGGCCCTGATGGTGATTGTTATTACAGTTAACTTGGCCCTGATGGTGATAGTTATTACAGTTAACTTGGCCCTGATGGTGAGAGTTATTACAGTTAACTTGGCCCTGATGGTGATAGTTGTTAGAATTAACTTGGCCCTGATGGTGATAGTTATTACAGTAAACTTGGCCCTGATGGTGAAAGTTATTAGAGTTAACTTGGCCCTGATGGTGATAGTTATAAGGGTTACCTTGGCCCTGATGGTGATAGTTATAAGAATTAACTTGGCCCTGATGGTGATAGTTATTACAGTTAACTTGGCCCTGGTGGGGATAGTTATTACAGTTAAATTGGCCCTGATGATGATAGTTATTACAGTTAACTTGGCCCTGGTGGGGATAGTTACTACAGTTAACTTGGCTCTGATGGTGATAGTTATTACAGTTAAATTGGCCCTGATGATGATAGTTATTACAGTTAAATTGGCTCTGATGGTGATAGTTATTACAGTTAAATTGGCCCTGATGATGATAGTTATTACAGTTAACTTGGCCCTGATGGTGATAGATATTACAGTTAACTTGGCTCTGATGGTGATAGTTATTACAGTTATATTGGCCCTGATGATGATAGTTATTAGAGTTAACTTGGCCCTGATGGTGATAGTTACTACAGTTAACTTGGCCCTGATGGTGATAGATATTACAGTTAACTTGGCCCTGATGGTGATAGATATTACAGTTAACTTGGCCCTGATGGTGATAGTTATTACAGTTAACTTGGCCTTGATGGTGATAGTTTCTACAGTTAACTTGGCCCTGGTGGTGATAGTTATTACAGTTAACTTGGCCCTGATGGTGATAGTTATTACAGTTAACTTGGCCCTGATGGTGATAGTTACTACAGTTAACTTGGCCCTGATGGTGATAGTTATTACAGTTAACTTGGCCCTGATGGTGATAGTTATTACAGTTAACTTGGCCCTGATGGTGATAGTTATTACAGTTAACTTGGCCCTGATGGTGATAGTTAGTACAGTTAACTTGGCCCTGATGGTAATCGTTATTACAGTTAAATTGGCCCTGATGGTGATAGTTATTAGAGTTAACTTGGCCCTGATGGTGATAGGTATTAGAATTAACTTGGCCCTGATGGTGATAGTTATTACAGTTAACTTGGCCCTGGTGGGGATAGTTATTACAGTTAAATTGGCCCTGATGATGATAGTTATTACAGTTAACTTGGCCCTGGTGGGGCTAGTTACTACAGTTAACTTTGCCCTGATGGTGATAGTTATTACAGTTAAATTGGCCCTGATGATGATAGTTATTACAGTTAACTTGGCTCTGATGGTGATAGTTATTAGAGTTGACTTGGCCCTGATGGTGATAGTTATAAGGGTTAACTTGGCCCTGATGGTGATAGTTATTAGAGTTAACTTGGCCCTGATGGTGATAGTTATAACGGTTAACTTGGCCCTGATGGTGATAGTTATTAGACTTAACTTGGCCCTGATGGTGATAGTTATTACAGTTAACTTGGCTCTGATGGTGATAGTTATTACAGTTAACTTGGCCCTGATGGTGATAGTTATTACAGTTAACTTGGCCCTGATGGTGATAGTTATTACAGTTAAATTGGCCCTGATGATGATAGTTATTACAGTTAACTTGGCCCTGATGGTGATAGATATTACAGTTAACTTGGCTCTGATGGTGATAGTTATTACAGTTATATTGGCCCTGATGATGATAGTTATTAGAGTTAACTTGGCCCTGATGGTGATAGTTACTACAGTTAACTTGGCCCTGATGGTGATAGATATTACAGTTAACTTGGCCCTGATGGTGATAGATATTACAGTTAACTTGGCCCTGATGGTGATAGTTATTACAGTTAACTTGGCCTTGATGGTGATAGTTTCTACAGTTAACTTGGCCCTGGTGGTGATAGTTATTACAGTTAACTTGGCCCTGATGGTGATAGTTATTACAGTTAACTTGGCCCTGATGGTGATAGTTACTACAGTTAACTTGGCCCTGATGGTGATAGTTATTACAGTTAACTTGGCCCTGATGGTGATAGTTATTACAGTTAACTTGGCCCTGATGGTGATAGTTATTACAGTTAACTTGGCCCTGATGGTGATAGTTAGTACAGTTAACTTGGCCCTGATGGTAATCGTTATTACAGTTAAATTGGCCCTGATGGTGATAGTTATTAGAGTTAACTTGGCCCTGATGGTGATAGGTATTAGAATTAACTTGGCCCTGATGGTGATAGTTATAACGGTTAACTTGGCCCTGATGGTGATAGTTATTAGAATTAACTTGGCCCTGATGGTGATAGTTATTACAGTTAACTTGGCCCTGATGGTGATAGTGATTCCAGTTAACTTGGCCCTGATGGTGATAGTTATTACAGTTAACTTGGCCCTGATGGTGATAGTTATTACAGTTAACTTGGCCCTGATGGTGATAGTTATTAGAGTTAACTTGGCCCTGAAGGAGATAGTTATTACAGTTAACTTGGCCCTGATGGTGATAGTTATTAGAGTTAACTTGGCCCTAATGGTGATAGTTATTACAGTTAACTTGGCCCTGATGGTGATCGTTATTACAGTTAATTTGGCCCTGATGATGATAGTTATTACAGTTAACTTGGCCCTGATGATGATAGTTATTACAGTTAACTTGGCCCTGATGGTGATAGTTATTAGAGTTAACTTGGCCCTGAGGGTGATAGTTATTACAGTTAACTTGGCCTTGATGGTGATAGTTATTACAGTTAACTTGGCCCTGATGGTGATAGTTATTACAGTTAACTTGGCCCTGATGGTGATAGTTATAAGGGTTAACTTGGCCCTGATGGTGATAGTTATTAGAGTTAACTTGGCCCTGATGGTGATAGTTATAACGGTTAACTTGGCCCTGATGGTGATAGTTATTAGAATTAACTTGGCCCTGATGGTGATAGTTATTACAGTTAACTTGGCCCTGATGGTGATAGTGATTCCAGTTAACTTGGCCCTGATGGTGATAGTTATTACAGTTAACTTGGCCCTGATGGTGATAGTTATTACAGTTAACTTGGCCCTGATGGTGATAGTTATTAGAGTTAACTTGGCCCTGAAGGAGATAGTTATTACAGTTAACTTGGCCCTAATGGTGATAGTTATTACAGTTAACTTGGCCCTGATGGTGATCGTTATTACAGTTAATTTGGCCCTGATGATGATAGTTATTACAGTTAACTTGGCCCTGATTATGATAGTTATTACAGTTAACTTGGCCCTGATGGTGATAGTTATTAGAGTTAACTTGGCCCTGATGGTGATAGTTATTACAGTTAACTTGGCCTTGATGGTGATAGTTATTACAGTTAACTTGGCCCTGATGGTGATAGTTATTACAGTTAACTTGGCCCTGATGGTGAGAGTTATTACAGTTAACTTGGCCCTGATGGTGATAGTTGTTAGAATTAACTTGGCCCTGATGGTGATAGTTATTACAGTAAACTTGGCCCTGATGGTGATAGTTATTAGAGTTAACTTGGCCCTGATGGTGATAGTTATAAGGGTTACCTTGGCCCTGATGGTGATAGTTATAAGAATTAACTTGGCCCTGATGGTGATAGTTATTACAGTTAACTTGGCCCTGGTGGGGATAGTTATTACAGTTAAATTGGCCCTGATGATGATAGTTATTACAGTTAACTTGGCCCTGGTGGGGCTAGTTACTACAGTTAACTTTGCCCTGATGGTGATAGTTATTACAGTTAAATTGGCCCTGATGATGATAGTTATTACAGTTAACTTGGCTCTGATGGTGATAGTTATTAGAGTTAACTTGGCCCTGATGGTGATAGTTAAAAGGGTTAACTTGGCCCTGATGGTGATAGTTATTAGAGTTAACTTGGCCCTGATGGTGATAGTTATAACGGTTAACTTGGCCCTGATGGTGATAGTTATTAGACTTAACTTGGCCCTGATGGTGATAGTTATTACAGTTAACTTGGCTCTGATGGTGATAGTTATTACAGTTAACTTGGCCCTGATGGTGATAGTTATTACAGTTAACTTGGCCCTGATGGTGATAGTTATTACAGTTAACTTGGCCCTGATGGTGATAGTTATTGCAGTTAACTTGGCCCTGATGGTGATAGTTATTACAGTTAACTTGGCCCTGATGGTGATTGTTATTACAGTTAACTTGGCCCTGATGGTGATAGTTATTACAGTTAACTTGGCCCTGATGGTGAGAGTTATTACAGTTAACTTGGCCCTGATGGTGATAGTTGTTAGAATTAACTTGGCCCTGATGGTGATAGTTATTACAGTAAACTTGGCCCTGATGGTGAAAGTTATTAGAGTTAACTTGGCCCTGATGGTGATAGTTATAAGGGTTACCTTGGCCCTGATGGTGATAGTTATAAGAATTAACTTGGCCCTGATGGTGATAGTTATTACAGTTAACTTGGCCCTGGTGGGGATAGTTATTACAGTTAAATTGGCCCTGATGATGATAGTTATTACAGTTAACTTGGCCCTGGTGGGGATAGTTACTACAGTTAACTTGGCTCTGATGGTGATAGTTATTACAGTTAAATTGGCCCTGATGATGATAGTTATTACAGTTAAATTGGCTCTGATGGTGATAGTTATTACAGTTAAATTGGCCCTGATGATGATAGTTATTACAGTTAACTTGGCCCTGATGGTGATAGATATTACAGTTAACTTGGCTCTGATGGTGATAGTTATTACAGTTATATTGGCCCTGATGATGATAGTTATTAGAGTTAACTTGGCCCTGATGGTGATAGTTACTACAGTTAACTTGGCCCTGATGGTGATAGATATTACAGTTAACTTGGCCCTGATGGTGATAGATATTACAGTTAACTTGGCCCTGATGGTGATAGTTATTACAGTTAACTTGGCCTTGATGGTGATAGTTTCTACAGTTAACTTGGCCCTGGTGGTGATAGTTATTACAGTTAACTTGGCCCTGATGGTGATAGTTATTACAGTTAACTTGGCCCTGATGGTGATAGTTACTACAGTTAACTTGGCCCTGATGGTGATAGTTATTACAGTTAACTTGGCCCTGATGGTGATAGTTATTACAGTTAACTTGGCCCTGATGGTGATAGTTATTACAGTTAACTTGGCCCTGATGGTGATAGTTAGTACAGTTAACTTGGCCCTGATGGTAATCGTTATTACAGTTAAATTGGCCCTGATGGTGATAGTTATTAGAGTTAACTTGGCCCTGATGGTGATAGGTATTAGAATTAACTTGGCCCTGATGGTGATAGTTATTACAGTTAACTTGGCCCTGGTGGGGATAGTTATTACAGTTAAATTGGCCCTGATGATGATAGTTATTACAGTTAACTTGGCCCTGGTGGGGCTAGTTACTACAGTTAACTTTGCCCTGATGGTGATAGTTATTACAGTTAAATTGGCCCTGATGATGATAGTTATTACAGTTAACTTGGCTCTGATGGTGATAGTTATTAGAGTTGACTTGGCCCTGATGGTGATAGTTATAAGGGTTAACTTGGCCCTGATGGTGATAGTTATTAGAGTTAACTTGGCCCTGATGGTGATAGTTATAACGGTTAACTTGGCCCTGATGGTGATAGTTATTAGACTTAACTTGGCCCTGATGGTGATAGTTATTACAGTTAACTTGGCTCTGATGGTGATAGTTATTACAGTTAACTTGGCCCTGATGGTGATAGTTATTACAGTTAACTTGGCCCTGATGGTGATAGTTATTACAGTTAAATTGGCCCTGATGATGATAGTTATTACAGTTAACTTGGCCCTGATGGTGATAGATATTACAGTTAACTTGGCTCTGATGGTGATAGTTATTACAGTTATATTGGCCCTGATGATGATAGTTATTAGAGTTAACTTGGCCCTGATGGTGATAGTTACTACAGTTAACTTGGCCCTGATGGTGATAGATATTACAGTTAACTTGGCCCTGATGGTGATAGATATTACAGTTAACTTGGCCCTGATGGTGATAGTTATTACAGTTAACTTGGCCTTGATGGTGATAGTTTCTACAGTTAACTTGGCCCTGGTGGTGATAGTTATTACAGTTAACTTGGCCCTGATGGTGATAGTTATTACAGTTAACTTGGCCCTGATGGTGATAGTTACTACAGTTAACTTGGCCCTGATGGTGATAGTTATTACAGTTAACTTGGCCCTGATGGTGATAGTTATTACAGTTAACTTGGCCCTGATGGTGATAGTTATTACAGTTAACTTGGCCCTGATGGTGATAGTTAGTACAGTTAACTTGGCCCTGATGGTAATCGTTATTACAGTTAAATTGGCCCTGATGGTGATAGTTATTAGAGTTAACTTGGCCCTGATGGTGATAGGTATTAGAATTAACTTGGCCTTGATGGTGATAGTTATTACAGTTAACTTGGCCCTGGTGGGGATAGTTATTACAGTTAAATTGGCCCTGATGATGATAGTTATTACAGTTAACTTGGCCCTGGTGGGGCTAGTTACTACAGTTAACTTTGCCCTGATGGTGATAGTTATTACAGTTAAATTGGCCCTGATGATGATAGTTATTACAGTTAACTTGGCTCTGATGGTGATAGTTATTAGAGTTAACTTGGCCCTGATGGTGATAGTTATAAGGGTTAACTTGGCCCTGATGGTGATAGTTATTAGAGTTAACTTGGCCCTGATGGTGATAGTTATAACGGTTAACTTGGCCCTGATGGTGATAGTTATTAGACTTAACTTGGCCCTGATGGTGATAGTTATTACAGTTAACTTGGCTCTGATGGTGATAGTTATTACAGTTAACTTGGCCCTGATGGTGATAGTTATTACAGTTAACTTGGCCCTGATGGTGATAGTTATTGCAGTTAACTTGGCCCTGATGGTGATAGTTATTACAGTTAACTTGGCCCTGATGGTGATTGTTATTACAGTTAACTTGGCCCTGATGGTGATAGTTATTACAGTTAACTTGGCCCTGATGGTGAGAGTTATTACAGTTAACTTGGCCCTGATGGTGATAGTTGTTAGAATTAACTTGGCCCTGATGGTGATAGTTATTACAGTAAACTTGGCCCTGATGGTGATAGTTATTAGAGTTAACTTGGCCCTGATGGTGATAGTTATAAGGGTTACCTTGGCCCTGATGGTGATAGTTATAAGAATTAACTTGGCCCTGATGGTGATAGTTATTACAGTTAACTTGGCCCTGGTGGGGATAGTTATTACAGTTAAATTGGCCCTGATGATGATAGTTATTACAGTTAATTTGGCCCTGGTGGGGATAGTTACTACAGTTAACTTGGCTCTGATGGTGATAGTTAGTACAGTTAAATTGGCCCTGATGATGATAGTTATTACAGTTAAATTGGCTCTGATGGTGATAGTTATTACAGTTAAATTGGCCCTGATGATGATAGTTATTACAGTTAACTTGGCCCTGATGGTGATAGATATTACAGTTAACTTGGCTCTGATGGTGATAGTTATTACAGTTATATTGGCCCTGATGATGATAGTTATTAGAGTTAACTTGGCCCTGATGGTGATAGTTACTACAGTTAACTTGACCCTGATGGTGATAGATATTACAGTTAACTTGGCCCTGATGGTGATAGATATTACAGTTAACTTGGCCCTGATGGTGATAGTTATTACAGTTAACTTGGCCTTGATGGTGATAGTTTCTACAGTTAACTTGGCCCTGGTGGTGATAGTTATTACAGTTAACTTGGCCCTGATGGTGATAGTTATTACAGTTAACTTGGCCCTGATGGTGATAGTTACTACAGTTAACTTGGCCCTGATGGTGATAGTTATTACAGTTAACTTGGCCCTGATGGTGATAGTTATTACAGTTAACTTGGCCCTGATGGTGATAGTTATTACAGTTAACTTGGCCCTGATGGTGATAGTTATTACAGTTAACTTGGCCCTGATGGTAATCGTTATTACAGTTAAATTGGCCCTGATGGTGATAGTTATTAGAGTTAACTTGGCCCTGATGGTGATAGGTATTAGAATTAACTTGGCCCTGATGGTGATAGTTATTAGAATTAACTTGGCCCTGATGGTGATAGTTATTACAGTTAACTTGGCCCTGGTGGTGATAGTTATAAGAGTTAACTTGGCCCTGATGGTGATAGTTATTAGAATTAACTTGGCCCTGATGGTGATAGTTATTAGAGTTAACTTGGCCCTGATGGTGATAGTTATTTCAGTTAACTTGGCCTTGATGGTGATTGTTATTAGAATTAACTTGGCCCTGATGGTGATCGTTATTACAATTAACTTGGCCCTGATGGTGATATTTACTACAGTTAACTTGGCCCTGATGGTGATAGTTATTACAGTTAACTTGGCCCTGATGGTGATAGTTACTACAGTTAACTTGGCCCTGATGGTGAGAGTTATTACAGTTAACTTGGCCCTGATGGTGATAGTGATTACAGTTAACTTGAACCTGATGGTGATAGTTATTACAGTTAACTTGGCCCTGATGGTGATAGTTATTACAGTTAACTTTGCCCTGATGGTAATAGTTATTACAGTTAACTTGGCCCTGATGGTGATAGTTATCACGGTTAACTTGGTACTGATAATGATAGTTATTACAGTTAACTTGGCCCTGATGGTGATAGTTATTAGAGTTAACTTGGCCCTAATGGTGATAGTCATTACAGTTAACTTGGCACTGATGGTGATCGCTATTACAGTTAACTTGGCCCTGATGATGATAGTTATTACAGTTAACTTGGCCCTGATGGTGATAGTTATTACAGTTAACTTGGCCCTGATGATGATAGTTATTACAGTTAACTTGGCCCTGATGGTGATAGTTATTAGAGTTAACTTGGCCCTGATGGTGATAGTTATTAGAATTAACTTGGCCCTGATGGTGATAGTTATTACAGTTAACTTGGCCCTGATGGTGATAGTTATTACAGTTAACTTGGCCTTGATGGTGAGAGTTATTACAGTTAACTTGGCCCTGATGGTGATAGTTATTACAGTTAACTTGGCCCTGATGATGATAGTTATTAGAGTTAACTTGGCCCTGATGGTGATAGCTATAAGGGTTAACTTGGCCCTGATGGTGATAGTTATAACGATTAACTTGGCCCTGATGGTGATAGTTATTACAGTTAACTTGGCCCTGATGGTGATAGTTATTACAGTTAACTTGGCCCTGATGATGATAGTTATTAGAGTTAACTTGGCCCTGATGGTGATAGCTATAAGGGTTAACTTGGCCCTGATGGTGATAGTTATAACGATTAACTTGGCCCTGATGGTGATAGTTATTACAGTTAACTTGGCCTTGATGGTGATCGTTATTACAGTTAACTTGGCCCTGATGGTGATAGTTATTACAGTTAACTTGGCCCTGATGGTGAGAGTTATTACAGTTAACATGGCCCTGATGGTGAGAGTTATTACAGTTAACTTGGCCCTGATGGTGATAGTTATTACAGTTAACTTGGCCCTGATGGTGAGAGTTATTACAGTTAACTTGGCCCTGATGGTGATAGTTGTTAGAATTAACTTGGCCCTGATGGTGATAGTTATTTACAGTTAACTTGGCCCTGATGGTGATAGTTATTAGAGTTAACTTGGCCCTGATGGTGATAGTTATAAGGGTTAACTTGGCCCTGATGGTGATAGTTTTTAGAATTAACTTGGCCCTGATGGTGATAGTTATTACAGTTAACTTGGCCCTGATGGTGATAGTTATTACAGTTAACTTGGCCCTGGTGGGGATAGTTACTACAGTTAACTTGGCTCTGATGGTGATAGTTATTAAAGTTAACTTGGCCCTGATGGTGATAGTTATTACAGTTAACTTGGCCCTGATGGTGATAGTTATTACAGTTAACTTGGCCCTGATGGTGATAGTTATTACAGTTAACTTGGCCCTAATGATGATAGTTATTACAGTTAACTTGGCTCTGATGGTGATAGTTATTACAGTTAAATTGGCCCTGATGATGATAGTTATTAGAGTTAACTTGGCCCTGATGGTGATAGTTATTACAGTTAACTTGGCCCTGATGGTGATAGTTACTACAGTTAACTTGGCCCTGATGGTGAAAGTTACTACAGTTAACTTGGCCCTGATGGTGATAGTTATTACAGTTAACTTGGCCCTGATGGTGATAGTTACTACAGTTAACTTGGCCCTGATGGTGATAGTTATTACAGTTAACTTGGCCCTGATGGTGATAGTTATTACAGTTAACTTGGCCCTGATGGTGATAGTTATTACAGTTAACTTGGCCCTGATGGTGATAGTTATTACAGTTACCTTGGCCCTGATGGTGATAGTTATTACAGTTAACTTGGCCCTGATGGTGATAGTTACTACAGTTAACTTGGCCCTGATGGTGATAGTTACTACAGTTAACTTGGCCCTGATGGTGATAGTTATTACAGTTAACTTGGCCCTAATGGTGATAGTTATTACAGTTCACTTGGCCCTGATGGTGATAGTTATTACAGTAAACTTGGCCCTGATGGTGATAGTTATTACAGTTAACTTGGCCCTGATGGTGATAGTTATTACAGTTAACTTGGCCTTGATGGTGAGAGTTATTACAGTTAACTTGGCCCTGATGGTGATAGTTATTACAGTTAACTTGGCCCTGATGATGATAGTTATTAGAGTTAACTTGGCCCTGATGGTGATAGCTATAAGGGTTAACTTGGCCCTGATGGTGATAGTTATAACGATTAACTTGGCCCTGATGGTGATAGTTATTACAGTTAACTTGGCCCTGATGGTGATAGTTATTACAGTTAACTTGGCCCTGATGATGATAGTTATTAGAGTTAACTTGGCCCTGATGGTGATAGCTATAAGGGTTAACTTGGCCCTGATGGTGATAGTTATAACGATTAACTTGGCCCTGATGGTGATAGTTATTACAGTTAACTTGGCCCTGATGGTGATCGTTATTACAGTTAACTTGGCCCTGATGGTGATAGTTATTACAGTTAACTTGGCCCTGATGGTGAGAGTTATTACAGTTAACATGGCCCTGATGGTGAGAGTTATTACAGTTAACTTGGCCCTGATGGTGATAGTTATTACAGTTAACTTGGCCCTGATGGTGAGAGTTATTACAGTTAACTTGGCCCTGATGGTGATAGTTGTTAGAATTAACTTGGCCCTGATGGTGATAGTTATTTACAGTTAACTTGGCCCTGATGGTGATAGTTATTAGAGTTAACTTGGCCCTGATGGTGATAGTTATAAGGGTTAACTTGGCCCTGATGGTGATAGTTTTTAGAATTAACTTGGCCCTGATGGTGATAGTTATTACAGTTAACTTGGCCCTGATTGTGATAGTTATTACAGTTAACTTGGCCCTGGTGGGGATAGTTACTACAGTTAACTTGGCTCTGATGGTGATAGTTATTACAGTTAACTTGGCCCTGATGGTGATAGTTATTACAGTTAACTTGGCCCTGATGGTGATAGTTATTACAGTTAACTTGGCCCTGATGGTGATAGTTATTAGAGTTAACTTGGCCCTGATGGTGATAGTTATTACAGTTAACTTGGCCCTGATGGTGATAGTTACTACAGTTAACTTGGCCCTGATGGTGAAAGTTACTACAGTTAACTTGGCCCTGATGGTGATAGTTATTACAGTTAACTTGGCCATGATGGTGATAGTTACTACAGTTAACTTGGCCCTGATGGTGATAGTTATTACAGTTAACTTGGCCCTGATGGTGATAGTTATTACAGTTAACTTGGCCCTGATGGTGATAGTTATTACAGTTAACTTGGCCCTGATGGTGATAGTTATTACAGTTACCTTGGCCCTGATGGTGATAGTTATTACAGTTAACTTGGCCCTGATGGTGATAGTTACTACAGTTAACTTGGCCCTGATGGTGATAGTTACTACAGTTAACTTGGCCCTGATGGTGATAGTTATTACAGTTAACTTGGCCCTAATGGTGATAGTTATTACAGTTCACTTGGCCCTGATGGTGATAGTTATTACAGTAAACTTGGCCCTGATGGTGATAGTTATTAGAGTTAACTTGGCAATGATGGTGATAGTTATAAGGGTTACCTTGGCCCTGATGGTGATAGTTATAAGAATTAACTTGGCCCTGATGGTGATAGTTATTACAGTTAACTTGGCCCTGGTGGGGATAGTTATTACAGTTAAATTGGCCCTGATGATGATAGTTATTACAGTTAACTTGGCCCTGGTGGGGCTAGTTACTACAGTTAACTTTGCCCTGATGGTGATAGTTATTACAGTTAAATTGGCCCTGATGATGATAGTTATTACAGTTAACTTGGCTCTGATGGTGATAGTTATTAGAGTTAACTTGGCCCTGATGGTGATAGTTATAAGGGTTAACTTGGCCCTGATGGTGATAGTTATTAGAGTTAACTTGGCCCTGATGGTGATAGTTATAACGGTTAACTTGGCCCTGATGGTGATAGTTATTAGACTTAACTTGGCCCTGATGGTGATAGTTATTACAGTTAACTTGGCTCTGATGGTGATAGTTATTACAGTTAACTTGGCCCTGATGGTAATAGTTATTACAGTTAACTTGGCCCTTATGGTGATAGTTATTACAGTTAACTTGGCCCTGATGGTGATAGTTATTGCAGTTAACTTGGCCCTGATGGTGATAGTTATTACAGTTAACTTGGCCCTGATGGTGATTGTTATTACAGTTAACTTGGCCCTGATGGTGATAGTTATTACAGTTAACTTGGCCCTGATGGTGAGAGTTATTACAGTTAACTTGGCCCTGATGGTGATAGTTGTTAGAATTAACTTGGCCCTGATGGTGATAGTTATTACAGTAAACTTGGCCCTGATGGTGATAGTTATTAGAGTTAACTTGGCCCTGATGGTGATAGTTATAAGGGTTACCTTGGCCCTGATGGTGATAGTTATAAGAATTAACTTGGCCCTGATGGTGATAGTTATTACAGTTAACTTGGCCCTGGTGGGGATAGTTATTACAGTTAAATTGGCCCTGATGATGATAGTTATTACAGTTAACTTGGCCCTGGTGGGGATAGTTACTACAGTTAACTTGGCTCTGATGGTGATAGTTATTACAGTTAAATTGGCCCTGATGATGATAGTTATTACAGTTAAATTGGCTCTGATGGTGATAGTTATTACAGTTAAATTGGCCCTGATGATGATAGTTATTACAGTTAACTTGGCCCTGATGGTGATAGATATTACAGTTAACTTGGCTCTGATGGTGATAGTTATTACAGTTATATTGGCCCCGATGATGATAGTTATTAGAGTTAACTTGGCCCTGATGGTGATAGTTACTACAGTTAACTTGGCCCTGATGGTGATAGATATTACAGTTAACTTGGCCCTGATGGTGATAGTTATTACAGTTAACTTGGCCCTGATGGTGATAGTTATTACAGTTAACTTGGCCCTGATGGTGATAGTTACTACAGTTAACTTGGCCCTGATGGTGATAGTTATTACAGTTAACTTGGCCCTGATGGTGATAGTTATTACAGTTAACTTGGCCCTGATGGTGATAGTTATTACAGTTAACTTGGCCCTGATGGTGATAGTTATGACAGTTAACTTGGCCCTGATGGTAATCGTTATTACAGTTAAATTGGCCCTGATGGTGATAGTTATTAGAGTTAACTTGGCCCTGATGGTGATAGGTATTAGAATTAACTTGGCCCTGATGGTGATAGTTATTAGAATTAACTTGGCCCTGATGGTGATAGTTATTACAGTTAACTTGGCCCTGGTGGTGATAGTTATAAGAGTTAACTTGGCCCTGATGGTGATAGTTATTAGAATTAACTTGGCCCTGATGGTGATAGTTATTAGAGTTAACTTGGCCCTGATGGTGAGAGTTATTACAGTTAACTTGGCCCTGATGGTGATAGTGATTACAGTTAACTTGAACCTGATGGTGATAGTTATTACAGTTAACTTGGCCCTGATGGTGATAGTTATTACAGTTAACTTTGCCCTGATGGTAATAGTTATTACAGTTAACTTGGCCCTGATGGTGATAGTTATCACGGTTAACTTGGCCCTGATAATGATAGTTATTACAGTTAACTTGGCCCTGATGGTGATAGTTATTAGAGTTAACTTGGCCCTAATGGTGATAGTTATTACAGTTAACTTGGCCCTGATGGTGATCGCTATTACAGTTAACTTGGCCCTGATGATGATAGTTATTACAGTTAACTTGGCCCTGATGGTGATAGTTATTACAGTTAACTTGGCCCTGATGATGATAGTTATTACAGTTAACTTGGCCCTGATGGTGATAGTTATTAGAGTTAACTTGGCCCTGATGGTGATAGTTATTAGAATTAACTTGGCCCTGATGGTGATAGTTATTACAGTTAACTTGGCCCTGATGGTGATAGTTATAACGATTAACTTGGCCCTGATGGTGATAGTTATTACAGTTAACTTGGCCCTGATGGTGATAGTTATTACAGTTAACTTGGCCCTGATGATGATAGTTATTAGAGTTAACTTGGCCCTGATGGTGATAGCTATAAGGGTTAACTTGGCCCTGATGGTGATAGTTATAACGATTAACTTGGCCCTGGTGGTGATAGTTATTACAGTTAACTTGGCCCTGATGGTGATCGTTATTACAGTTAACTTGGCCCTGATGGTGATAGTTATTACAGTTAACTTGGCCCTGATGGTGAGAGTTATTACAGTTAACATGGCCCTGATGGTGAGAGTTATTACAGTTAACTTGGCCCTGATGGTGATAGTTATTACAGTTAACTTGGCCCTGATGGTGATAGTTATTACAGTTAAATTGGCCCTGATGATGATAGTTATTACAGTTAACTTGGCCCTGATGGTGATAGATATTACAGTTAACTTGGCTCTGATGGTGATAGTTATTACAGTTATATTGGCCCTGATGATGATAGTTATTAGAGTTAACTTGGCCCTGATGGTGATAGTTACTACAGTTAACTTGGCCCTGATGGTGATAGATATTACAGTTAACTTGGCCCTGATGGTGATAGATATTACAGTTAACTTGGCCCTGATGGTGATAGTTATTACAGTTAACTTGGCCTTGATGGTGATAGTTTCAACAGTTAACTTGGCCCTGGTGGTGATAGTTATTACAGTTAACTTGGCCCTGATGGTGATAGTTATTACAGTTAACTTGGCCCTGATGGTGATAGTTACTACAGTTAACTTGGCCCTGATGGTGATAGTTATTACAGTTAACTTGGCCCTGATGGTGATAGTTATTACAGTTAACTTGGCCCTGATGGTGATAGTTATTACAGTTAACTTGGCCCTGATGGTGATAGTTATGACAGTTAACTTGGCCCTGATGGTAATCGTTATTACAGTTAAATTGGCCCTGATGGTGATAGTTATTAGAGTTAACTTGGCCCTGATGGTGATAGGTATTAGAATTAACTTGGCCCTGATGGTGATAGTTATTAGAATTAACTTGGCCCTGATGGTGATAGTTATTACAGTTAACTTGGCCCTGGTGGTGATAGTTATAAGAGTTAACTTGGCCCTGATGGTGATAGTTATTAGAATTAACTTGGCCCTGATGGTGATAGTTATTAGAGTTAACTTGGCCCTGATGGTGAGAGTTATTACAGTTAACTTGGCCCTGATGGTGATAGTGATTACAGTTAACTTGAACCTGATGGTGATAGTTATTACAGTTAACTTGGCCCTGATGGTGATCGTTATTACAGTTAACTTTGCCCTGATGGTAATAGTTATTACAGTTAACTTGGCCCTGATGGTGATAGTTATCACGGTTAACTTGGCCCTGATAATGATAGTTATTACAGTTAACTTGGCCCTGATGGTGATAGTTATTAGAGTTAACTTGGCCCTAATGGTGATAGTTATTACAGTTAACTTGGCCCTGATGGTGATCGCTATTACAGTTAACTTGGCCCTGATGATGATAGTTATTACAGTTAACTTGGCCCTGATGGTGATAGTTATTACAGTTAACTTGGCCCTGATGATGATAGTTATTACAGTTAACTTGGCCCTGATGGTGATAGTTATTAGAGTTAACTTGGCCCTGATGGTGATAGTTATTAGAATTAACTTGGCCCTGATGGTGATAGTTATTACAGTTAACTTGGCCCTGATGGTGATAGTTATAACGATTAACTTGGCCCTGATGGTGATAGTTATTACAGTTAACTTGGCCCTGATGGTGATAGTTATTACAGTTAACTTGGCCCTGATGATGATAGTTATTAGAGTTAACTTGGCCCTGATGGTGATAGCTATAAGGGTTAACTTGGCCCTGATGGTGATAGTTATAACGATTAACTTGGCCCTGGTGGTGATAGTTATTACAGTTAACTTGGCCCTGATGGTGATCGTTATTACAGTTAACTTGGCCCTGATGGTGATAGTTATTACAGTTAACTTGGCCCTGATGGTGAGAGTTATTACAGTTAACATGGCCCTGATGGTGAGAGTTATTACAGTTAACTTGGCCCTGATGGTGATAGTTATTACAGTTAACTTGGCCCTGATGGTGAGAGTTATTACAGTTAACTTGGCCCTGATGGTGATAGTTGTTAGAATTAACTTGGCCCTGATGGTGATAGTTATTTACAGTTAACTTGGCCCTGATGGTGATAGTTATTAGAGTTAACTTGGCCCTGATGGTGATAGTTATAAGGGTTAACTTGGCCCTGATGGTGATAGTTTTTAGAATTAACTTGGCCCTGATGGTGATAGTTATTACAGTTAACTTGGCCCTGATGGTGATAGTTATTACAGTTAACTTGGCCCTGGTGGGGATAGTTACTACAGTTAACTTGGCTCTGATGGTGATAGTTATTACAGTTAACTTGGCCCTGATGGTGATAGTTATTACAGTTAACTTGGCCCTGATGGTGATAGTTATTACAGTTAACTTGGCCCTGATGGTGATAGTTATTACAGTTAACTTGGCCCTAATGGTGATAGTTATTACAGTTAACTTGGCTCTGATGGTGATAGTTATTACAGTTAAATTGGCCCTGGTGATGATAGTTATTAGAGTTAACTTGGCCCTGATGGTGATAGTTATTACAGTTAACTTGGCCCTGATGGTGATAGTTACTACAGTTAACTTGGCCCTGATGGTGAAAGTTACTACAGTTAACTTGGCCCTGATGGTGATAGTTATTACAGTTAACTTGGCCCTGATGGTGATAGTTACTACAGTTAACTTGGCCCTGATGGTGATAGTTATTACAGTTAACTTGGCCCTGATGGTGATAGTTATTACAGTTAACTTGGCCCTGATGGTGATCGTTATTACAGTTAACTTGGCCCTGATGGTGATAGTTATTACAGTTATCTTGGCCCTGATGGTGAGAGTTATTACAGTTAACTTGGCCCTGATGGTGATAGTGATTACAGTTAACTTGGCCCTGATAGTGATCGTTATTACAGTTAACTTGGCCCTGATGGTGATCGTTATTACAATTAACTTGGCCCTGATAGTGATCGTTATTACAGTTAACTTGGCCCTGATGGTGATCGTTATTACAGTTAACTTGGCCCTGATGGTGATCGTTATTACAGTTAACTTGGCCCTGATGGTGATAGTTATTACAGTTAACTTGGCCCTGATGGCGATAGTTATTACAGTTACCTTGGCCCTGATGGTGATAGTTATTACAGTTAACTTGGCCCTAATGGTGATAGTTATTACAGTTACCTTGGCCCTGATGGTGATAGTTATTACAGTTAACTTGGCCCTAATGGTGATAGTTACTACAGTTAACTTGGCCCTGATGGTGATAGTTATTACAGTTACCTTGGCCCTGATGATGACTGAAATATTGTGTGCATGTATGCGTGTTTGTGTTTACATCAAGTGACAGATGTGTGCGTGTGGGGGTGACAGGTAGCCTTGCGTTTAAAGCCAATAACGGAAAGGTTGCTAGTTGGAATCCCTGAGCCAACTAGGTAAACATCTATTGATCTGCCCTTGAGCAAGGCATTTAACCCTAATTGGTTTCGGGTTTCCGTTGTTTTTGGCCGCGACTTAACACTCAGGGATGCTGAAAGCACATTCACTTGTGTGAAACAGGAAAAACATAAGCCCCCCCTGTTTGATGTGTTTAATTATTTTTACGCTGTAAACAATGGTTTCTCTATAGAATTACCATCCAAATTATGATTGGTTCCCTTGTGACGTGCTTATTTGATCTCATATAAAAACACATCTTCCTTCCATGAATTGGTTCCCTTGTCTGCCCAGACAACTACTTTAGCACTGAAAATATACTCATTTCTCAAAAGGGCAGCAGGAGGAGAGGGTGGGGGAAGGGAGGGTTTCGCAATATGTAACTCTGGTCACCAAGGAGAGATAGCTCCTCGGTCTAAGAAAACGTTACCATGACATCCACTTGTGTGGAAGCTCAGAACTTTGACAGAATAGGAAATCAACAATATGTGTATCTGTCAAAATAACGTGAAATGAATGACACTGTGCAAGTGAATGGATACTAATATCTGTAACAGCAAATGGTGGCCCTCCCCTCCACACACACACACACACACACACACACACACACACACACACACACACACACACACACACACACACACACACACACACACACACACACACACACACACACACACACACACACAGAGACCCACCTGTCAATCATCTGTTGCGTTACAGCGTAGAGATGTTACTATACAGTCTATACAGGTCCAAATGTTGTGTGTGTCATCTAACGAGCTATTCTCAAGGAAGCATACACAAACATGCACGCACACACACACACACACACACACACACACACACACACACACACACACACACACACACACACACACACACACACACACACACACACACACACACACACACACACACACACACACACACACACACACACACACACACACACACACACACCCTCATACACACACACACACACACACACACACACACGTACCCATATACACAAACACCTATCTAGCCTGTTTTACACACATACCCACACACAGACACACACACACAAACATATACATAAACAAACTCATAGATATACGCCCACCCAACCTACTCTGGACACACACACACACACACACACACACACACACGAACACGCACAAGCACACGCACGCACGCGCACGCACGCACACACACACACACACACACACACACACACACACACACACACACACAGACACACACACACACACACACACACACACACTCATACACAAACAAACACACACACACACACACACAGACACTGCTTGCGTGTTCCCTGGAGAACAAAAAGATAAATACCTGAGGCACTGGACTGGCCTCTGAATAAGTGATGTCGTCATGGCAACAGGAGCTTTCTTATCATTTAGAATCTAAATGACTCTCAGTGAAAAGCAACGTAGGACTCCTATTGAACCGAGACTGCAGCAGCAGCCAATGACCAACGATTCCATCGTCCACCCTTTAGTCCCTCAGAGCCATTCAAATACTGTACAAGTACTGTAGGGAACCACACAGCCTCGTCTGTTCTATCAGAGGTACAGGCCTGTACACATACTGTAGGCAGCCACACAGCCTCGTCTGTTTTATCAGAGGTACCGGCCTGTACACATACTGTAGGGAACCACACAGCCTCGTCTGTTTTATCAGAGGTACAGGCCTGTACACGTACTGTAGAGAACCACACAGCCTCGTCTGTTCTATCAGAGGTACAGGCCTGTACACGTACTGTAGGGAACCACACAGCCACGTCTGCTTTATCAGAGACACCGTCAGTCTGATGGTGGTCAGATCATATCTGTTTACAACTGCTTCGGGCACTGTACAGGACCCCAAGGCTTTTTGTATAATTATTGTATAATTCATTCCACCTTAAAGTAAAAATCCCTTGTTTTCATCATTTGGTTGCTTGGTTCAGAGCAATTCTAACATTGCCTTACAATTGTCCCCAACCCTACCAGCTATGACAAAACATCCTGTTTCCCCCAACCCTACCAGCTATGACAAAACATCCTGTTTCCCCCAACCCTACCAGCTATGACAAAACATCCTGTTTCCCCCAACCCTACCAGCTATGACAAAACATCCTGTTTCCCCCAACCCTACCAGCTATGACAAAACATCCTGTTTCCCCCAACCCTACCAGCTATGACAAAACATCCTGTTTCCCCCAACCCTACCAGCTATGACAAAACATCCTGGTTCCCCCAACCCTACCAGCTATGACAAAACATCCTGTATCCCCCAACCCTACCAGCTATGACAAACCATAGTGTTTCCCCCAACCCTACCAGCTATGACAAAACATCCTGTATCCCCCAACCCTACCAGCTATGACAAAACATCCTGTTTCCCCCAACCCTACCAGCTATGACAAAACATCCTGTTTCCCCCAACCCTACCAGCTATGACAAAACATCCTGTTTCCCCCAACCCTACCAGCTATGACAAACCATAGTGTTTCCCCCAACCCTACCAGCTATGACAAAAACATCCTGTTTCCCCCAACCCTACCAGCTATGACAAAACATCCTGTATCCCCCAACCCTACCAGTTATGACAAAACATCCTGTTTCCCCCAACCCTACCAGCTATGACAAAACATCCTGTTTCCCCCAACCCTACCAGCTATGACAAAACATCCTGTTTCCCCCAACCCTACCAGCTATGACAAAACATCCTGTTTCCCCCAACCCTACCAGCTATGACAAAACATCCTGTTTCCCCCAACCCTACCAGCTATGACAAAACATCCTGTTTCCCCCAACCCTACCAGCTATGACAAAACATCCTGTATCCCCCAACCCTACCAGCTGTGACAAAACATCCTGTTTCCCCCAACCCTACCAGCTATGACAAAACATCCTGTTTCCCCAACCCTACCAGCTATGACAAAACATCCTGTTTCCCCCAACCCTACCAGCTATGACAAAACATCCTGTTTCCCCCAACCCTACCAGCTATGACAAAACATCATGTTTCCCCCAACCCTACCAGCTATGACAAAACATCCTGTATCCCCCAACCCTACCAGCTATGACAAAACATCATGTACCTAGCAACATGTCATTCATTACGTTACACTTGTCAATCTTGTCAATGTTTAGCCAACAAATAGTAATGAAAATAATGCTTGTTTGAATTCTTGGACATTAATGATCAAGACAGTATAAAGAATAAACAGCCAGTGGAAAAAAACTACTTTCACCCCTAAAAAATAAACATTTGCAATAAAACGGGCTCTAACCAGAATAGAAAGAGGAGTGGGAGGCCCCGGTGCACAACTGAGCAAGAGGACAAGTACATTAGTGTCTAGTTTGAGAAACAGATGCCTCACAAGTCCTCAACTGGCAGCTTAATTAAATAGTACCCGCCAAACACCAGTCTCAACGTCAAGAGTGGAGAGGCCACTCTGGGATGTTGGCCTTCTAGGCAGAGTTCCTCTGTCCAGTCTCAACGTCAACAGTGAAGAGACGACTCTGGGATGCTGGCCTTCTAGGCGGAGTCCCTCTGTCCAGTCTCAATGTCAACAGTGAAGAGGCCACTCTGGGATGCTGGCCTTCCAGGCAGAGTTCCTCTATCCAGTCTCAACGTCAACAGTGAAGAGGCGACTCTGGGATGCTGGCCTTCTAGGCAGAGTTCCTCTGTCTAGTGTCTGTGTTCTTTTGCCCTTCTTAATCTTTTCTTTTTATTGGCCAGTGTGAGATATGGCTTTTTCTTTGCAACTCTGCCTAGAAGGCCAGCATCCCGGAGACGCCTCTTCACCTCTTCATTCTGTGTTCTGATGAGGCAAAAACGTAACTCTTTGGCCTGAACTTAAACTCGGGCAAAGTTGTATGTTTCAACAGGATAATGACCCCAAGCATACACCCAAAGTAAATGCTGGAATGGCTAAAGAACAAGAATGTGAAAGTGGCCAAAGAGTTGAATACCATTAAAAATCTGTGGAAAGACTTGAAGAGTGCTGTTCACTGGCATTCCTTATCTAACTCAACAGAGCTTGAGAAAATCTACAAAGAAGAATGGGAGAAAATCCCCAAATCCAGTTGCTCAAAGCTGATACAGACATACCCAAGATGACTCAAAGCTGTTACAGACATACCTAAGATGACTCAAAGCTGATACAGACATACCCAAGACGACTCAAAGCTGATACAGACATACCCAAGACGACTCAAAGCTGATACAGACATACCCAAGACGACTCAAAATTATAATCGCCGCCGAAGGTGTTTCTCCAAAGGATTGACTCAGGGGTGTGAATATTTATTGTGTATAAATGGGTGAGCATCATTTATTTGTCATGCTGTAACACAACAAAATGTGGAGTAAGTCAAGGGGTAAGAATACTTTCTGAAGGATCTGTAACATTTTGTATTCAGGACAGAATTACGTTAGTTTAGTCTTTTGCGAACAGGATGCATGTTTTGGAATATTAATGTTGTTGATCCATCATCAGTTTTTCCCTATCACAACCATTAAACTCTGTTTTAAAGTCACCATTGGCCTCATGCTTAAATCCTTGAGGGGTTTCATTCCTCTCCGGCAACTGAGTTAGGAAGGACGCCTGTATTTTTGTAGGGATTGGGTGTATTGATACAACATCCGAAGTATAATGAATAACTTCACCATGCTCAAAGGGATATTCAATGTCTGCTTCTTTTTTCCCCATCCACCAATAGGTGTCCTTCTTTGCGAGGCACTGGAAACCCTCCCTGGTCTTTGTGGTTGAATCTGTGTTTGAAATTCACTGCTCGACTGAGGGACCTTACAGATAATTGTGTGTAGGGTACAGAGATGAGGTAGTCATTAGAAAAATCATGTTAAACACTATTATTACACACAGTGAGTCTGTACAACTTATTATGTGACTTGTTAAGCACATTTTAACTCCTGAACAATTTCAGATAAAAACATTTAAAAAACATACACTTTGACATGATTGGATATTGTGTGTAGGCCAGTGACAAACAAATCACAATTTTATCCACTTTAAATTCAAGATGTAACACAACAAAATGTGGGAAAAGTTAAGTGGTGTGAATACTTTCTGAACTCACTGTATTTGGCGGAAACATTGTTTGGAGAATTTCAAGCTGTTACAATTGCCCCGTCTTTCCCCTCCAGCTCCATTCTCCTCCATAACTCATTCTTCTGGCTCCAGACAACACAACGGCCTTCCAGGGAGGCACGGCCACTGGGGCGGCGCAGGAACAAAGGAAATTCCCGTCCAGACCAGCTGGGAAGTTCTCAGTAGAAGGATGAAAGAACAAAAAAGTGTTCTAAGGTTCTAAGCAGAATGAGGGCGGATTGATTGAAGTTTACACACATAATAGATCTAGAATGTAATGAGTGAGCTGGTCAGATTCAAACGTTTAATCAGAAACAACACACTGATCGAGTCAAAGTTCAACCAATGTCATGGGACCGTTGATATAAGCATGCTCTTGTTTATAGACTTGCATATAGCAAATACTTCATCATAATACACTATGTTCACTGTTTGAGAACTTGGGGGTTGCATCTGTGGGGTGTTGAGTTGTTAGAGTGTGTGTGTGTGTGTGTGTGTGTGTGTGTGTGTGTGTGTGTGTGTGTGTGTGTGTGTGTGTGTGTGTGTGTGTGTGTGTGTGTGTGTGTGTGTGTGTGTGTGTGTGTGTGTGTGTGTGTGTGAGAGAGAGTCGTGACATACTGAGAGGGACAACTGAGAAAGGAAGTGAGATGATTAAGGGAAATTAGTTTGTTTATCACTTCTTTTGGGTTTATTTCTTTTCCTGAAGCGCCGGTCGGCTTGTCGAGGCTCATTTAGCTGATGAACTCATCATACAACTGTTGTGGGGTCTACAGTAGTAGGCTACGCTAGGCTAGTGATCGTACAGGAATATTCTCTTTCATTTTAACATGCTAGGCTAGGTACGCTGGGCTATGGGGGTGAGAGAGAGGGGGGGTTTGCAGTGATTCAGCTTGCTAGGCTATGCTAAGATAGAGTATACAGGGAAAGAGTGGGATTTTTGCTGTGTAGATTTAGGCTGCTCCGCTAGGCTATTTGGTGAGAGACTGGGGATCTGTTATGTAGATTTATCGTGCTAGGCTAAGCAATGTGGTGAGAGAGTAGGGATCTGCTATGTAGATTTAGCTTGCTAGGTTGGTGTGTATCTATCAGGCTGCCAGCCAAGTGCTAGCTTGCACAATCCTGAGGGAGCTCATTAGCCAGCCTCATCCTCGGTGGTCCTCCTCTGATTGACTGGGAACACAAAGAGAGAAACAAGAGCTTGTCATTCCTCCTCCCACAGATAATTCCTTTACCCATTTTCCCCTTTCTCTCTCTCTCTCTCTCTCTCTCTCTCTCTCTCTCTCTGTCACGACTCAGTCTGACCGTCTGAGTATGAAACGGAGGAGTACAAAGCACTGGAAGTCTTCCGACTAGCTTGGAAAGACTGTACTGTGCAATATGAGGAGAATAAGAACAATCCAACATTTATTGTTGATACTGTTGCAAAACAAACTAAAAACTAGCATTCCCCAAGAAAGGATGGCTTTCACCTCAGCAGTGATGAATTCATGAACTTCTTACACGAAAAGATCACCATCATTAGAAAGCAAATGATGGACTCCTCCTTGAATCTGCTTATTTCTCCACAGCTTAGTTGTCCTGAGTCTGCACGGAACTGCCAGGACCTACGATCAATGGAGACACTCAAGTTTCTTGACACGTTCATGAAAATAGTCATGGCCTCTAAACCTTCAAATCAAATGTTATTGGTCACATGCACGTGTTTAGCCGGCCTATATTGAATCTCTCAAATTGTGGTGGAAAAAGTTGTTGTGTAGCAACTCACCGCCTTCCTGAATACGAATAATTTGTACAAAACACTTCAGTCTGGTTTTAGACCCCATCATTGCACTGAGACTGCACTCGAGAAGGTGGCAAAATACCTTTAAATGGCGTCAGACCAAGGCTCCGCATCTGTCCTCGTGCTCCTAGACCTTAGTGCTGCTTTTGACACCATCGATCACCACATTCTTTTGGAGAGATTGGAAACCCTAATTGTTCTACACTCACAAGTTCTTGCCTGGTTTATGCAAATGTTTTACTTTTAAATTCGGACAAAACAGAGATGCTAGTTCTAGGTCCCAAGAAACAAGGAGATCTGCTGTTGGATCTGACAATCTTGATGTTTGTCGTCTCAAATAAAACTGTGGAGGACCTCGGCGTTACTCTGGATCCTGGTCTCTCTTTTGATTAACATAATCAAGAATATTTCAAGGACAGCTTTTTTCCATCTTCGTTACATTGCTAAAAGCTAAACCTTTTTGTCCAAAAATGATGGAGAAAAATGAATCCATGCTTTTGTCACTTCTAGATTAGACTACTGCAATGCTCTACTGTCTGACTGCCCAGTTAAAGCACTAAATAAACTTCAGTTAGTGCTAAACACGGCTGCTAGAATCTTGACTAGAACCAAAAAATCATATTACTCCAGTGCTAGCCTCTCTACACTGGCTTCCTGTTAAGGCTAGAGTTGATTTCAAGGTTTTACTGCTAACCTACAAAGAATTACATGGGCTTGCTCCTACCTATCTCTCCGATTTGGTCTTGCGGTACATACCTACACATACGCTACGTTCACAAGACTCAGGCCTCCTTATTGTCCCTTGAATTTCTAAGAAAACAGCTGGAGGCAGGTCTTCTGCTATATAGCTCCATTATATATAGCTATATAGCTCCATTATGGAATGGTCTGCCTAGCCATGTGAGAGACGCAGACTCAGTCTCAACCTTTATTTCTTTACTGAAGACTCATCTCTTCAGTAGGATCCTATGATTGAGTGTAGTCTGGCCCAGGGGTGGGAATGTGAACAGCAAGGCACTGGAGTGACGAACCACCCTTGCTGTCTGTGCCTGGCTGGCTCCCCTCTCTCCACTGGGATTCTCTGCCTCTAACCCTATTACGGGGGCTGAGTCACTGGCTTACTAGTGCTCTTCCATGCCGTCCCTAAGAGGGGTGAGTCACTTGAGTGGGTTGAGTCACAGACGTAATCTTCCTGTCCAGTGTTGCACCCCCTTGGGCTCGTGCGGTGGAGGAGATCTTCGTGGGCTATAAATCAGCCTTGTGGTGGTCTGTTGATAAGCCTCTAGTGGTGTGGGGGCTGTGCTTTGGCAGAGTCTGTTATGTCCTGCCTGGTTGGTCTTGTCCAGGGGTATGGTCAGACGGGGCCACAATGCTCCCCCTGTCTCAGCCTCCAGTATCTATGCTGCAATAGTCTATGTGCTGGGGGTCAGTCTGTTATATCTGGTGTCTTTGTATGTGTATTTGTATTTGTATGTGTATTTATTATGGATCCCCATGCCAAAACAGCAGCTACTCTTCCTGGGGTCCAGCAAAATTAAGGCAGTTCATACAATTTTAAAAACATTACAATACATTCACAGATTTCCCAACACCCTACTCCACAACTACCACATATCTACAGAACTAAATCCAGGTATAGTGCGTATGTTATCGTGTGTGTGTATGCATGTGTCTGTGCCTATGTTTGTGTTGCTTCAGAGTCCCCGCTAAGGTCATTTTTTATCATCTCATTTTTAAATGTAATTTTAAATGTAATTTAAATGTAATTTTACTGCTTGCGTCAGTTACTTGATGTGGAATAGAGTTCAATGTAATTATGGCTCTATGTAGTACTGTGCGCCTTCCATAGTTTGTTCTGGACTTGGGGAGTGTGAAGAGACCTCTCGTGCATTGTCTTGTGGGGTTTGCATGGGTGTCCAAGCTGTGAGCCAGTAGTTCAAACAGACATCTCGGTGATGAAGTCAATCTCTCCTCCACTTTTAGCCAAGAGAGATTGACATGCATATTATGAATATTAGCTCTCTGTGTACATCCTAAATTTGCTAATCTTGTCAATGAAAAAATCATTAATGTTGTTGACACCGGACGTGGTACCGTGTCCCAGACCCGCTGTTTTCAACTTTCACTTTCTCTCTACTGCACCTGCTGTCTTGACCTCTGAGTGCTCGGCTATGAAAATCCAACTGACATTTACTCCTAATGTACTGACCTGTTGCACCCTCTACAACCACTGTGATTATTATTTGACCCTGCTGATCATCTATGAACGTCTGAACATCTTTGAAGAACAATCTGCCCTTAACCTGTCTAGGATGAGAGAGCGGCACTAGCGGCACTCCCCCCCCCCACTGAAAAGGCAGAGCCGCGAAATTCAAAAAAAATTTTTTTTTTAAATATTTAACTTTCACACATTAAAGTCCAATACAGCTAATGAAAGACACAGATCTTGTGAATCCAGCCAACATGTCCGATTTTTAAAATGTTTTACAGGGAAGACACAATATGTAAAGATGTACATCTATTACCTAAAAACACATTAGCATAATCCACCATCTTTTATTTGTCCACCAACACCAGTAGCTATCACCAATTCGGCTAAACTAAGATATTTATAGCCCCTAACCAAGAAAAAAACTCATCAGATGACAGTCTGATAACATATTTATGGTATGGGATAGGTTTTGTTAGAAAAAAGTGCATATTTCAGGTAGATGGCATAGGTTACAATTGCACCCACCGTCACAAATGGAATAGAAAAACTACTTAGAGCAACGTGTTTACCTACTTACTAATCATAAAAATACACAGCATACACGAATCGAAAGATCCTGTGAATACAGACAATATTTCAGATTTTCGAAGTGTCTTACAGCGAAAACACAATAAATCGTTATATTAGCATAGCACATAGCACATAGCAGCCCAGCATTGATTCTAGCCAAAGTGAGCGATAAAAGTCAACATCGCCAAAATATATTAATTTTTTCACTAACCTTCTCAGAATTCTTCAGATGACACTCCTGTAACATCATATTACACAATCCATATAGAGTTTGATCGAAAATGTTTATATTTAGCCACCAAAATCATGGTTAGACAATGTGAAATGTAGCCAAGCTGGTGAGAAAATGTCCGTGCGCCACTTAGACAGTGATCTACTCTTATACATAAATACTCATAAACGTGACTAAAAAATATAGGGTGGACAGGGATTGATAGACAATTTAATTCTTAATACAATCGCGGAATTACATTTTTTAATTTATCCTTACTTTTCAATACAGTTTGCGCCAAGCGAAGCTACGTCAAAAAGCATGGCGTCCTAAGCCACTAACATTTTTCGACAGAAACACGATTTATCATAATAAAAATGTCCTACTTTGAGCTGTTCTTCCATCAGTATCTTGGGCAAAGGATCCTTTCTTGGGAGTAATCGTCTTTTGGTGGAAAGCTGTCCTCTTGCCATGTGGAAATGCCAACTGCGTTCGGGATGAACTGGAAGCGTGCCCAGCAATTCACAGCGTTTCAGAAATAAATGTCCCAAAATCGCACTAAACGGATATAAATTGCTATAAAACGCTTTAAATTAACTACCTTATGATGTTTTTAACTCCCATAACGAGTAGAAACATGACCCGAGTAATATTACTCCCTCCACTAATGCTTGGAACAGGTGCGGGTCGGTGTCCTCTAGGCGCATGACGCAGCTCCAAAAGAGTGACTAGCCTCAGGGTTTTTTAATTTGTAGTGCCTGTGAACGCGCAATCGACCCCATTCAAATCGTCATCACGTAAAGGCATCCAGGGGAAGACGTAAGCAGTGTCCGTATAGTCATAGCAATAACAGTGCCCTTTTAACTGACTCCAGATCAGGGGCCAAAATTTCTGAAATCTGACTCCATGTCAGGGAAATTGCTGTAGAATGGGCTCTGTTCTACTTAGAGACAAAATTTCAACTCCTATAGAAACTATAGACTGTTTTCTATCCAATAATAATAATAATATGCATATTGTACGATCAAGGATTTTGTGGGAAGCCGTTTCAAAAATTACACGATTAGCATAAATAGTCACAACAGCGCCCCCATCCTCAACAGGTTAAGAGGACTGGCCACGCCTCAGAGCCTGGTTCCACTTTATGTTACTTCCTAAATTCCTGCCTTTCTAGGGAGTTTTTTCCTAGCCACCGTGCTTCTACATCTGCATTGCTTGCTGTTTGGGGTTTTAGGCTGGGTTTCTGTACAGCACTTTGTCTGTTGATGTAAAAAGGGTTTTATAAATACATTTGATTGATTGATTGATCGAGTAAACAGAGCTATTCACTCACGTCCGGCGATACCTCACAAACAACATTTTTTCCAAGGGGTTTGTGTTGCGTGTATGTGTATGTCATTGAATTGACCAACTTTTCAAACTTCTTAATGGGCTTTATGCAAACTCCTAAATTGGACTGAAAACAAAGTTATTTTCCCGAGCAGCTTTCACACTCTTCCTTTTAATTCTGTTCACTTTCACATGAATAGGAACTCAACAATAAAGGTGTTCTGGGCTTCTGGTCTCTCACTATTTCCCTCTGACAGCAATCGAAAACTGTTACGTCAGAAGCCACACACACACCTGAAAGAAAATGAAATAAACGTGAACATCCACTTTGAAAAAAAGTCTCCATCGATCGGCTTTTTTTTGCGATACTAGCAAACTTTAATTAGAAAATGATGCTGATGTCACAAAGGTGAGACTGGAGAGCCGGGTTATTTTAGAGCGGAGTGTCTTCTACCGTTGTAAAGATAACAGATGAGTGTATTCCACGGGGGAATGGTGAGGTTCACAGACACCCTTCTGCTACAGATGAAACGGTTTTGATGACTGGTAATCAACTATAGGCGCTGGGGAGCAGGACAGGAAAAGGTTTTTAAAAAAGACAGAAAATAAATGTCTGTATGAACAAAAACTACATAAAAGACAGAAAATATATGTGTCTATGAGCAAAAACTACATAAAAGACAGAAAATAAATGTGTCTATGAGCAAAAACTACATAAAATACAGAAAATAAATGTTTCTATGAGCAAAAACTACATAAAAGACAGAAAATATATGTCTCTATGAACAAAAACTACATAAAAGACAGAAAATATATGTCTATGAACAAAAACTACATAAAAGACAGAAAATAAATGTGTCTATGAGCAAAAACTACATAAAACACAGGGAGAAAAATGTGTCTATGAGCAAAAACGACATAAAACACAGGGAGAAAAGTGTATTTGTGTGAATGTATGGATGTGTGTGTTGATGCAAATACGTCAACATCAGAGTTCCTGAGCAAATCTCTCAGAACTCGTCCGTTAGTTCTTGGAAAGCCGCACACCTGATCAAAGAACATACGGACCCAACGCACAGGTTCTGTAGCCTTGTAGTAAGGAAAATGGCACCGCGTTCCTCTCATCGCACAAAACTTTTGATCATTAAATCATAAGATTTATCATACGAGTGCATCTATCCCAGATTATTCTGTTCAGATATATTATTAATAAAAGGGTTCCTCATTTGTGAATCACTTTCCAGTTGGTTGGTGACTCAGATGCAGTGTCGGGGGAACGTGTGGCTTTCTGTTCGACTGGAGACAGTTACTCAGGGTTTCAATATCATACAGATTATAATGTCCCAGTTGTCATGGTCCCCAATGCAATGGTTAGCTTGTTCGCACCAAAATGTTTTCCTTCTTCATTGTCTATTCTATTTGATGTTCCAATGCCCACAACATGTGTATATAAACATATAACCTATAAGCATAGAATTCACAGTCCGCTTGGTTCTAATACAGTTTGAAATAGTGTAACATTGTGTTGGATTTTGAACTGACGCAGGGAGAATCACCCCGGGGTTGTATAGTGGAAAAGGAATATTCTGAAACAAACTGTTTCTGCCTCTCTAATGATGACAACAAAGCCTGAGCTTCAGGACCTGTGTGATGTTCAGTGAGAGAGAGAGAGAGAGAGAGAGAGAGAGAGAGAGAGAGAGAGAGAGAGAGAGAGAGAGAGAGAGAGAGAGAGAGAGAGAGAGAGAGAGAGGAGAGAGAGAGAGAGAGAGAGAGAGAGAGAGGAGAGAGAGAGAGAGAGAGAGAGAGAGAGAGGAGAGAGAGAGAGAGAGAGAGAGAGAGAGAGAGAGAGAGAGAGAGAGAGAGGAGAGAGAGAGAGAGAGAGAGAGAGAGAGAGAGAGGAGAGAGAGAGGAGAGAGAGAGAGAGAGAGAGAGAGAGAGAGGAGAGAGAGAGAGAGGAGAGAGAGAGAGAGAGAGAGAGAGAAGAGAGAGAGAGAGAGAGAGAGAGAGGTATGGGATATGGGATATGGGATGTTATTTTCTAATTCTTTGTGGGTCTGTGTAATCTGAGGGACATACGTATCTCTAATATGGTCATACATTTGATAGGAGTTTAGGAAGTGCATTTTGTAGGAACCCCCTATCTGGCGGTCGAGGTCGCCAGGTTGCTCATCATTACACACACCTGTCACCATCGTCACACGGACTCACCTGGACTCGTTGATTGCCTCCCCTATATATGTAACTTCCTCAGTTTCATTCCCGTCTCTGCATTGATGTTGTTTTGTTTCTCTTATCCAGACATTGTTCTTATTTAGTTTCATGTCTATTTATTATACAATCATCACCCTGTACTTGCTTCCCGTCTCCCAGAGTCTGTGGTTACGGAACCGTTACACAGTGTGCACATGGCCTGTCTTCTCTTGAGAGCCAGGTCTGCCTACGGCGGCCTTTCTCAATGTCAAGGCTATGGTACATAGTCAAAGCTTTCCTTACGTTTGGGTCAGTCACAGTGTTCAGGTATTCTGCCACGGTGTACTCTCTGTTTAGGGCCAAATAGCATTCTAGTTTGCTCTGTTTTTTGTTAATTCGTTCCAATGTGTCAAGTAATTATCTTTTTGTTTTCTCATGATTTGGTTGGGTCTAATTGTGTTGCTGTCCTGGGGCTCTGTGGGGTCTGTTTGTGTTTGTGATGGCATAGAAGGCCTTTCTTGTCTTGTCTCTCAGATCGTTTACAGCTTTGTGGAAGTTACTTGTGGCACTGATGTTTAGGCCGAGGTATGTATAGTTTTTTGTGTGCTCTAGGGCAATGGTGTCTAGATGGAATTTGTATTTGTGGTCCTGGCAACTGGAACACCATTATTTTTGTCTGACTGAGATTAACAGTCAGGGCCCAAGTCTGACAGAATCTGTGCAGAAGATCTAGGTGCTGCTGTAGGACCTCCTTGGTTGGGGACAGAAGTGACAGATCATCAGCAAACAGTAGACATTTGACTTCAGATTCTAGTAGGGTGAGGCAGGGTGCTGCAGACTGTTCTAGTGCCCTCGCCAAGTCGTTGATATATTTGTTATAGAGGGTGGGACTGCATCCCTCTCTCCAACTCCAGCCCTGTGGAAAGAAATGTGTGTTTTTGCCAATTTTAAACACACGCTTGTTGTTTGTGTACATGTAAACTATAACGTCCTATGTTTTCCCCCAACACCAATTTCCATAAATTTATATAGCAGACCCTCATGCCAAATTGAGTTAAAAGCTTTTGGGATTTCAACAAAGCATGAGAAGACTTTGCTTTCGTTTTGGTTTGTTTGTTTGTCAATTAGGGTGAACACGTGGTGTTAATGATAATGCAGAACATTTTCTAAGGTTCCTGTTGAAGCAGTAGTTATTGGGCTCAAATTTGTCCCCACTTTTGTGGATTAGGGTGATCAGTCCTTGGATCCAGGTAGTGGAGAAGATGCCAGAGCTGAGGATTTCGTTAAAGAGTTTATTGGAATTTGTAGTCTGTTTGTTTGATCATTTCATTTAGGATTCCATCAACACCACAGGCCTTTTTGTGTTGGAGGGTTTTGTAATTTGCCCTGTAGTTCATTCAATGTAATTGGAGAATCCAGTGGGTTCTGGTAGTCTTTATTAGCTGATCCTAAGATGTTTTGTTGATCATGTATATGTTTTTGATGTTTTTTCTTTGTTATATTTGTTACAATTATATTGGTTAAAGGGACAAAAATATTGGAGAAGTGGATATGCAGCTCTTCATGTGGTTGTTTGTTTAGTGTTTTCCGATTTTCCCAGAAGGGGTTAGATTCTATGGATTCTTCAATTACATTGAGCTGATTTCTGACGTGCTGTTCCTTCTTTTTCCGTAGTGTATTTCTGTATTGTTTTAGTGATTCACCATAGTGAAGGCATAGAGACTCAGGTTTTCTGTATTGTTTCAGTGATTCACCATAGTGAAGGCATAGAGACTCAGGTTTTCTGTATTGTTTCAGTGATTCACCATAGTGAAGGCATAGAGACTCAGGTTTTCTGTATTGTTTCAGTGATTCACCTTAGTGAAGGCATAGAGACTCAGGTTTTCTGTATTGTTTCAGTGATTCACCATAGTGAAGGCATAGAGACTCGGGTTTTCTGTATTGTTTCAGTGATTCACCATAGTGAAGGCATAGAGACTCAGGTTTTCTGTATTGTTTCAGTTATTCACCATAGTGAAGGCATAGAGACTCAGGTTTTCTGTATTGTTTCAGTGATTCACCATAGTGAAGGCATAGAGACTCAGGTTTTCTGTATTGTTTCAGTGATTCACCATAGTGAAGGCATAGAGACTCAGGTTTTCTGTATTGTTTCAGTGATTCACCATAGTGAAGGCATAGAGACTCAGGTTTTCTGTATTGTTTCAGTGATTCACCATAGTGAAGGCATAGAGACTCAGGTTTTCTGTATTGTTTCAGTGATTCACCATAGTGAAGGCATAGAGACTCAGGTTTTCTGTATTGTTTCAGTGATTCACCATAGTGAAGGCATAGAGACTCAGGTTTTCTGTATTGTTTCAGTGATTCACCATAGTGAAGGCATAGAGACTCAGGTTTTCTGTATTGTTTTAGTGATTCACCATAGTGAAGGCATAGAGACTCAGGTTTTCTGTATTGTTTTAGTGATTCACCATAGTGAAGGCATAGAGACTCAGGTTTTCTGTATTGTTTTAGTGATTCACCATAGTGAAGGCATAGAGACTCAGGTTTTCTGTATTGTTTCAGTGATTCACCATGGTGAAGGCGTAGACTCAGGTTTTCTGGGTCTCTGTTTTTGGTTGGATAGGTTTCTCAATTTCTTTTTTAGGTTTTTGCATTCTTCATCAAACCATTTGTCAGTGTTGTTAATTCTCTTAGGTTGTCTGCTTGTCTGTTTAGATTTGATAGAGAAGCTGAGAGGTCAAATATACTGTTTAGATTTTCTACTGACGATTTTACACCTTTACTCTTGCAGGCTAGAGTTGGTAGAGTTTGGCACTTGCAACGTCACAGTTGTGGGTTTGCTTCCCACGGTGGACCAGTACGTAATGTATGCACTCACTTCTGTAAGTCTCTCTGGACTGCTAAATGATTAAAATGTAAATGTAAAATGTGAAGGAAGTTGTCTAAAGGGGATTGAATTTGTTGTTGCATAACTGTTTTTTGGTAGGGTTCCACACTACTTTCCTTCCATCTATAGCATTTCTTAATATTATTCAGTTCCTTTGGCTTTGATGCCTCATGATTGGGCATTGCTCTGTTAAAATATACTGTTATTTTGCTGTGATCTGATAGGGGTGTCAGTGGGCTGACTGTGAACGCTCTGACAAACTGTGTTGAGGTTGGTTATAATGTAGTCTACAGTACTACTGCCAAGGTGATGTAGGTGTCCCTACCATAGGAATCCCCACGAAGCCTACCATTGACAATTTACAGACCCAGCGTGTGACACGTTTTTGTTTGTTATGTTGTCGTAGGGGGGCATATTGGGGAGGGAATGCTGACCTCCAGGTAGGTGTTTGTCCCCCTGTTTGCTGAGGGGGGCAGGTTCTTGTATGTAGCCACAGACTAGTACATGTCCCTGGGTCTGGAAATCTCCCAGTCTTGGCTGGAGAAGCTGTCTTCATTAAAGTATGGGGATTCTAGTGGGGGGATATATGTAGCACACACAAGGACATTTTTCTCTGTTGAGATATTTTCCTTATTAATTTCCTGGCCAGATATAAAATGTTCCTGTTTTGACTAATTTAATAGAGTGGGTTAGGTCTGCTCTATACCAAATTAGCATACCTCCTGAGTCCCTTCCCTGTTTCACACCTGGTAGCTTGGTGGATGGGACTACCAGCTCTCTGTAACCTAGAGGGTAACCAGTAGGTCCATCTCCTCTATACCATGTTTCACACCTGATAGTTTGGTGGATGGGACTACCAGCTCTCTGTAACCTAGAGGGTAACCAGTGGGTCCGTCTCCTCTATACCATGTTTCTTTTACGATGACAATGTATATATTTCCTATTTATTTGGTGAAGTCTGAGTTCCTGCTCTATAGACCAATAGCAGATGACCTCAGACATTGTATATTCCAGGATGTGATAGTAAAAGCTTTGTGTTCCATAGTGTCCAGTGTTGATATTTGTGTTGATTTGTGTTGTTATTTGTGTTGTTATTTGTGTGCTTTAGGCCTGGACCATTAGGTGCATGCCTCTTAGGGCTCAGGTGGGTGTATTAGTGGGGGCTCAGGTGGGTGTATTAGTGGGGGATCAGGTGGGTGTATTAGTGGGGGATCAGGTGGGTGTATTAGTGGGGGATCAGGTGGGTGTATTAGTGGGGGATCAGGTGGGTGTATTAGTGGGGGATCAGGTGGGTGTATTAGTGGGGGATCAGGTGGGTGTATTAGTGGGGGATCAGGTGGGTGTATTAGTGGGGGATCAGGTGGGTGTATTAGTGGGGGATCAGGTGGGTGTATTAGTGGGGGATCAGGTGGGTGTATTAGTGGGGGATCAGGTGGGTGTATTAGTGGGGGCTCAGGTGGGTGTATTAGTGGGGGCTCAGGTGGGTGTATTAGTGGGGGCTCGGCCTGTTGCTCTGCTCACAGCCTGGGCGCATGTGTGGCTGTCATTTTGAGGTCCTTGCTGCAAGTGTGAGGGGCATGGGGGGGGGGGGGGGTGCAGAAGGGGCATGAGGCTGATTTAGTGCGACCTATATAGGGAAATGCTTGCATTCACCCACTGTATGGTGGCAGGGTGAAAGTATTTTCATTGTGGCAGGGTGGAGAACCACTTGTACGTTGAGGAAAGTGGAAAAAGCTTTTTCAATCACTCTTTTGAGTGCTGTGGCCACCCATTAATGCTGGGCTCTCAGGTCATTTGTGCCCGTGTGTATTATGATGTGGCTGCGGGTCCCTAGGCGGTCCTCTGACAGCAGCTCCAGGCCCCACCTGGTGTTTTGTAAAAAGTTTCCTCTCGTCAATGTATTTCCCATAGAAGTAAATGAGGAGGGTAAGCTCCAGCTTGAGTGTGTCCTCAGTGGGTGGTGGGGGTGTTGTCAGGAGAGCTATACGATGAGCTGACAGGATGGGGAGTCTGCTGGGTTAGTGGATCCTGCCTTATCGGTCCTGCTGTGGTGTTAAGGCTGTGGTCCGGGTCTGAAGTGGGCTATTCTCTCTCTCTCTCTCTCTCTCTCTCTCTCTCTCTCTCTCTCTCTCTCTCTCTCTCTCTCTCTCTCTCTCTCTCTCTCTCTCTCTCTCTCTCTCTCTCTCTCTCTCTCTCTCTCTCTCTCTCTCTCTCTCTCTCTCTCTCTCTCTCTCTCCCTACATCTCATTTCAATTCAATTCAATTCAATTGACTTTATTGACATGGTAGGTTCGTTATTACTTACATTGTCAAAGTATACATATCGAAAAATAAAAATCAAATATATATGTATATATATACAAAATATATATATATTTATATATAAATAAATGGTGGGACCAACAGCAATAATAACAGTAGTAGTGGACATGGGATTACCATTAACAACAACTACAACAACAATATTAATCAGAACAACAATAAATTAAAGCAACAGTAGTAGACCAGTGTCAATATGACTTGAGAAGACATATGACCTGGTATGAAAGACAAAACAAAACTAAGCTAAATGGGAAATATTATCAATATTACTTTGCATTTTTCACTGGCTGTCCCTCAGGTTGTGGCAGGAGGACACATATTTGGCTGCCAAAACTGCACATTTTGGCTTTTCACCCAATAAATATTTGATTTTTTCTTCATCTTTTATAGTTTCAAATTCTTTGTATTGAGTTATAATTTTGGGAAAGAAATATGCTCTTAGGTCTGAGTATTTGTCACAGTGTAGTAGGAAATGCACCTCTGTCTCTACCTCTCCTCTGGAGCAGAGTGAGCACAGCCTGTCCTCTCTGGGCAGCCAGGTTTGTCTGTGACGACCGGTCTCTATAGCCAGACGGTGCTCACTGAGTCTGTACCTAGTCAATGTTTTCCTCAGTTTTCTATCAGTCACAGTGGTCAGATAGTCTGCCACCATGTACTGTCTGTTTAGAGCCAAATAGCATTGAAGTTTACTTTGATTTTTTGTGGTGTCTTTCCAATAGGTTATATATTTTTCTTTTTGTTTTGTGATGATTTGGTTGGGCCAGATTTTCTGAGGGCTGTCCCGAGGCTCTATGGGGTTGGTTTGGGTTGGTGAACTGAGCCTCAGAACCAGCTGGCTGAGGGGACTCTTCTCTGGTTTCATCTCTTGACATTGTAGAGCTGTGTGATGGAATGTTTTAGGGTCACTTGTTTTTAGATGGTTGTAAAATTTGATGGCTCTTTTTTCTATTCGAATGAGGAGGGGGTATTGGCCCAATTCTGCCCTACATGCGTTATTTGGAGTTTTTCTTTGTACTTGCAATACAGTCTTGCAAAACTCTGCATGCAATATTTCAGTTGGATGTTTGTCCCATTTAGTGAATTCATTATTAGAGAGTGGACCCCATACTTCACTGCCATATAGAGCAATTGGTTCTATAACTGATTGAAAAATTTTGAGCCAGATTCTAATTGGAATTTCAATTTTGATGTTCCTTTTAATGGCATAGAATGCTCTTCTTGCTTTGTCTCTCAGCTCATTCACAGCCATGTGAAAGCTACCTGTGTTGCTCATATTTAGTCCTAGATATGTGTAGTTTTTGGTGTGTTCTAATAGAACTGTGTCCAAATAGAATTTATATTTGTCATCCTTATTTCCCGACCTTTTTTGGAATATCATTATATTTGTTTTTTTTAGGTTAACGGTCAGAGCCCAGGTCTGACAGAACCTGTGAAGACGATCTAGGTGCTGCTGTAACCCCTCTTTAGTGGGAGACAGCAGCACCAGGTCATCTGCGTACAGCAGACACTTGATTTCAGTGTTGTGCAGGGTGATACCAGGTGCTGCCGATTCTTCTAATGTTTTTGCCAATTCATTAATGTAGATGTTAAATAATGTTGGACTTATTGGGCAGCCCTGTTTCACTCCCCGCCCCTGAGAGAAGAAGTCTGTTTGCTTGTTGCCAATTTTAACCGCACATTTGTTTTTAGTGTACATTGATTTAATAAAATCATATGTTTTCCATACCACTTTCTATTAGTTTATAAAAAAGACCTTCGTTTGTTTATCAATTAGAGTGTGGAGGGTGTAAATGTGGTCTGTTGTACGATAATTTTTCAGAAATCCAATCTGGCTTCTTCTCAGGACGTTGTGTTCGTCAAGGAAATGATGTAGTCTGCTATTTATAATACTGCAGAGAATTTTCCCCAAGTTGCTGTTAACGCAAATTCCTCTGTAATTATTTGGGTCAAATTTGTCTCCATTTTTATAGATTGGTGTGATCAATCCCTGGTTCCAAATATCGGGGAAAATACCTGCAGTGAGGATAATGTTGAAGAGTTTGAGTATAGCCAATTTGAATTTGTGGTCTGTATATTTGATCATTTCATTTAAAATACCATCAGCACCACAGGCCTTTTTGGGTTGGAGATTGCATAGTTTTTCCAATAATTCTTCTTCTGTAATTGGGGTATCTACAGGATTCTGATAGTCTTTGACTGCTAATTCAAGGATTTGTAATTTTTCTTGTATATCTTTTTGTTCTGGGCTCTTTGTTATATTGCTGTAGAGGTTTGCAAAGTGATTTCTCCACATATCCCCATTTTGGATAGCCAATTCCTCATGATGAGGTTTGTTTAATTTATTCCAATTCTCCCAGAAGTGGTTTGATTCTATGGATTCCTCAATTCCATCCAGCTGATTTCTAATGTGCTGTTCCTTTTTTGTTCTTAGGGTGCGTTTGTATTGCTTCAGTGTTTCCCCATATTGAAGGCGTATATTTTTGTTGTCTGGTTCTCTGTGTTTTTGATTAGATATATTTCTCAATGACTTTCTTAGATTTTTGCAATCATTATCAAACCATTTTTCATTATCTGTTATTTTTGGTTTGCTCTTATGCTTCTTTAGATTAGCCAAGGAGGCTAATTTGTCAAATATAAAGTTTATGTTTCTAACGGCCAAATTTACACCTTCATTGCTGAAGGAGAATGTTAAGGCTAAAAAGTTGTCCAGGAGAGATTGTATTTTTTGGCTACTAATTGCTTTTTGGTAGATGTCTGTACTGTTTGCACTCCATCTATAGGCTTGTTTAGTACCATGTAATTTATTGGGCCGTGATGCTTCATGGTTGGGTTCTGCTCTTCTCAGATACACTGTGATTTTACTGTGGTCTGAGAGAGGTGTTAGTGGGCTGACTGTGAAGGCTCTGAGAGACTCTGGGTTTAGGTCGGTGAGGAAGTAGTCTACAGTGCTGCTGCCAAGGGATGAGCTGTAGGTGTACCTACCAAAAGAGTCTCCTCTCAGCCTGCCATTGACTATGTACAGACCCAGTGTTCGACAGAGCCTCAGGAGCTGTACTCCGTTTTTGTTTTTCACTTTGTCATAGTTGTTTCTGTGGGGGTATGTGGGGAGGGAAAGGTTATTGCTTCCTGGTAGGTGTTTATCCCCATGACTGTTAATAGTGTCTTGTTCTTCTGCTGTTCTAGCATTCAGGTCTCCACAGACCAGTACGTTGCCTTGGGCCTGAAAGTGACTAATCTCTCCCTCTAGAATAGAGAAGCTCTCTTCATTGAAGTAGGGTGACTCTGAGGGGGGAATGTATGTGGCACAGAGGAAGACGTTTTTATCTGTCAAGATAGCCTCCTTGTTGATTTTTAACCAGATAAAGAATTCTCCTGTTTTGATCAATTCGATTGAATTAATTAGTTCAGATTTATACCATATTAACATTCCCCCTGAGTCTCTGCCCTGTTTGATTCCTTTTAATTTAGTGGATGGTATGATTATCTCCCTATAACCTAGTGGACAGCCAGTGGAAACATCACCTCTGCACCATGTTTCCTGTAGTACTACAATATCAACATCATCAATTTCTTTCAGGAAGTCTGGGTTTCTGCTCTTTAGCCCAAAAGCAGAGGACTTCAATCCTTGTAAATTCCAACATGCAACGTAAAAAGACTTCATAACTTTTTTTTTTCTCTCTCTTTTCTTTACCTTTCAAAATGAGACAAACATTCACAATCCAAGAAGAACCATTAACAGGATTTTTCAATTAAAGTAAACTATTATTTTGCAAATGTGATTTGTTTATCATTTAAGATGATGACACAAGAATTTGTGTCATGCTACTTGGGTGGGTGTAGTGTGAGGATGGTGGTGTTCTTGTGCTCATCTTACCATGACCCTCGGCCTATCACATGTGAGCATAGTAGACTCAGCATTTGTTTAATGTCACTCATTTGGTTGGTGGGGGCTGGGCCAGTTGCTCCTCTCACAGCCTGTGCGTAGCTCTGCCTGCTGGGCTGTGGCTCCTCCAGGTGTGGGTCTGCGGTGGGGAGGAGGGGGGTGGTAGGCCTCATCTGGGTGGCTCTGAAGCTGGGCTGGGGTGGTCTGTGCTGCGCTGGCTGTGGTGGGCATTGAGGTTGGTGGTGCTGTGGTCGTGGCTGGGGGGTCCAGGGTGCTGGTCCGGGGTGTTGTGTCGGTGATCTCGGAGGGGTGGAAATTGCTCCGCTGTTCCTGGGTGGACAGGTCGGGCTGCGGTTTAAAGCGACGTCCTTGAGAGTCTTGGCAAAGATGGGGACTGTCTCCCTGTACAGGTGAACATGGTCATAGAGACAGTCCAGATCGAGGGTGGGATGGTGGGCCAGGTGTACATTGGGTCGCAGGGCACAGTCCCGGGATAGGCTGGCGTTTATTCTTTGGATTGTGGCAGGGTGGAAGTCCCTCCTCTGTAGAAGGGTTGACACTATGATTCTTGAGTTGGGGAAGATTGCGGAGGCCTTCTCAATCACTCCCCGTAGTGAAGTCGCCACCCTCTCCTGCTGAGCATGC